>NC_073255.2:115697931-116001551 GCF_029289425.2 Pan paniscus | reverse complement strand
AACTTACTTAATCATGTATGTTGCAGGCAGAAATCCCACAGTAGCTTTAAACACCTGACCTTCAACAGACCACAGACTAGCCTTACAGAACACATGACAAGGTTTACTTACTAGTAAGGTTCTCCATTTTTCAAAAAAGTATCTTGTTCCTTTGGGCTGGCACTTGCTTTTAACTCCTTCACGATGACTCTTGCTACGCTAGTGCCCGTGTAAATCTCTCCCAAGAGAACCTAAAATCAAAGAACAGTTTTTTGTGTCATTTCCATCAAAATGATAAAGGAGTCTGCTGCATTTACCGGGAAATGGAACACAGGTGAACAAGTTAAGCAATAAGCAGGTGACCTTCTATTCTTTTACTTACCACCTCACCAAAAGCTTGGAAAACTCAAATATTTTTCTTCAGTAAAAGGACCATTTTAAACCATTCACCAGATAGTTACAATATTCACATATTTATGCATATTTCTTTTCTATTTATTTTAAAATGTATTTATACTTATTTGTGTCGATTTATTTAAAAATGTATTCTACTTCAAGGAAATTCACTATGACTTTACAGAAGTGCAATTTATAAGTTCAGTTCCAACATAACTCAAATGTTCCTCAAAAACACTTCCACTAAGTTTTGTTATTTAGTCTGCTATACATATGAGAAAGTAAACTGACGAAAGCTAATTACAATCAATCATTGCCCTGAAACTTAAACACCCATCGCACTCCATCCAATGATACCCAGCCTTGATCTCCTACCAAAACTCCATTCAAAACACCCCACTGAAATCAGCAGAACACAAAATGAGAATCTGCTGCCTCACATGAGAACTAGCTACAAGGGAAATGCTAAATATAAAACAGGACAATGCCAAGGTATTCTAAAGTGCAAGATGAAAATGCGAATAAGGGTTTTTATTGAACTCTAGAGAATGATTTTTAAAAAAAGAGAATGATCAAAATAAAAATACTTCTTTTAAAATAGTTCCTTTTAAAATAGATTAATTTTAAGGTCCTGAAAATACAGTAAGAACCGGAACAGAACTCAATGTGTTTATTAGAAATATAAGGACAGAAAAATGGAGAACAAGAAATTCTGATAATTAACTAAATCACCCTCTCTTTTTTTTTTTTGAGACAGTCTTGCTCTGTCACCCTGTATGGAGCACAGTGGTGCAAATATGGCTCACTGCAGCCTCGAACTCCTGGGCCCAGGTGATCCTCCTGCCTCAGCCTTCCGTGTAGCTGGGACCACAGGCATGTGCCATCCCACTCAGCGAATTTTTTTTTAGAGATGGGGTTGTGCTATGTTGCCCAGGCTGGTCTCAAACTCCTCGCCTCAAGTGATCCTTCCCACCTGGGCCTCCCAAAGCACTGGAATTACAGGCGTGAGCTACCGCGTCCAGCCTATTGCTCCTTGAGGAGTAAAACTCTTCAAGAGGGTTGTCTAAATGCACCGTCTCCTCTTTCTCTCTTGAATCCATTCCACGCAAGGATGTACCATCACCATTTCCCCCTGAACAACTTCTTTCAAGGACGCCAAGGAACTTATGCTGCTGAATCCTCATTCTCCCAGGCTTCATCTTACTCCATTTGTAAGCTGCAGCATTACTGCAATTAATCTTCTTGGAACTTACAGAAGACTCCTGTCTCCTGGGCTTCTCCCTCCTCACTGCTTCTCCCTGACTGCACTGGCCTCTCCCTGCTGCAGAGCCTCCCCCTGGTTTCCACTTTGAAATTCTCCATGACTTCACCTAGTCTCCTAGCTTTGAATACACTCTATAAAATGAGATCACTCGGATTTACATGTCCAGCCGGGACCCTCTCTCCTTCACTCTTGCTCTGCATTTCCAGTTCAGCTACTTGGTGCCCCCACTGAGTTGTCTTAACAGCCAACTCACACCTGACATAGCAAAGATGAACTCCCGACTTCCTCCTGCCTCTCCTGCAGTGTCTGTTGCATTTCAGTTGACAGCAACTCCATTCTTCCAGTTCATCAGGCCCTCAGCAGTCAATCTGACTGCCCTTCCTCCACAGTCCATGTCTTATCCCCTCTAAGTCTACACCCGCATGCTCTCGTCTGAACATCTGTCTTGGGTCCTACCACTTCTTGCCACCTCCACCGCTAGCATCCAGGTTCAAGCTGCCTGGGCCTGCAGGAGCCTTCTAGCCCATCTCCTCCCTGCTTTCACCTTCCCCCTCTATGACTTCCAGAGTGATCCTTTTAAAAAGGTAACTCAATTACATCATGATCTCTCAAGCACCAGAGTATTTCCCCGTTTCATTCCGAGCAAGGCAGTCTCTAGGCACACAATATCCCAGATCACCTGCCTGCCCTCTACCTCTCTGAGCCCACCTCCCACAATTGACTGTTTGCTGTGTGACCCTCCCAACTAGATATCTAAGCCTTGTGAAGACAGGGTTTTGTTTGATCTCTCATACAGGACTCCACACAGGTCAAGGTTTGACCCATCTTCCTCCACATCGTGCCCCTAGCACCAAGAACAATGGCTGCTACGTAACAGGTTTTACTGAATGGTGCAGAAGAGAACTCAAACAGTTGGGAGGACATGAAAGATACAGACAACGCTGAAGGGAAGGAGAAGCAGCAGCAGATGGCTGACTACTGGGAAGTGCATCCTCCTGTTGTAAGCACCCTGCTTACGATGTAATCCCTACTCCATTAGGAACCTCTTGCAGAGCACGACTACAGTACTGTGGAAATGGCTGTAGGAGATTACTCCTTCTGAGCCATCTACGATAAAAAAATCAACAAAGCATTGTTACTACAGGCCACTTGACGGGCTATGAGAGAAGACTAGTTGTTCATGGTGGTCTTCATTGTAAGACTGTATTTACAGTTCTAAAGTGGCTTAAGTGCTATAAGGGGAAGGGATTAAAAAAACAATCTAACCTGAGAAGGATACAAAGCTGAAGCTGCTAAGATTCCAGGTCTCTTTTCCCTTCTTACTTTCTTATGTCAACAATTAGAAAAGTCTCAGATACTTTTTTTTTAAAGGCCTTTGTTATGATCGAAATGTCTGTGTCCTTTGTCCTGCCCAAATCCGTAAACTGAAACCTAATGACCAATGCGATGGAGAGGAGGAAGGCCTCTGGGAGGGAAAGGGATTTGCATCCCTCCAAAAGAGGTTCCAGAGAGCTGCCCTGCTCCTTCAACCACGTGAGGATGCAGCAGGAAAGTGCCACCTTCACCTGATCCGGAATCAGCCAGCACCTTGATCTTGGACTTCCCAGCCTCCAGGATTGTGAGAAATAAATTTCTGTTGTTTATAAGCCACCCAGTTTATGATATTTTGTTATAACAGCCTGTATGCTGTAAGACATCCTTTCTGGAAAAGGCTCGACACACAGCAAGGCTGAAGCTCACGCCCCCACACTGCCACAGGGGGAATGGGGAAACTCAATTAGTAACGCAGGGCCCACAGGGCACGTGGAACTCCGCACAACACAATTCTTCATCAGCCCTGCACTGAACACAGTATCATTCAGAGGAAAACAAATGCAAGTGAAGAGCATCTTACCTTTCCAAACCAGCCATTTCCAATTTCCTGTATGTAGTTTAGACTGTGGCGGGCAACTTGAGACTTCAATCCCTCTGTAGAGAAAAAAACATTAAAAATGAAATATAAGTATCTAAATATTAAATATATAACCTATAAAGTATGAACACTAACATAAAGGCTTGTGCAAATAAAGGTAGGAATAAATACATAAAACACCTCTTTTAAACGAATCATGCCAAAACAGTTTTAGGCTTTAAAACTGACAATATTTTTTAATGAGTTTCCTACCAATTCTTTAATACCTTGCGCATTGTTTTTTTTCCGATCCAGCTACTCTCATGTAACCACCAATCACCACGCCAATGGCCTTTACTTAGTCTTCATTTTCATCTCTCTTGAACAGCTCACCTAGACATATGATTAGCACTCTTAAACTACTCTCCTTAATTTTTAAAAAGTTTTACTGAAGTATAATCAATATACAATAAAGTCCACATATTTAAAGTATACACTTTGATACACTTTAATATTTGTATGCACCTGTGAAACCATTACTTAAATAAAATACGGAACATCTCCATTACCCCCAAGTCTTCTGATACCCTCAGTAATCCCTTCCACCTGCCCCCATCTCTAGACAACCATTCACGTGCTGTCTGCACTATAATTTGCATTTTCTAAAATGTTATGCAACCAGAATCATATGGTATGTACTCTTTTTTCGATGGTATGGCTTACATAAATTATTTTAAAATTCAATCAAGATCTGGAGTGTATCTAGAGTTTATTCTTACTTTTGTCACAGAAGAGTTTTCCACTGAATGAATATACCACAGCTTGCTTGCTTATTCACAAGTGGACAGACATTCATGTCATTTACAGGTTGAGGCTATCACAAATCAAGATGCTATAAATACATGCATGCAAATCTTTCTAGGGACAAGTGCTTTCATCTCTCTTGAATAAATATGAAGGAGATCATATGGGAGGTGTCTCTAACTTTTCAAGAAGCTGCCAACTGCTTCCTAAAACATGAGTAGCACACGAGGGTTCCAGTTGCTCCGTCTCTTTGCCATCACTTGGTGTAGTCAGTCTTATTCATCTTAGCCATTCTAAAGGGTATGCAATCTTACTTTAGTTTTCATTTTTCCTTTTTTTTTTTTTTTTTTGAGACAGAGTCTCGCTCTGTCACCCAGGCTGGAGTGCAGTGGCGCGATCTCAGCTCACTGCAACCTACGCCTCCCGGGTTCAAGTGATTCTCCCGCCTCAGCCTCTCCAGTAGCTGGGACTACAGGCACCTGCTACCACGCCCGACTACTTTTTGTATTTTTAGTAGAGACAGGGTTTCACCATATTGACCAGGCTGGTCTCAAACTCCTAACCTTGTGATCCGCCCACCTCGGCCTCCCAAAGTGCATTTTTATTTTCTTAATGCCTAATGATATCAAGTCCCTTTTCACTTGCCTACCTGCCATCTGTATATCTTCTGAGGTGACATATCTATGCAAATCTTTGCCTCATTTTTATTGGGCTGTTTCTTATTATTGAGTTTTGAAAGTTCTTTCTATCTTCTGAAACCAAGTCCTTTAACAAATATGTAATCTGCAAATGTTTTCTCCCAGTCCATGGCTAGACTTTTCATTCTCTTAACACTGTTCTCCAAAACACTTTAAATTTTAATTTTAATTTCCAAAAAGCTTTTAATTTTGAAAAGGTCCAATTTATAAATATTTCCTTTTGTGAATGATGCTTTTAGTGTCCTATCTAATAAATCTTTGTTTAACTAAAGATTATAAAGAGTTTATTCTACAAGTTTTATAATTTTAGGTTCTAAATTTAGGTTTATGATGCATTCTGAGTTAGTTTTTACATATGGTGCAAGGTATGGATCAAAGTTCATTTGTTTGCCAATGAATATCCAGTTGTTCCGGCACCATTTAACTGCACCTCTATCGAATTAACTGACAGCAGTGGAAACGGTGACAGCAGTGGAAACGGTGACAGCAGTGGAAATGGTGGAGCAGAGACGTCTCCTCTGGCAGCTGTCTCTTCCAAGAAACACTAAAAGACTTTTTTTAAACTGCCAGTGTCAACCTTATAAAAACTCTAGAAGATGGTCAAAGGTTTACAGCAACCAAAGCGAGCCAGGAGAAAGTCCACTGAGACAGGGTAGAATATCTTTGTAGCTTTAACTTACCCAGCTTCTCCAATCTCCCTCCCCAGTGCAGCTGCAGTCTTAAAGATGACCTGTGTTCCCAGGTGGGTACCAGGGTCCACGGGGAGCACAGTGGACCTTATTCCCAAGGAACTATGTTTGTCTTGACCTAACTGAGGAACTGCCACAAGTGGCTTCTCTTTGTTTCACGTAACTCACAATTCTATCAGGATGGAGTGGTCACATATTCCTCGAAAACAAAAAAGGCAAATGAGAACAAGCTACTGCCACCTAGGGCAAAAACAACAGTTGAGGCCAACAGTACACATGCTGAAAGTTTTGGCAGAAAAGCTGGGGAGTGAGATTTTGGAGGAGAAAGGGGGCTTTGGAAAGCTCCCATGTAGACGGGAACCTAGATAGCCACGTGTATGCTCAGGGCAGGATGCGTACTCAGAAAGGCTGAGGAAGAAAACAGGCTTTCAGCTGGAGCTGGTCTTCAGGCCCAACACAAGAAGGAAGTGAAGGCTAAGTCAGGGTTATAAACGGCCTGGCTAGGTGTTGAAGGAGTGCCCCAGCAGAGTCAATCTGCAAAGACCTAGACAATATTTTTTGTTTTCTTTCTTCTACTTCTCTTTTGCACATCACATTATTCAAAACGTCCAGTTTCCAACAAAGAAATTATGAAACATGCAAAGAAACAAAAATTGGCCCATTCACAGGTAAAAATGAACAAACGGAAACTGTCACTGAGAAAACAGACATTGGACTAATTATTAGACAAGACTTTATTTTTTATTTTGTTTTATTTATTATTTTTTGAGACATAGTCTCTCTCTGTCACCCAGGCTGGAGTGCACTGGCACCATCTCAGATCACTGTAAGCTCCATCTCCCGGGTTCACACCATTCTCCTGCCTCAGCCTCCCAAGCAGCTGGGACTACAAGCGCCACCACCACGCCTGGCTAATTTTTTGTATTTTTAGTAGAGACGAGGTTTCACCGTGTTAGCCAGGATGGTCTCGATCTCCTGACCTTGTGATCCGCCCGCCTTGGCCTCCCAAAATGCTGGGATTACAGGCATGAGCCACCGCGCCCGGCCCAAGACTTTATTTTTTTAAATTAAGTTTTTTCTTTTTTTGAGACGGAGTCTCGCTCTGTCACCCAGGCTGGAGTGCAGTGGCGCAATCTTGGCTCACTGCAACCTCTGCCTGCCAGGCTCAAGTGATTCTCCTGCCTCAGCCTCCCGAGTAGCTGGGACCACAGGCAAGCGCCACCATGCCCGGCTAACTTTTTTTGTATTTTTGGTGGAGACAGGGTTTCTCCATGTTGGGCAGGCTGGTCTTGAACTCCTGACCTCAGGTGATCCACCCACCTCAGCCTCTCAAAGTGCTGACATTACAGGCATAAGCCATCACACCTGGCCTAATTTTTTTTCTTTGAGACAGGGTCTCACTGTATCACTCAGGCTGGAGTGCAACAGTGCGATCCCGCACTGCAACCTCTGCCTCTTGGGTTCAACTGATTCTCCTACCTCAGCCTCCTGAGTAGCTGGGACTACAGGCACAAGCTACCACACCTGGCTAATTTTTGTATTTTTTTGTAGAGATGGGGTTTCCCTAGTTGGCCAGGCTGGTCTCGAACTCCTGACCTTGGCCTCTCAAAGTGCTGGAATTACAGGTGTGAGCCACACTGTCAAATAAACCAAGAGACATATTATCAATTGGAGTCCCAGAAGGAGGTGAGAAAGAAAAGGAAACAGAGGGCATGAATCTACACACTCAAAAAACTCCAAGTAAGATAAACTTGCCCAGGCACAGTGGCTCATGCCTGTAATCCCAACACTTTGGGAGGCTGAGGTGGGAGGACTGCTTGAGCCCAGAAGTTTGAGACCAGTTAATTAGGCAACACAGTGAGATGCTGCCTCTATAAGAAATTAAAAATAAATTAGTCAGGAGTGGTAGCATGCACCTGTAGTCCCAGCTACTTGGGAGGTTGAGGTGGGAGGATCACTGGAGCCCAGGAAGTCGAGGCTGCAGTGAACCATGATTGCAGCACTGCAATCTAGCCTGGGTGACAAAGTGAGACTTAAAAAAAAAAAAAGTAACATAAACTCAAAGAGATCCATACTGAGACACAAACTGTAGAAAACCGAAGACACAGAATCCCAAATGCAGCAAGAGAAAAGCAATTCATCACATACAAGGGATCCTCAATAAGATTAACAACCAATTACTCAAAAGAATCCGTGGAGGCTAGAAGGCAGTGGGATGACACAGAGAAAGTGCTGAAAGCAAATACCTGTGAATTCTATATCTGGCCAAACTATCTTTTAAAAATGAAGTAGAAATTAAGACATTCTGAGATAAACAAATGTTTAGGGAGTTTGCTGCCAGTATACCTGCCCTACAACAAAAGCTAATGGGAGTCCTCCAGGCTGAAATAAAAGGACACTAAACAGTAACTCAAAGCCATCTGAAGAAATAAAGATCTCCAGTAAAGGTAACTATGTAGGTAAATACGAAAGCCGTTATTACTGTATTATTGGTGTCTAACGCCTCTTTTTATTTCCTACACAATTTAAAATACGAATGCATTAAAAAAATTATAACTCTGTGTTAATAGGCACAAAATGTATAAAGATGTAATTTGTGACAACAACATAAAGGGATGGGACTGAGCTGTACAGGAGCAGAGTTTGTGTGCTGTTGAAGCTAAGCTGGTATCAACTCAAAACTGTTATCAATTTGGGATGTTAATTGTAATCATTATAATCACTAAGAAAACATCTAAAAATATAATCCAAAGGGAATGAGAAGGGAATCAAAATGGTACATCAAAAAAAAAATTCCTTGATTACAACCATTACAGATTATTTTGTTCCTTCTCCACTCCCACTGGTTCACTTGACTAGACTAAAAAATAATAATAATAAAATAAAATAAAAAAACTATCAGAATCCCAGTGGCCTGTTTTACAGAAATAGGAAGGCTGATACTTACATTCAGTTGGAATTGTAAGAAATCCCAAATAGGCAAAAGGATTTTGAAAAATTAAAACAAAGAAGACTCATATATCTTGATTTCAAAACTTACTATAAAACCAAAGCTACAGCAATCAAAATGGTGTGGTACTGGCACAGGGACAGACATACAGATCAAGAGTCTGTATCAAGATGGACATACAGCCGAGAGTCCAGAAATAACCCCAAAAAATATAGTAAACTGATTTTCAAAAAGGGTTCCAAGACAATCCAATAGGAAAACAACAGTCTCTCAAACACTGTTAAGTGAGACAACTGGATATCCACGTATACAAGAATTAAGGTGGATCCTTACCTCACACCATATAAAACAATTAACTCAAAATAGATCAAGGAGCAAGAGCTAAAACTATAAAACTTACAGAAGACAACATAGAGATAAATCTTCCTGACCAGGGATTTGGCAATAGTTTCTTAAATATGACACCAAAAGCACAAGCAACAAAAGTAAAAAACAGATAAACTGGACTTCATCAAAATTAAAACGGAAAAGTTTTATGCGTCAAAGGACACTATTAAGAGAGTGAAAGAGAACATACAGAATTTGAGAAATATTTGTAATTCATGTTATTATGACATGATTATGATTAAGAGAATGGTAGTGGGACAAGAAATACACAAATTAATGACAGAGAATAGAAAGCCTAAAATAGACCTATACACATATGGAGGCAGAGAGAAAAGGAAAGATCAGTGCATGAATGAAGCTGAAAAACCACAGCAATCTATAAGGAAAGCTGAAGTTGGATTTCCTCCTAACACCATCCTCAAAAATCAACTCAAGATGGGTTTTAGATCTAAATGTCAAAGCAAAAGCTTAAAATATTTTTTTAAAAGGTATTATTTTAATCACAGAATAAGAAAGAATTTCTTAAGACCACAAAAAGTTCTAACTCTAAAAAGGGCTTAAATTTCATACTCTAAAAAAAAACTGTAAAATTTACTATATTAAAATTAGGAATCCTGTGCATCAAAAATCCTTTTTTGTATGTGTGATTGATTTTTTTTTTTTTTTTTTTTTAGTGTACCATTTTGATTCCCTCTTCATTTCCCTTTCTGTAAATTTTTTAGTGGTTACCATGGGGATTACAGTTAGCATCCTAAATTTATAACAATCTAGTTTGAATTGATACCAATTTAGCTTCAAAAGCAATGGCATTTACCATTAGATACCCAACTGGCAGGAAGATAAATTGGTCAACTCCTGCAGAGGGTAAGCTGGCAAGACCCACCAAAATTATAAACACATGTACTCTTTGACCCACTTTAAGAAATATATTCTACGGATACCAGTACAACAACCACCTGCAAAACAACACAGATACAAGCTTTATTTGTTTTCGCATTAGAAACAAGCCAAATATCCATCAACAGGGGGCTGTTCAAATAAACTGTGCTAAACTATACAATCTACATAGTACGAACCTAGAAGCAAGAATACATACCCTTTAATGATATGGAAAGATCTGCAAGGTATGTTGGTAAGTGAAAAAAAAGCAAGATGCAGAATAATGAATTTACCATGACACCTTTGAGTAAAAAAAAAAAAAAAAGGAGGACTATGCATGTGTATGGGTGGGGACATAATAGATGTGTCTGTACCTACCTTCCTCTAAATTTTCCCGTGAACCTCAAACTTCTCTATAAAAAGTCTTTTAAAAAACAAAAAATTAAAAAATTAAAAGTAAATGTGAATGGGAGTGAGGTGAGATACCTGCATCAACAAATTCGAGAAAGGTGTATGAAAAACCAGAACCAACAGTGCAGCTGTTACTTAGGGAAGCCAGCGGTGGAAAATAGGTCACATTTAAATACCACAGGGAGACTTTTCAATATATATATTTTTTTTCTTTCTTTTTTTTTTTTTTGAGACAGAGTCTCGCTTTGTCCCCTAGGCTGGAGTGCAATGGTGAGATATTGGCTCACTGCAAGCTCCGCCTCCCGGGTTCATGCCATTCTCCTGTCTCAGCCTCCCGACTAGCTGGGAATACAGGCGCCCGTCACCATGCCCAGCTAATTTTTTTTTGTATTTTTAGTAGAGACGGAGTTTCACCATATTAGCCAGGATGGTCTCAATCTCCTGACGTCATGATCCACCTGCCTCGGCCTCCCGAAGTGCTGGGATTACAGGCATGAACCACCGCTCCCAGCCTAAATATATATATTTTTTGTAATGTTATGGTTTTTGAACCAAGTGAATATATTATCTATGCAAAAAATAAAATACATTTTAAAAATAGAAAAAAAGAAAAAAATGGTAGAACTTGTAGAATTGCTTGTATGTGGTATATCTTTTTCATGTACTATATCACAAATATCTTTTGTAGTCAAATACAGTTCACCTTGATCCTTTTATAGGAACACATAAATCGCCACTGTATTGATTGACTATAATTTAGCAAATTGCATATTGACAGACATTTAATCTGTTTCCATCTTACCCTGCCAAACAACGCTGCAATAAAGTCCTTTGTACATGCATATTTGCACACTTGCCCAATTAGTTCCTAAAGATAAATTACTAAAAGTGGAACTGCTCGATCAAGAGTCAACATGTCTCATATTTTGATACATGTTGCCCGACTACCCCTCCAGAAAGAACATCTTCCGCAATTTATGGCTGCACTAATCCTAGTGGATGAGACTGCCTGCTGCCCTCCACATGCTCGCCAATCACTACCTGGTGTCATTTCTTTTCATCTTTACCTATCTGCTCTCAGCTTAAGTCAGCATTTCTTTAATTAATAACGAGGTTACTATGTTTATTGGCCATTTGAGATTCTCCTTTCATGTCCTCAGCTTATTTATTCTAGTAGCGTGTTACTTTTTATCCTGCATTTGTTTGTACTCTTGATATGTAACCGTTTTTAATACTGTTTGTAGTTCACAAATATTTTTTGCGACTCTGTCAATTTGTGTGTGGTGTCTTTTTCTATACAGAATATTTCATTCTTGTAAATCAGATTTGGCAGTATGTTCCTATATGGATTCTGGATTTGATGCATGCTTGGAAAGGCCTCTCGTATCCCAAGATGATAAAAATATTCTGAGTGTATTCTACTCAGAGAAATTTAAAATAATTTCTTCCTATGGAGAGGGATATTAGGGTACGGGGCTTCAGTAAAACAGAAAGGGGTGTGTATATAAACAAAATTACAATGGCTGCCCAGGTCACCATAATTTCTCTTCTGCCTGCATCTGACTGTGCTCCCACCCATCCCCAGTAGATCCTGAAGAGAAGCTGTCTGTCTGTCCCCACCTTCCTGACCAGTGATGGCTCTGCATCCTGTGACTTAGGTGAAGACAACCAGAATGTCCCTCCAAAGGGTTTTCTTTCTGGTCCAAGGAGAGACAGAAAGAAGCTCCTTTCCTCTATGGTTATAAAACTACAAGGGAATGGGTGTGGAGCTGCTGGCAGCCAACCTCCCTACTGAGCAGAGAAGCTGCCTGAGAGATTCAGCAGATATGCGAAGAGAAGAGAAAATCAGAAATGAATTAAAATGCTGATGATGTTCCAGGCCCTGGTTCTAGCTGTCTCCAAGGTCAGCTGAACCCCTGCTCTTCCTACGGTCTGGGTCCATGTGTCAAAAATTCTCGTTTCCACTTAGGCTGATCTAATTTGGAATTCAGCTACTTGAAATGAATCCACTGGGGATCGACTATGGGCCTGTAAAAGCTCTGAGAAGTCTCTCCAGGTTTTTCTTAAGTATAAAGGAAAGCAAATTATCAAACAAGCAACAATAAAATATTTCCATTTAGAGTAAGTATACTTAAGTTATCCCAAGAATATATTAGACCTCCTTTTAAACTTCATTATTTTGGTTGGAGTAGGGGTATTGTTATTTACAGCAATTAAACACTCCAGGTTGTTTTTTTTAATGCTGCAAAATCTATAAATTTAAATATATTCTTACTTTACAAATATTTAAATGAAATGCACCAACTATGTCACGTTCCATCTGGCTTTTTCTTATAGTCATGCCTGCCTGCAGTGGCATCAGTTCGGGGGTTTATTCTGCCCTAGGCAGAGCCCACAGCGTGTGTCACACCAGAAAAGGTAGTCCTAGCATCTACAGACTTACACAGCCTTCTTGCGGCAATCTCAGAAAACCCTACTTCTTGAACCTACTTCTTTTGTCAAAGCAAAAGCTTAAAATATTTTTTAAAAGGTATTATTTTAATCACAGAATAAGAATTTCTTAAGACCACAAAAAGTTCTAACTCTAAAAAGGGCTTAAATTTCAAACTCTAAAAAAAAAAACTATAGTCACATTCTATTTTTTCACAAGACATCAATTAACACAGAACCAAACCTCTGTCTGAAGAAGCTTAGAAAAGTCAATCTGATTAACATATCCAAACTTTCCTCTCCTACCCAAATGCAGGGCATCCCAGTGGAAGCCAGCAGTGTCCTACTCAGCAAGGTCAGCCGTGGCCAGAACTAGCAGAGAAACCACCTCCAGAACAGAGCCTGGGAGTTCTGTCCAGGTGTTCAATGTCAATGAATCGAGGAGATTCGTTTTATTCTCATACCAGACCCAGGGTCCAGAAAGCAGAAGACAAAGCTATTGCAGGAATACAATGGGCCTGACCACTAGAATTCAGCTTCACTGGGAGCAGAAGGAAGAGATGGGCGGTCCAATATTTAAGATGGCTAGGCTCCCATTCTCAGATCTCAGAAACAAT
Organism: Pan paniscus; assembly: GCF_029289425.2. Lineage (NCBI taxonomy): Eukaryota > Metazoa > Chordata > Mammalia > Primates > Hominidae > Pan > Pan paniscus. The sequence goes on along the minus strand of NC_073255.2, from coordinate 115,988,156 downwards.
TCATGAAAACGTGGCATTAGGCTGTATGGTCTTACCTACAGAAGGCTGGAATTGCGAGGGAGCTGGGAGTGAAATATTTGGTACTGAAAGTGTGAAGACCTCTGCTGGGGACTGAACAGAGGGAGTATCTTCTGCTGGTGGTGTGAAATCTATCTCATCATCAAAATTATCTTCAAATTCCTAAAATGAAAGAGAGCAAGCATTAAAAACCATTGGCTAACACTTAAATAGGAACATACTTGCACAATGATTTGGAACTTGCTGCCACAATTATTTTTTTCCAGTTTGTACTTAATGTTAAGTAAAAAGCATATGTAATTTTGTTCTCTGACTCCAAACAGCAGAATACATAAGACAGGAAAATAAATTATACATATTTCATGTAAGTTTTTAAACTGTTAGTTTGAAGTTAAATGCAATGGAATTTACACAAAAATAGTTTTCTAGGCTTAAAAATTTACTCTCAAATGACTACAGTTTAAGCAATTCTTTTTTTTTTTTTTTTTTGAGACAAGGTTTTGCTCTGTTGCCTGGCTGGAGCACAGTGACTGGAGCACAGTGGCATGATGATGGCTCACTGCAGCCTGGACCTCCAGGAACCAAGTGAGCCTCCTACCTCAGCCTCCCGAGTAGCTGGGACCGCAGGCACGCATCACCACGCCCAGGTAATTTTTTGAATTTTTTTTTTTTTGTAGAGGCAGAGTCTCCCTATGTTGCCCAGGCTGATCTCAAGCAATCCTCCTGTCTTAGGCTCCAAAAGTGTTAGGATTACAGATGTTAGCCACAGCGCCTGGCCAAGCAATTCTTTTAATATTATTACTTTTGTGACATGATTCTTTGCATACTGAATCAAAATAAATCATTTTATTTTAAAGTTGTATATGCATTTCTAATTGAAATGTGATTTCTATCAAAATAAATGTTGAAAGACTCAGAAAAGATATTTTTAAGTGAGTTCTATTTCTCTGAAAAGAGTAACAATGGAAACATTACTAAATTAGCTAAAAAAAATCACCAGGATCTGAACCACAAAGGTCACTAAAAAAACCAAGCGACGCATAAGTGTAATTAACATATAAACACGTCTGGCTTTCTAAAGATGACAACTTTACAATTGAGGATGTAGGCAGGCAACGTGGCTCATGCCTGTAATCCCAGCACTTTGGGAAGCTGAGGCAGGTGGATCACTTGAGCCCGAGAGCTCTAGGCCAGCCTGGGCAACATGGCAAGACCCTGTTTCTACAAATAATAATTTAAAAAAATTAGTCAGGCATGGTGGCGCAGGACTACTGGAGTAGTCCTGGCTACTCAGGAGGCTGAGGGAGAACTGCTTGAGCCTGGGAGGTCAAGGCTGGGTGATAGAGCGAGACCGTCTCAAGATAAATAAATAAATAAATAAATAGATAAATAAATAAATAAATAAATAAAGTTGTGGAAACCTTTTACATGACGTTCGGTGGGAAGCTATCGCAATTCTTCCGTCACCATTCTGGGGAACTGGTATACCTTGATATCCATGTTAATTTACCATAGACACAGCCAATTATCAAGTCATTCATCAAATCATTTGTTCAGATAATTAACATGTATTACCCCTCCAGGCACCATAACAGAAGCTGGGAACAGATCAGTGAACAAGACTGTTCTCCACTGAATGGTCTATGAACTTTTATTTTCATTTTCTCTACCACCTCTCCTAGCCCCCATCCAATACAAGAAAGAAACTAAAAGTTACAATGGTAGATTTCTCTAACACTTGTGTTTCCATATGCGTGTGAGAAGACATTATTCTCATGTATGTTCTCCAGTGCATTAAAGGACATTATTGCTATTTGTATTGATGGAGTTGGGAGCAAGAAAAATGAGGTACCGTAACTTCAATCTGGGAGGCGATTTTTGAACAGAGGAAATCCTTCAATTTTCCTTTTGGACATTCCTAAATAGGGCTCTCTCTGTAAAATGATTTTGTCCATCACTCCTACCTTAAAATAATGCCATTCAAAATTTGGCAGCAGCATGATGTACCACTAGATATACCAACAGATGATTCTAAAGATTCAGACCAGGTAATGTAGTATAAAAATAAGAAAAATGGCCAGGCCCGGTGGCTCACGCCTGTAATCCTCGTACTTCGGGAGGCAGAGGCGGGAGGATCACTTGAGCCCAGTAGTTCAAGATCAGCCTGGGCAACATGGTGAAACCCTGTCTCTACAAAAAATACAAAACTTAGCAGGGAATGATGGTGTGTGCCTGCAGTAACCTTAGCTACTCGGGAGGCTAAGGTGGGAGGATTGCTTGAGCCTGGGAGGTTGAGGCTGCAGTGAAGTGTGATCCAGCCTGGGTGACAGAGAGAGACCCTGTCTGAAAAAAGAAAAGAAGAAAAATTAGATAAGCCTGGGTCACTTTTAAAGTTTTGCCGCTGGCTATCTGGATGAATGTCGGCAAGTCACCAGACTTGTGTTACCAGACTGTAGCTTCCTGGTCTGTAAAATGACTTCCACGGACCATCAGCTCTAAAACTGCACAGCTTTAAATCTAGAGAAAGCCAATAAATCACAGATGGAAATACTCTTTACACAGTCACACAGACTCTAGAGCTGGACAGTCCTCTAAGACACTGCGGCCCCTGCGCCAGCATCTCCGGGGGAAGCTTGGTAACAACACAGATTCCTGGCTCTCAAATGAACTCCCGCATTCAATCCTGAGATTCAAAAAGCTTTGCATGATCTAAGGCAAGAATGAGGCATCATGAAATGTGAGATGGAGACTGGATTTCAGTATCAGCAACACTGATCAGGCTTTATCTTTGTCCTGAAATGGCCAGGTTTCTGTGTAAAGTCCCACAGCAAGACTAACAAGCAAGGGACACAAACTGTCCACCGACAACTGTGCCCCTACTACTAGTGCCGTCAGCAGGCGCCATAGCAGTGTGTGTAGGGGTTCTAAGGCCTAGGGACTGATGTTGTGAGTAAAACTCTACAGGTCTGGGGCAAAATATTCTAAAGGAACCGATCTCCATTAGTGTTTTCCAACCGCCCTCCTGTGTTCTCAGCCCTCTGTATGTATACGGCCAGTGCTGACCCAAGAAAACAGCACATCTGTGTGTCTCCTCAGCGCTACTAGAAGGCTCGGGGTAAAGACAGCACACAAAAACAGCCATGAGGTTCTAAAGACCAGGGCCCCATGTCCAGGGAAAACAAGGCTTTAGCCAGAAGACGACCTTTTTTTTCCCTCAATTTGAACCACTGGACCTCCAGGCTCCTGGGCCAGCCCTGCGCGGTCAACAGGGAGCGACATTAAGGACCATTTTCTCTGCACGCCACATTCCTTCCTTCTTCCCCCCATGTATTCCTTTATAACAAGTATTTACATAGGCCGAATGCACTCCAGCAGGCATGCAGTAAGTTCTAGAGGCCTTCCTGGCTGGTTCACTGGTCCATTCCACCGTCTGCTGCTACAACCAGATCTTCTCTATTACCCTCCCTGGCCAGGACTTTACAATCTGCAGCCTCCTCCTCCCTGTTAGGGAACTCGAGGTTTCAATGATCTTCCTCTTTCACAAAACACACTGGGGGATCCCTCTGCCTCAGTAATCTCAGTGACCACAAATTCACCAGTCTACAGAAGTTTGGGGGTGGAGGGGAACAATCATCTTGCTCTTCCTCATAGCCCTTACGGACAACAGTGAATTCAATCACCACGCTTCACTCCTCACTCAGCAAGAACCTCAACTCACCACAGGCAAGTGGTTATTGTCAATGACAGAGGCGGAGCAAACTACAGCTGATGCACCAAATCCAAACCTCCTATTTGTGTAAATAAAGTTTTATTGGCACAAAGCCATGACTATTTGGTAACAGTGTCTATCCTGGCAGAGTTGAGTTGCTGTTTTAGAGACTGTATGGCCCACAATATTTACTATTCACTAAGGTAGAAAATATTTACTATTTGGCCATTAGGGGAAGAAAAAAAATCTGCTGATCCTGTTCCCAAAGGACTATGCTATCCAGTTATTCTATTGAAAAACATATTGGAAGACCATTTTAAATGTTCCTACCCTCTGTGCTCACCTTAAAGTCTATTTCTGGGTCCTTACAGCAGGATACACAGTTTGCAATTAACACTATTAATATTATTAAACTGCACACACACAGGATCACAAAAGATGAGGAAACTTCTGCAGCAGGTGGCGCCTCCCCTGGAAAGAGAGATAAATAATATTAAAAACATGTACATTCCAAAATCAACTTTAATTAGTGAATCAATATATTTTCCTCTACATACAAATGGGTGTAAGGGTTAATAAAATAATGCTCGAGAAAAAGCTGATGATCCATCCAGGATAAGAAGCTGCTGTTTCTTTGAAATAATTTAGATTTACAGAGGAGTTACAGAGACAATACAGAGAGTTCATATACAGCCTTCACCCAGCTTCCACTAATGCTAACATCGTACATTACCACAGTATGCTGATCAAAACTAGGACAGTAACACTGGTAACAAGGCTATGAAGTGAACTTCAGGCTTTATTCGGATTTTACTGTTTTCTCCACTTTAGTCCTTTTTTCTTTTCAGACTCAATCCAAACTACCAACATTGCATTTAATCACCACATGCCCCTCAGCTCCTCCAGTCTCTGACAGCTTCTTGTCTTTCCTCGCATTTCATAACTCTTGACACTTTTGAAGAGTGCTGGTCAGTTATTTTGTGGAATGTCTCTCAACCTGGGCCACCCAATGTCTTCTCAGGATTAGACCAAGGTTGTGGCTACCTGGGAAGGAGTTAGAGAATTCCAGTGGGGCGAACTGTCCTGCTTGCACAGCAGGGCGCATGACCTATGCCTGGTGAGGTGACCTTTGATCCCATGGGCCAGGTGGCTCCCACCAGGCGTCACCAAACCACTGCAGGCCTACCTTTCCCTTCTCATACTCTATTCCTCGAAAGCAATGCTGGCCCACAGGGAAGGGACATAAGCTGTACTTCCTGGAGGGAGGAGTAGTAGAATCTGCAGACACAGGTTAAAAACCCTCCAGTAATTAGTAATATCAGGGGAAGAAACTTTGAGGCTATGCAACTGCCTGTTTCTCCTTCAGGTCTTGCACACCAGTTTTCTGCATCTGTCAGCGCATCTTGCCTACAGCAATTACTACTGTGATGTTTGGAAGGTGATTTTCTATTTCCCTCATTTCTTCTACATTTGTTATTTGGAATTCTGTAAGGAAGACTGGTCCCCTCTCCTCCCCTTATTTATTTTATTCAGTCATGTATATACTTATGGACTCACGGATATTTATTCTCCGGGCTGTAATCCAAAGTCATCATCACTTATTTTGTGGCTCCAATGGTTCCAGCCTTGTCACTGGGAGCTCTATCAAGGTGACTACTGGATCTTTTTGGCATGCCCCATCCTTCCCTTTTTCTCCAACTCTTCCTTACTTCCGGGCACGACAGGAAGCTCCAGGCTCCTCATATTTTCCCCACTCTGCTTGAGAACCAGCCATTGCTCCAAGGAGCTCTGGTCATGATAAGCAGGGAGGGAGGCGGCCTGCAGACTACAGCCTGAGGCCTGCTGTTGCGTGGGGGGCCTCCCCTGACTCTCCAGCAAAGAATGATTTCTACATCTTTAAGGGGCTGTTTAAAAAAAAAAAAGAATATGCCAAGGATACTGTCTGTGAGCCACAATGCCTAAAATATTTTACCGCCTGGCCTTTTCCCATCCCTATCTAGAGCATAAAGATTTTTACATCTTATTTTTAGCAAGTTCTTCATTATCCGGAAAACATATTATTCAACTAGGATAGTTGTGAACCTTTTCTTTGTTAGAGCAAACTATTAAAGTCTCAGCTACTGGAGTTTTACTGAGAAATAAACTTTTCCTTAAAATCCTCATCTATGGCAGGCACAGTGAGCATGCCTGTAATCCCAGCACTTTGGGAGGCCAAGGTGGGAGGATCGCTTGAGCCCAGGAGTTTGAGACCAGCCTGGGCAACAAAGTGAGACTCCATATCTACAAAAAATAGCAATAAAAATAAAAGTTAGCTGGGCGTGGTGACACGTGCCTGAAGTCCCAGCCACTCAGGAGCCTGAGTGGGAGGATGGCTTCAGCCCAGGAGGAGGAGGCTGCAGTGAGCTGTGAGCACATCACTGCACTCTGGTCTGGGTGACAGAGCAAGACCCTGTCTCAAAAAATAAAAATAAAAAATAAAAATAAATCCTCATCTATGGCTAATTAAGTGTTCAAATGCACCAAAAGGAAGGCAGAGAGATAAATTAATGAGGTTATTTTTTTCTTAAATGAAGCTAGGGTACTTGAAGGGAGGAAAAACTAACCCAAACTCCTAGGTGAGCAAAACACATTCTTGAATCTAAAATAAGCTTCAGTGAAGATCAGGGAAGTCTAAAATGAACTGCAAACAGAACTAAGTTCTTTTTCAATAACAAAAGGTCCCTTTGTGAAAGCAATGCTGAAACACCATTGTCACATGCGGGCTCAGTCTGTGCTTAAGAATAATACAGTTAACCAAGGGGTGTCGAGAATCTCCGAGTTCTAAATCAACAAAGTCTAAAACAGAGGAAAGCCTATACATTTAACACAGGAGGTAACTCGGTGCTTCCTCTTGAAACCAATCTGGAGGAAGTCAACTTTCAATGAGAACAAGAACTCCCTAACCACAGACACACTTGTGTCCATTTGGAAAACCTAAACTAAGTGAGGAGCTTGAGGCACTGAGAGCCAATTCTTATGAAGACCAAGAAGGATGATTTTCTTCTCTTCCTCCTTGCAGTGAGCTGTTCACTCATCCAGACAAGAAGCCTGTGCTTCCCCACTGGAATTTCTTCTTCTTCTTTTTTTTTTTTCTATTGAGAGATGGGAGTCTCACTATGTTGTCCAGGCTGGTCTTGAACTCCTGTGCTCAAATGCGCCACCCACTTCAGCCTCCCAAAGCGCTGGGATTACAGGCATGAGCCACTGCGCCAGACTGCTGGAATTATTTCTGAAGAACTGTGCGTCACTCCCGATTCACATAATAAAAATTAAATTTGACTCCTGAGGAAAGCAAAGTGCTTTCACGTACACTGTTTTTTATTGATTGTTTTTAAAGACGCATTTGGATTGTAAGGGAGAATAAAAAGAAAAAATAACACATAGTTTGTCCACTGCATCTCTGAATTTCAGGTGCATCTCACACTTCAAGTTAGTTTAACTGGCAGCATTTCTTCTTTTTAATGGTACAAAAATAAGGGTGTGACTTATCATCAACCTCATCTGACATTTGATAAAATACAGTATTATTTCATTTGGCTGTCACAATACCTCTGAGGTAATACGACCAGCTCCACGTCACAGATGAAGAAACTGATATGCCCATGAACCCAGGTGGGACAGTGGCAGGCCAGACTGAGTTTAGGTGTGCTGGGTGCAAGCTCCCTCGCTTTCCTTGAAACCCCACTGCTCTGCCTCTATGTGGTTAACCTTTAACACTTAAAAACAGCCCACTGTCCTTTGAACCCAAGTCTGTCATTAATTAGGGTAGTTTATACTTCTTCAAACTCCACATAGCTGATCTTGACTTACTTTTTCCTCTCTTGCACCCAGAGTTTTTGTTTTGTTTTTTTAATCATCACAAACTACTTATTTATTACAGAACTGGATAAGGACTGTATGAATGCCAGCCTAATTATGATTCATGAAAGTGTCCTCTGTGAGTCACTAGATAGGCATGAAGAGTATAACCAGGTTAAGACCAATGAACTATGCCACGCTTTGCCCTAGCTCTCTGCTACACTTACTTCTGCTAGGGTCTGCAGGGCACCTACTCTCCCTTAGATTTCCTCAGTGTGAACCACACTTACTCAACCTCAGTATCTAACAGTCCCATTAAAACTACTGCCTCAGAAATTGACTAGGTAGCTTCAAGTAGACATTTTTAGTTACCCCTTTTTAAAACTTTAAAGTATTTTTCTTTTGATGAATCCAAAAGCACTGTGCTATAAAAAAAACTCTATTTAGCAATGAAAAAAAAAAACTTCCATAAAATGAGGAAATCAAACATAGGCTGGAAGGTGAGATGGGTTTGCAGAAACCACAGAGAGGAAGTAAATTCTAGACTTGAAGAACCACAAATAAAATCCCTATACCGCCGTGGTCAAACTAGAAACCAGTCCCTGACACAGTTCCTGACTGCAGCTGTTAGAACCCGATAAAGAAAGGCAGCTTTAACATGCAGCCTACAGCACTGAGAAGGGCATACGTCGAGCCAGTCATCTACCAAACAACATCAAGAACAGGCATCACCATACATTTAGGCAGCTTTTCCCATCACAAATTGAGAGCAAGCACCACTTGAGGTCTGGCGGACTACGTATGCTTTCCCCAAGACACTGATTAAAAAACACCCGGCATGTCTACAGCACATTCTGTGAGTTTTCATTTAATAGTTTTCAAAGCATTTTAATAGCTACCTAGAACTTGATTCAATAAGCAGGAAACTTGAGAAACTCTAAGAGGTAGGTACATATTATCTGTTTTAGAGACAGGTAATTTGGAGAATGCAATTTCTCAGTAATGACTCAAGGTAAGCCAGGAATACCACCTATTAATTCAACCATTATAACTCCAGCCCAATTATCTGATTCATGATCTCTAGAACCTCAGATGAAACTGGACCCATATGTAATTAACTAAAGAGCTGTCTGTGAAGCCATTTTGGGATTCAATTAAAAAAAATTAAAGGCCACAGATAAAAAGAAATGATGATCAATATTTAGATCCATTAGGGATTACAAAATGCTGGATATCCTAATGTTGTCATTCCTTGTTCAGTCACTAGTGGATATGCTTTTATAAAGAGAAATTTCCTCACATTTACTATTTGGTTACCCAGTGGTTCAAGTCATAAGGAAAAGGCAGACTAGATACTTAAATCTTTCTCTTTCTTTGCCAGTTTTTAAAAAATGAGTTGGTGGTTGGGTGCGGTGGCTCACGCCTGTAATCTCAGCACTTTGGGAGGCCAAGGTGGGGGGACCGCAAGGTCAGGAGATTGAGACCATCCTGACCAACATGGTGAAATCCCGTCTCTACTAAAATACAAAAAATTAGCCAGGCGTGGTGCCGCGCGCCTGTAGTCCCAGCTACTCGGGAGGCTGAGGCAGGGGAATTGCTTGAACCCAGGAGGCAGAGGTTGCAGTGAGCCAAAATTGCGCCACTGCACTCCAGCCTGGGCGACAGAGTGAGACTCCGTCTCAAAAAAAAAAAAAAAGTTGGTTCACTAGCATCCTCTGGCAGTGACCAGTTCAGAGAGCTGCTGTCACTGTTCTGTGGTATCATTATGAGCTAATGGATTTAAAGCACCCACAGGCTTCCATCCGTTGTGGTTGTTCTGATTGACACTCCCATTGTCCTGTCTTTGGCAAGCAGGGCCTCTAAAGCGGTTTGCTCCCAAGCCCTCCCACAGGGTCCCGGCAGGCCTGGGTGGAGTTCTTGTTCCCTGGGTTGTTCCAGGCTCATCTTTTATAGTTTCTGTTTCAAACCTCCTATCAATCATTTCCCCAAAGAGCCCTGGTTTCTTTTAAAGTGAACTGCTAATGTAAAGACCTCAGTTCAGGAAGTAGAGCTGCTTATTCACTGCTGGTGTCACAACTACCTTAGAAAACAATGTATCACAGTTTTGTAACATTGAACTTTGGTACCCCTGTGGTCTAAGCAGCTGCTCTCTTCGGGTAACAGGGATCAGGAAACTGTGGCCACTGGGTGAAATCCTGCCCACAGTTTTTGTTTTGGTATGGCCTGAAAGCTAAGAATAATTAAGAATTCACGTTTTTAAATCGTATTTTTAATCCAAAATAACATTTTATGACACATGAAATTTATATCAATAGCTGATAACACAGAAAGACAGACATTATCTCCTGATAGAAAAACACATCACCACCTATGCAACAGTACTGCCCAAAACAAGCAAACAAAAACAATATCAAACCTGAATCTAATCAACCACCTAGATCCAAATGTCAATGTATAGGAAACATTATGAATAGCGAGACATGTGAAATACCACCACAAGAATGTAATCAGCAAAACACAAGCTGTGAAAAACACCTGGGGAGAAAAGCCTAGGAAAATGTAAAAAAGAAAGAGATGAAGAGAGGGAGAGTGGCAAACATTAAAAGACTTAAACGACCTACCCACCAATTCCAACATATGGATGTTATTTGAATCATGATTCAACCTATTTTAAAAACTATGACATTTCAGGCTATTGGAAATCTGAACACTAACTGACCATATTAAGAAAATGTAATTCATTTCTCCTTGGAGTGATAATGGTCATGTAGTTGTTTTTAAATGTAGTCCTTATCTTTTGGAGATAGTGACCTACTTAATGATGTCTGGAATTTGCTTCCAAACAGCACGAGGGCGTGGAGAAAGTGGACGGGGGCAGCATGAAGAAAGATGGGCTGCAGCTAATTCAGGCTGGGTGGAAGCTGTGTGGGAATTCATTACAGTATCTATGTCTTGCATGCTTGAAGCTTTCATTTATTAAATGAATTTAAAAGTTTAAATGGAAGAAAGCAGATATCATAATTTATAATCCATATTCTTGCCTACTCTTGATATGGCCATTAACGTGCTAGGGCTGTCATAATCAAGTATCACAAACTGGGTGACTCAAATAACCAAAATTTATTCTCTAGTTTTGGAAGCTCCAAGTCCAAGATCAAAGTGGCAGCAGGATGGGCTCCTTCTGAGGGCTGTGGTGGCAGGGTTTGTTCTAGGCCTCTCCTTGCTTCTGGCAGCTGGCTGCCTTTTCCCTAAGTCTCTTCCCATCATCTCCCCTCTACGTGTGTCTGTGTCCAAATTTCCTCTTCCTATATATAAGGACAGCAGTCACACTGGATTAGGCCCACCCTCATGACCGCATTTTCACTTGATCATCCCCGTAAAGACCCTCTCTCCAAATAAGGTCCCATTCTGAGGCACTGGGGTTAGGGTTTCCACGTATGAATTTAGGGGGAACACCATCCAACCCATCTCTAGGACAGATGCTTAAATGAAAACAAGGAAAAACAAAGAAGAGCCAAAGACCAGTAGGTGCACATATAACAGCAGCTACCTGCAAGGACAGAAACAGAGTGGCTGGGGGACAGAGTGTGCTATATCCTTTCCTATTTGTTGGTATAGCACAAAGGTGCTATATCCTTCCCTATTTGTTGAATTTTGTACCCCCAGCTTCTCGCCATCTTTAACCTAATGGCAAAATTCCTTCACAAGGCTTCAGCATCCAACGTTGCCTGGCTACTTCTGACCTCCCAGCCCCGACTCCATCACTCCCTGCCAGCTCTCTACTATGAGCTATGATGACCCTCTCTCCATCCTTCCAGATGGATCTTCTGCCAATTCATTCTCATATCTTCCACCACCCAGAGACGCTAACATGACACGCTCCCCTGCCCCCACCATTCATTCATCCCTGCCCATCAGAGCTCAACTCAGAAACCATCCTTGAGGCCCGCGGTTGGAGTCCCTGCCTGTGCACCCCCAATTACTGTGCATCGCCCCATGGAATCTGTCACTCCATGTTGCAAATGCCCATATGCCTTCCCCACTAGGCTGCAAGCTGAATGGGGTCACGGGCCAGGCTTGTATAATCCACCAATGACTCCCCAGAGCCTAGCCCAGCGCCTAGCATTCAGGTAGAAGTCGGGGTAAGAAAAAGGGGAAAAAGTTAGAGAGTGATGAAGGGGCATGAGCAAGCGAGGGAAAATAAGCAAGCAAGGGAACGAAACAGGAAAAACAACAACAACAGAAAGAAACCATAACCAACCTACCGGATCACAGAATAAACTTACGAGCTAGGCACAGTGGCTCACGCCTGTAATCCCAGTGCTTTGGGAGGCTGAGGTAGGAGGATCACTTGAGCCCAGGAGTTCAAGACCAGCATGGGCAACATAGTGAGACATCATCTCTACAAAAAGTGTGAAAAATCAGCCAGGTACGGTGACACACACCTGTAGTCCCAGCTACTTGGGAGGCTCACCTGAGCACAGGAGGTCAAGGCTGAAGTAAGCTACGATCACACCACTGCACTCCAGCCTGGACAACAAAGTGAGACCCTATCACAAAACAAAACAAAACAAAACAAAACTGAATAAACTTATGGGCCAGGTACGGCGGCTCATGCCTGTAATCCCAGTGCTTGAGCTCAGGAGTTCAAAACCAGCCTGGGTCTCTACAAAAAAATACAAAAACTTAGCCGGGCGTGGTGGCATGAGCCTGTAGTCCCAGCTACTCGAGAGGCTGAGGTGGGAGGATGGCTTGAGCCCAGGATGTTAAGGCTGCAGTGGTCTGCGATCGTGCCACTGCACTACAGCCTGGGTGACAGCCTGGGTGACAGAGTGAGACTGTCTCAAAAATAATAATAATAAACTTACGTTTTCAGGGTCAAACAAATAAGATTATAAGAGAAGCATCCTTCAATAATTTTACACTCTTACTCGGGACATTTTCCCACTGTTGACCTACACTGTATTGGAGTGGTGAGATGCTTACTCCCCAGGGCCCCAAGAACTCCCACAAACATGTACCCATTTTGCTTCAGCTGCCTAACTAAGGTGTTTTATTAAGAAATACATTATCTCAAAAAGTGATTTCCTCCAATTTATGTTCTCCCTCAAAAACAGGTGTTTACCCACATGCACCATGTTCTCGCACAGCCTCATCTCACTGGAGGCCATCAGTGCATTCTACTCAGTGCAGGCAAAGCGAGAATCCAAAGGCAGCCTCTTCCCCAGGGAGCCCCTGGAGCACAGGACTCAGAAGAAAGCCCCACACACGGGCAGAGCCACAGCCCTCGGACCTCTATGCCAACGTGTGTTTAGGAACAAAACAGGAATCTTAATTGGTGCCATCTAAGATGTGATTTAAATTTGTTTTAGTCTGAACACTGCGCGTATCAGTTTGCTAGGGCTGCTAAAACAAAATACTACAGGCTGGGGGTTTCCACAGCAGAACTTGACTTTCTCACAGTCCTAGAGGACTAGGTGTCGGCAGGGCTGGTTTCTCCTGAGGCCTCTCTCCTTGGCCTGTGGACAGCAGCCTTCTCCCTGCATTCTCAAAGGGGCTTTCTTCTGTGTGCATCCCTGGTGTCTCTGTGTGTGTCTAAAGTTCCCCATTTTACAAGGACAACAGTGAGAATGGACTACGGCCCGCCCTCAGGACTCACCTGTTTAAAAGCCCTATCTCCAAATACAGTTATAGTTTGAGGTACATGGAGGGGTAAAACTCAGCCCCTAGCACTGTGTCAATTTACTAATCTTTTCACCTTTTTAATTATTTATTTACTTATTTATTTATTTAGAGATGGAGTCTTGCTCTGTCTCCCAGGCTGGAGCACAGTGGCGCGATCTTGGCTCACTGCAACCTCCACCTCCCGGGTTCAAGCGATTCTCCTGCCTCAGCCTCCCAAGTAGCTGGTATTATAGGCACCTGCTACCGCGCCCAGCTAATTTTTGTATTTGTTAGTAGAGACGGGGTTTCGCCATCTTGGCCAGGCTAATCTCAAACTCCTGACCTTAGGTGATCCACCCACCTTGGCCTCCCAAAGTGCTGGGATTACAGGCATGAGCCACCATGCCCAGCCTTAATTTTTTATTTTTAAGTGTACAAATAGGTGTATATATTTATGGCGTATGTGTGACGCTCTGATACAGGCATACAAAGTGTAATAACCACATCAGGGTATTTGGGGTGTCCGTCACCTCAGGCATCGATCATTTCTTTGTGTTAGGAACACTCCAATTCCACTCCTTTAGTTATTTTAACATATACTTGGTCCATGCATTAATTGAAGAAAGCCAATCCCACTGGCAGGGGTCCATCCTTGACAGCACAGGCACGGGCATGAGGGCATCCTGCCTTCTAACTGGAAAAGCAAGTGTAAAGCAAGGGCCAGGTCCTTACATATCTCGCCTGTTTTCTGTGTTGCCCAGACCCTCTTGCCTCAGGGAATTTGCATAGGAGAATTCTGTGCCTACTTGAAAATTAACAATGGTGGCTACTTAGACAAAGGATTAGACAAAGAAAACTCATAGAACTGAGGGAAGCTAAGGGCCAGCAACCTTCCAAATGGGCCCAACATAAAGCCCATCTCTAAAACACATCGTTTGGGCCTTTTTCTCTTAGCACGTTAGGACCACTAAGCCTGTCTTCCTCTTCTAACACCCTGACAAGTAGCATTGCAGCCCAGAGACTTAATAAAATGAATCATCATCACACTACTTGGGGAAAAAAATTCGAACAATTATTGCAGATCACACATTTTTATTTAACGCCTCAAACTTACAAACCCATCTATCATCAAGGTTTCCTGTACACAGAATTTTAAGTCACAAAGTGTTTTCTTTGCCATAATATAACAATATATCTATTTATAAGAACATTAAATAACCTAGAATCTCCCTCAGGTATTCTAATATAGGAAAGGAAAAGGGAAATGAAGCGTGGCAGTAAATATACTCAGTCACACACAACAGTGAAGAGTGCACTGATGATCCCGTTCATGAATCAGAGATACCACAAAGACCCTAAGCCAGAATCTCAACAGCCTAGAGAAACAGATCGCTCTGTGTGCTAATCACAGACAGGGAAGAGTTCCTCTGTTCAAAAGTGATTTTCAAGGTCAGCCAGCCCAACTGCTCCCTCACACTTGCAGAAAGGTTATATAATTTGAGTGCTAATTAAATACCTGTGAATGAGATCATTTTATACGAAGCTGCTGGTTTCTCTCAGACTATTCCACTAAAATTTGTTATCAAAGTGCCATTTCATTCCCATTTTAAAACACTAACTAGGATGGAGACTACTACAGAAAAGCTCATCTAAGGCAGCACGGTGTGGCCAAAAGAATGTCGGGCTTGAATGACTTCTGCCAGATGACTGGGCCCCCACACCCCAAGAAATGAAAGGCTGGATATTCCGGAACTGGAACCTTGGTTAAGTTGCTGGCAGAGCTGAGCTATGGCGTCATCCACGGCACTTCCATGTCTTTAACAGCTTTGAATGGTGGTTCCACACTCCGGAAGCCGATGCAGGAACGGGAAGCATCTAGTCCCAGAAGGAGAGACTCAGAGCCAGATTCCCAGGGCTCAACCCCACAACCATCCCTGCAGTGGACCACCAACGTCTAGGGGAAGGATATTCTGTTTTGTCACACAACTTCCCATGTACGTCTGCAGAGATGTGCAGGCGAGTCAATGGCAGTACTAGATTCACAACACTTCGCCAATCCAACTTCTGCACAATACAGCTGAAAGATGGGAGAAGTGGCCTAAATGTCTGCTCCTTACTTCCCATGTAGGGCAGACCCTAAATAACCTAGAAAAACACGTCTACTTTTTCTTTCAAATCTCCTACAATCCCTCGATGGAGTCTATGTTCTCAGAGCCCTGCTGGCTTCTTAAAGCCTAACTTAAGTTCTTGCAAATATAACTGAAATGCAATCTTAGGCAATGTGTCCTTCCAAGTTCTCTCTTCAGAGAGGAAGTACCTGGTGCTACTATTGAATATTGAAGCAGGCCTGGCGGTGAGAGATGGCTGGGCCCGGGTATGGGGAGAGAGAATTCATTATGCTCTTCTCTCTACTTCTGCATATGTTCAAAATCCTCTACAATGAAGTTTTGATTTTTAAGTACCATCTTCGAAACTAAGTCAGAAACTGGTTACAACAGTGACCTTGACAAGGTTCTACAGCACACAAAGGCAAGATAATTTAGGGTTTCCTATTTGATAACGCTTCAACTGTTGTCTTTATGTCATACAGAAAAATAAGCCCAAAGACAATTCAATATCTAATTAGGTGCTTCCAGATACTCAGGTATCCAGCCCAAGATAAAATACCCCCAAATAGTTAAGAGGGTTATGGGACAGGGGTGTCACCTACTGAAATGGCTGCGCAGTCACCCTACTGTGAAGCTCACCAGGCAGAAAGACCCACCAACACATTCATTCATTCAACAAACATTTACTAAGCATCTTATAAGACAGGTGCTGCTATAGGTTCTGAGAATAAAGAAGTGAAAAAAACAAAGTCCCTGCACACAGGGCAGACAATAAGCAACTAAGTAAATATATGATACGTCAGATGGCAAGAAGCAATATGGAAAAATAAAACAAAGGACTGGGGAGATTTTTTTTTTTTTTTTTGAGACGGAGTCTCGCTCTGTCACCCAGGCTGGAGTGCAGTGGCGTGATCTTGGCTCACTGCAAGTTCTGCCTCCCAGGTTCATGCCATTCTCCTGCCTCAGCCTCCTGAGTAGCTGGGACTACAGGCGCCCGCCACCACACCCGGCTAATTTTTTGTATATTTAGTAGAGACGGGGTTTCACCATGTTAGCCAGGATGGTCTCGATCTCCTGACCTCGTGATCCGCCCGCCTCGGCCTCCCAAAGTGCTGGGATTACAGGCGTGAGCCATGCGCCTAGCCTGGACTGGGGAGACTGTTATTTTTTATGGAATGACCAGGGAACACATTTCTGATATTACAACTAAATCATGCAAGAAATGACAGTGATTTGATCCCAGGAGGGTTATAAAAATAGTCAATATTTACATGTTGCTTACAATGTTCCAGGCAGTATTCTAAACTCTTCCAATTCCATAACAACTCTTTGAGGTAGGTAGTATCATTAGCCCCATTTTATGTTATTATTATTATTTTTTTAGAGACACAGTCTTGCTCTGTCACCTAGGCTGGAATCAGTGGTATAATCATAGCTCACTGCAGCTTTGAACTCCTGGGCTCAAGCAATCCTCCCACCTCAGCCTCCCGAGTAGCTGGGACTACAGGTGTGCACCACCATGCCCAGATAATTTTTTAATTTTTTGTAGAGACAGGGTCTTACTACATTGCCCAGGCTGGTCTCTGTCTCTTGGCCTCAAGTGATCCTCCCACCTTGGCCTCCCAAAGTGCTGAGATGACAGGCATGGGCCACCACCCTTGGCTAATTTTTTAAAATTTATTGCAGAGATGGAGTCTCACTATGTTGCCCGGGTTTGTCTTGAACTCCTGGCCTCAAATGATTCTCCCCACCTTGGCCTCCCAAAGTGCTGGGAAACAGTCATGAGACACTGTGCCTGATGAGCCCCATTTTAAAATGAAGAAACGGAGCACTGAAGAGGCAAAGTAACTTCTCCAAGGTCAGACAGTACATGGTGAGGCTCAGAGTGCAAGCTCTTCCCACTCCATGACAGAGCAGGGGATGAAAGCAGGCGGAGCCAGGACTTGCTGGCAGATGCGAGGTGAAGCTGGAGGGAAAAGGGGACATGGAGCACACCTCCAATCCATTTATTAACTCCCTGCTCTGAAAGAGGAACAGACTTTCAAGTATCACCTGACATTTGAAAAACCTCTTAGGTAAAAGACAGTGCCCAACCCAAACAGATATAAAGGAACCTGAGGGAAACAGACAATGCAGAGGCTAAAAAATAATAAAAAACAACAACTATATTCTCAGAAATAACAAGAGACAGTATACTCATGAGAAGAAAGAGGCTATTTAAAAAGTGGGGAGAGGAGGCCTCCTGGAAATCAAATGAAATTGAAAAAAATACTTGCACATAGCAGTAGAACACAGACAAAAAGATCAACAGAAGTAAAGTAGAAGCTCATTCCAAAACATCCAACAATCTGCTGATAGAAGCTTTAGATGGAAAGAACAAAGAGAAGGAAGAGAAGAGAATTCTTCCCAAAAAGTGTGTGCATATATACACATACATGTGTATGTCTGTGTGTGTATGTGTATATATATATGAAAATTGGCCAGAACTAAAGCACACAACTTTCAAGGTTCAAAGGGCCCATTGTGCATCCATGTTGATGAATGAAATGGATGAAACGAGACTCATACCAAGGCACAGCTTTACAACTGTTCAGATCTAGACACATAGGAAGTCTTAAAAGCTTCAGACCTCTCAAGAGGCTGGACAGCGGCCACGGAGACACCACTGCAAGACTGGCATAGGACACAAGGGTTCCAGGACACAACAGCCAAACACACGGAGAGGAGATTTAAGCTGCTGACGAGGCACCTGGGACGGATTAATGATGTGTTCATAAAAAACTAACAAAAGTAAAAGAACTGTAATCATCACAAACACTATAGGGTCAGTTGTAAACAATGTCTGTAGCCATAAAAATGTAAATAATGAATGATGATTTAATGGAAAAGTTTAAGTGACTGTGTTGAGAAGAAGGGTGAATGCACGTATGTGTGTGAATATATAAATCCTTGTCATGCATAGTAGAAACTCAGTATCTGATTAAAGCAACAAACAGTGCTACAAGCACATTAGCCCACAATGTGGCTAAAAGAGCTGCAGGGCGTTGCCACTGGGAGCCAGCAGCAGGGATGGGGAGGAATGGGACAGGACAGGGATTCACTATTTTTATGATAAACCCTGAAAAACTATTTAATTTTTTAAAACTATTTACATGCATCATTTGCAAATATAATTTACAAAATAGATCAAGGGGGAAGGAAAAAAAAAAGAGAACCAAGGAGATAAGAAACAACATTTAAGGGAGGGGACAAAGAAACAGAGCTGATAGGAAACAGGAAAAAGGATGTTTCGGAGGCAACAGGGAGGCATACTACCATGGAAGGCAGAGGAGAAAAGCATGTTTAAAAGTGTTATGCAGGCCAGGCACAGTGGCTCAACCTGTAAGCCCAGCACTTTGGGAAGGGACACCCCAGCCTAGGGGACAGAGTGAGATCCAGTTATATATATACATATACACACACACACACACACACACAAACACCATGTAGAGTTATTCACTGAACTGTTATTTATTATATAAGCTGACAGCAAGGGTCCAGGAGCAGGAGACAAAGAGGACATAAGTGAGGGATGCTGCAGCTGCCAGGAAAGGGTGGGATGAGAGGCATGGGTCACAATGCCTTGTTTTAAAGAGCTGAGAGAAAGAAGAGGAGAAAAATGACATTTGTTGACTGTTCCACACGCTTTTTAAAATACCTGTCCGTGACTCTTGAAAGGATATACAAAATATCCGCCAATGAGCATTATTCTTGGGACCTACAGCAGTTGCGGATTCCTAAAACCATCCAGGGTTGGAGGAGGGTGAGAACTGGGAAACTGCCTATGGGGTACTATGCTGATTGCCTGGGTGACAAAATTATCTATACACCAAATCCCCACGACATGCAATTTACCCACGTGACAAACCTGCACATGCACCCCCCGAAACTAAAACGAAAGTTGGAAAGAAAAAAAAAGGAGTCCAGACCTCCACAAAAGCATATAAATCAATGGTGGTGTTTAAAGTATCTTTCATGTTTACAAATGAATGCTTACAAGTTTATGATTACACTTCTTAAAAGTCAGAAACATTTTTATTACCTTTAATTAAATGGTATAATGTCATCTCATAGGTAGAAACTAAATAGATGTTCTTACAATTTTTTTTTTTAACCCGAGACACGGTCTCGACAGTCCGGCTCTGTCGCCCAGGCTGGAGTGCAGAGGTGCGAACACAGCCTAGACCTCTCAGGCTAAAGTGATCCTCCCACCTCAGCCTCTTGAGTAGCTGTAACCACAGGTGCACACCACCACACCCAGCTAATTTTTAAAAAAAATTTTTGTAGCGTCGAGGTCTTGCCACGTTGCCCAGGCTGGTCTCGAACTCCTGGCCTCAAGCGATCCAGCCGCCTCAGCCTCCCAAAGTGCTGGGATTACAGCCCTGAGCCACCATGCCCGGCACAAATTTAAAAACAATATGAATGTGATTTTTTTCAGCCTAATTATGGAAGCTAGCACTTTGGTTTCCTAATTTTCTTTTTTTTTTTTTTGAGATGGAGTCTGGCTCTGTGCCAGGCTGGAATGCAGTGGCGCAATCTTGGCTCACTGCAACCTCCACCCTCCTGGGTTCAAGCGATTCCTCTGCCTCAGCCTCCCGAGTTGCTGGGACTAAAGGTGCACACCACCATGCCAGGCTAATTTTTTTTTTTTTGTATTTTAGTAGAAACAAGGTTTCACCATTTTGGCCAGGATGGTCTTGATCTCCTAACCTCATGATCCACCTGCCTTGGCCTCCCAAAGTGCTGGGATTACAGGAGTGAGCCACCACGCCAGGCTTAGTTTCCTAATTTTCAATATGGCATTTTCTTTAGTACTTCAAGAGGCAATCTTATGATTCGTAGTTTAACATTTCACCCCAGTACTTTCAGAGAATATACAGAAATCAATATCCAGAGAAGTGGCTGGAGTTGGGTCTCTGTGTGTGCATGCGCATCGCACTACAGAGGTTCTTTAAAGCACAATGCGGTTCACCAGGGTGAACGGATGGCCTGGACCTTAGGACCCTCACTCTTGAATCGGACCTGCCCCTAACTGGCAGTGTGGGACTGACTGCATCTGTAAAACTGGCATTTCAACTCTAAAATTCTACAGACAAGGATTTACGGTCCCAACATTTTCTAAGTCTACCAGGTGCCTATACGGTTAATGTTGGTGATCAGCTCTTTATTAAAGTGAATTTTCTTTTCAATACAGAAAACTAAGTTAGATGACAGATTCCTGAATTGTACTGCTGTGGCAGGCCTCTGGGAGAGTGTTCCCAGGGGGCTATTTTGGTAAGTTGGTTATTTTTCAGTGCCTTACCAGCAATCAGTGTCCGGGTGTTGCATTTTAATAACAGTCTGAGGTAAGAGTCAAGTGGGGCTCTGCTCAGTAACTGACAGGCTGGATCCGGGGAAGCAATCGCTGCTGCCTAGATAGGGAACCCTTCTACAGGGGCAAATTGCCAGGAAAGAATGGGGACAGGATATTTTTTCCTCTTGAAAGGGGCACAAGTTTAATTTATTGAGGGTTCTGAGAAGAATCTGCGATGAGAAAAATACTTTAAACTTAAATTTAGTGGCTAATCTGAGAGGCCACCAATAGATCACAACACTTTAGTTTTGCAGTAAAAAGCTGCAACTACAAAATTTTATAATTACTAGTTGGTTAAAACAGATATTTTAAATGTGCAAAATGATTGCAAACTTCTCCTCCTTTATCTTCTAAGTCCGAGATGTCTTGGGGATTTACTTCCTATAATTAAAGGTTGCAATTATACCATGTCAAACTCAAGTCCCTTCCTCAGTCTAGCAAAAACAGGGAAAACAAAGTTTGGGGATGGACTGAGAATATGAGCCTGAAGGGGGAAAAAAAACATAAGCCTTTTAAAATTATAGTGGTTTCACTTTTAAATAAGAGCAGCTTCTCTCTCAAAAACCGCTATCATAGATGTAACTAAATTCTTTTCTCCCACCCAAGGCATACATGTTGTCAAAAAATAGTCTGTACTAATACAAGAGCCTATGGTGTTCTTCATCAAACCCGACTGATGATTATACAATCATTATAATGTAGCAGCTTCAGAGACAGTTTACTTTTTTTAGCTCATCATAAGAAAATTTTGTACAGATCAATCATCCACAGCAAATATATCAAAATATAACAACAAACAGCTTTTTAAAAAAAGTACCTATCAAAAAATATGAAATAGGCTATAAATCTTAGGCTATACCTAAATGAGTTAGCTTAGAAAAATAAACTTTTTAAAAGCAAGATGCTAACAACATATTATCTTAGCAAAACAAAACACCCTGCAAGTTACCTTATAGATTACGAATCAGGGGTTCTCACGTTACAGCACACCCATTTATCACCGAGGGAATTAAGAATGTCACGGTTTTATACCTGCTCTCAAAATTTCCCTACGAGTCACCTGCCACCCTGACTCTAGCTGCAGTGAGCTGAGGCCTGGTGGTCCAGGACTGGCACCAAGATTCTCAGCTCACGGTACCAGCATCTGATTGTTGGACTACCTGCTGTTTTCCCTGATATTTATACATGATATTCGTAAAATGTAAAGAAGCTATTATTCATACAGACATCTAGAGAAGGAGTGAAGTTTTTTAAAAAATAAAAAAATACTTATTTCAAGCTTTAGCTGTGTTCTGCCCCGGAGTGCTTGAATTCCTTTGTCGTGATGGCATATGTACTCACAGGGAGATATTTACACGTGGTGCTCAGGACGAGTGAGCTCTTCAGATTTCAGGTGTTGGCATTCATTTTAAAATCTCAAGTTTTTAACCAAATGGAATGTTTTCCTCCTTTCCTTGATTCTCACTAGTTACACAAGTCAACAGATTTCCAGTAAATAACTGGTATTATTTTGTATGTGGTAGAAGATGAAATACGTGTGTTGTGGCAGTGAGGGGATGAGGGGAGAAATAACCAGAAAACTATTATAAATGCAGGATTCCAGCCCAGCCTTCAGCATTTTGATTCAGCTGGTTAGTTTGGGACCCAGAAATCTGCATTTCTATTTTTTTTTTTTTTTGAGATGGATTCTCACTCTGTCGCCCAGGCAGGAGTGCAGTGGCACTATCTTGGTTCACTGCAACCTCCGCCTCCCAGGTTCAAGCGATTATCTTGCCTCAGCCTCCTGAGTAGCTGGGACTACAGGCACCCGCCACCACACCCGGCTAATTTTTTGTATTTTTAGTAGAGACACGGTTTCACCATGTTAGCCAGGACGGTCTCGATCTCCTGACCTCATGATCTGCCTGCCTCGGTTTCCCAAAGTGTTGGGATTACAGGCATGAGCCACTGCGCCCGGCCAAAATCTGCATTTCTACAAATACCTAGGTGATCTTCACGCAAGCCATCCTGTTTTATAAAAACACACTTACTTCTTCCTGAAGCATTTTCAGCTGCACTGATCCGTCACTGAGATTTACATCAATACAACAAAGGCCAGGGCAGAGGGAAGGGTAAAGGTGAAACGAGATGAATCATGAATGAAAATACTGTGGATGCTGGGTGACGGGAACACGAGGGTCCACTATACCACTTCACTCTATTTTTCTGTGTGTTTGAAATTTTCTATAATAAAAAGAAAAAAAAAGCAAAGCAAAGCAAAGCTCAGTAAATACATCAAAGCAAGTCTACAGCCCCATGCTCTTCAAGAGACTCGCCAGTAGAAATTTCATCTGAACTTTTACCAATTCAAGGAGTTGCCTATAATCCTTTTCAGCAATTCCAACACTGAAAGACCCCCCAAAATAATCCTAACTAAATTCTTAAGCCAAAGAGGTTTCGTTCATATTCTCAGAGATTAAGCTGCTCTTGGAGGAGGTAAATCGAATCTATTTTTCATATATTTATTACTCTAAAAAGAAAAATAAGATTCTGCCAATATCATTATAATGCAGTTAGTACCACAAACATGGTATTTAGAATGTTTATGGTGGTATTTAATAGTTTAAGTGATAGGGAGAAAACATGGACAGAGTCCTTCCAGCTCATCTGTCTCTAAGAGGTCCCAAAGTTGCTCTCTCCTCCCCTCCCCACAACCCCAAAGATTAGGTACAGGAAGCAGAGGATCAAAAATCTATTAAAAATGCCCAGAAGCAATGAGCAAACCCAGCACCCAGATCTTGTTTTTTTTGTTTGTTTGTTTGTTTTTGAGACAATCTCACTCTGTCACCCAGGCTGGAGTGCAGTGGTCCAATCTCGGCTCATTGCAACTTCCATCTCCTGGGTTCAAGTGATTCTCCTGCCTCAACCTCCCGAGTAGCTGGGATTGCAGGTGCACACCACCACACCTGGCTAATTTTTGTATTGTTAGTAGAGACGAGGTTTTACCACGTTGGTCAGGCTAGTCTTGAACTCCTGACCTCAAGTGATCCGCCCACCTCGGCCTCCCAAAGTGCTGGGATTACAGGAATGAGCCACTGCGCCTGGCCCAGATCTTGGTTTCTCATATCACTCTCCAATCAGAGGAACCAGAGCTCCTTGAAGAAAAGGCTGATTCTAGGACTGGGGCAGGGAATATACAAGATGAACCTGTAGCTTCTTGAAATGCCAGAAAATAAGGAAATGCTTAAAAAAAAATGAGGATATGTCAGCGGGGCACCCAGGAGCTAACTGAAAGAGCTCTCGATGGCCAAAGCTGGTACAACGTAAGAACAAATAAACAACACTGTGGAATCAACTCGAAGTATAAAATAAATATCCATGCATCCACACTGACATAAGTAAATGCTTGAATAAAGAAATAAACAGAGGATCGCATGGGCCCGGGAGTTCAAGGCTGCAGTGAGTCATGACTGTGCTACTGCACTCCAGTTTGGACTACAGAGCAAGACCTGTCAAGGAAAGGGAAGGGGAAGAGGAAGAAAAAAAGAAAAGAAGAGAATACGCGAGTCTCTTCAACAGAACTCCAAAGAATGTCTACAGACACTTCCTTGCAAAGAGGTGGAGCACAGCTTGCCACTCATTAAGTGATGACCCTGCACTCGTACACCATGGGGAGGGGAGGACAGAGTAACTTTACAGGGTGAAAGCTGACAAACACTACTCAGCCAGGTGATCAAGTGACAAGTCATGCTGTGTGATGTTGTGTGCACACACCCTTGATGTGATGTGATGAGAATGGCACTTTAACTCTGTGGTCTTCCTCCAAGAAACCCACACCCCCAGTCTAATCGTGAGAAAAACATCAGACAAATCCCAGTTGAGGGACATTCTACAAAATATCTGACCAGTCAGTACTCCTCAAAGCTGTCCAGGTCACTCTAAACAAGGAATGGACTGGGGGAGCCCAAGGGGCATAACTACTAAATGTAATGTGGTTTCCTGGAAGAGAAAAAAAGACACTAGAGAAATATTAAAGAAACTGAATAAGCTGTGGACTTATTTAATAGCAATATATTAATACTTGTTCCTTAGTTGTGACAAATGTACTACATTAATATAGGATGTTAACAACAGGGACTGGGTAAAAGATACACAGGAACACTCTGTACTATCTTTGCAATGTTTCTGTAAATCTAAAATTGTTGTGAAAGAAAAAGGTTTTAATAAAAAAAAAAAACTATAAATGGCCTCATCCCAGGTGAAGGTCTGTGGCTGCATGGGAAGTTAAGTCCGCAAGAGAGTGAGAGGCTTCAGCTCATACCCTCTCCTTCACACACACACACGCGGACACACACACGCGGACACACACACACGGACACACACGCACAAACACACACACGCACATGCACACACACACACACAGACACACACTGAGGTACTGGTTTGGAGAACTTAGTTCTCTAGTATCATCTTCATCATCCTCAGTTACAAATGCTGACTGAGCATCTACAACCTGTGACATACCATCCAAACACCAATCCCAAAAATGTGCTATCCCAAGGATATAAGACACGGTCCTTGCAAACTAGGTAAAGAGACAGGACTTAAACAATGATGTAGGCCGGACACTGTGGCTCACACCTATAATCCCAACACCGTGGGAGGCCGAAGCCAGAGGACTGCTTGAGGCCAGGAGTTTGAGACCAGCCTGGGCAACATGGCAACTTTACTTTTGTAGACCATCTCTACAAAAAGTAAAAATTGGCCAAGCATGGTTGCATGCGCCTATAGTCCCAGCTACTCAGGAGCTGACGTGGGAGGACTGCTTGAGCCTAGGAGTTCAGGGATGCAGTAAGCCATGACAGTTCACTGCACTCCAGCCTGGGCAACAGAGCAAGACTTTGTCTCTTAAACAAACAAACAAAAAACCAATGATATGAAGATATAAAGTGGTATTTGGTATTTATTAAGTGCAAGTAGTAGACTGGTATGATGAAACCAAACCTTTCTTTTTTTGCTTTTTTTGAGATGGAGTCTTGCTCTGTCACCAGGCCTGGGCACAGTGGTGCGATCTCAGCTCACTGCAACCTCCGCCTCCCGGGTTCAACCTCAGCCTCCTGAGTAGCTGGGACTACAAGTGCCCGCCACCACACCCAGCTAACTTTTTAGTAGAAACGGGGTTTCACCATGTTGGCCAGGATGGTCTCAATCTCTTGACCTCGTGATCCGCCCGCCTCGGCCTCCCAAAGTGCTGAGATTACAGGTGTGAGCCACAGCACCCGACCCAAAACCAAACCTTTCTTGATTTCAGCCAGCAGTAATTTCTCTCTCCTCTCTCCCTCCCTCCCTTCCTTCCTTTCTTTTTTTCTTCTCTTTCTTTCTTCTCTTTCTCTCTTTCTTTGAGTCTCGCTCTGTCGCCCAGGCTGGTGTGCAATGGCATGATCTCGGCTCACTGCAACCTCCGCCTCCTGGGTTCAAGCGACTCTCCTGCCTCAGCCTCCTGAGTAGCTGAGACTTTAGGAGTGTGCCACCATACCCAGCTAATTTTTGTGTTTTTTAGTATAGACGGGGTTTCTCCGTGTTGTCCAGGCTGGTCTTGAACTCCTGACCTCACGTGATCCACCCACCTCGACCTCCCACCGTGCTGGGATTACAGGCATGAGCCACTGTACCCAGGCAGTACATTTTATGTTCTTTCCGTCCCATGTCATTTATAAATCAAAAAATGTGTTAGTGTACCACACATTCTATACCTTAAAACATCACATAAGTTGACCTTTTAAGAGGATGAAATGAGAATAAACATCAGTTCCAATGTTTTCGTCTGGTACCCCATGAAACATCTTGCTCCACAGGTATACACTCTCAAGTTCACCAAGGGAAGGAATCTCTAAGGGCTGGGCCAGGATCAATAACTCAGTAGGGAAGGTGGGTCCGCAAAGAGGTTTTAAAAAAAATAAAAAGATGGCAGCACTTACAGAAGCAGGAAAAGAGGCAATTGCAAACAGGGAGAATATATGGAGAGCCAGAAGATGGGAATTTGCACGGAATATTTTGCAAGCAATAGGCAGATCAAGTTAGCTCTGAAAAAAGTGCTGTGGAGGGTGGAGGCAGGAACAACAACAGATGCACTGCAGCAGACACCCCGATGCGACCGTCTCCCTTCACCAGATACAGGGAGACAGGGGCTACTTTAGCCATAGCACAAGGTCCTGCACACCTAATTTGACCTGATGGTAACTCAAGCCTTTTAAAATATTAAAACTACCCAGGTGCAGTGGCTCATGCCTGTAATCCCAGCACTTTGGGAGGCTGAGGTGGGAGGATCACTTGAGTCCAGGAGTTTGAGACCAGCCTGGGCAATATAGTGAGATCCCATCTCTATAGAAAAAATATGTTTTACATCAGTCAGGCATGGTGGTATGCACCTGTAGTCCCAGCTATTCAGGAGGCTGAGGTGGGAGGATCGTTTTAGCCCAAGAAGTTGAGACTGCAGTGAATATGACTGCACCACTGCATTCCAGCCTGAGTGACAGAACAAGACCCTGTCTCAAAAAAAAAAAAAAAAAAAAAAAACTTCAAAAAAACACATATAATAAAATGCAAAACCTACCTACCAAATTGTCAAAAATTGAACAGAAGGTTTACCACCACCACCCCCTCCTACCAAAGGCCCAGGTGGGCAGAGGAATACAGAGTCACTCTTTTGTGGTTGGGGAAGGAAAAAAAGGCAGAGAAAATGAAAGATACTGATCGATGCTGTGGCTGCGGGTACCTGAGACATCTGGCATAAATAGTGCTCACTTTTCCCACCTGAATCACAATACAATAAATGACATTTGGAATCACTGCACTGAGCTAACTTTTGCAAAAAAAAAAAAAAAAAAAAAAAAAAAGAATTTAATAATGAGGTTACTTTTCTGATATGCCTGCTCTTTGTGACAAACAATTGTAATGCCAAGGCAGGGCTCCGAATTAGCCACTTGCTGCAATTTTAAAAGACATCAATCCAATATTTTGCTCTGCAGACATGCTAATTTTACCATAACTTCCCCAGTTTTCTGCAACAGTATCTTCATAAGAAGATTCAAAGAAAAGCTGATAATGGAATCTAAAATCCCTAGAGGGAGCAGTCTTCTAGATCAGAGATGGTTGTCCAGCATCTCCTCCGAGAATATTCCTTCCCTCATTTTAGTAAATACAAAGTTTTAAAACAGTAATAAAGCACTGCTAGTCGACTATAAAAGCACATGATTTTAAATGAGAAAGGGCCAGGTGCGGTGGCTCACACCTATAATCCTACCACTTTTGGAGACTGAGGCAGGAGGATCACTTGAGGCCAGGAATTTGAGACCAGCCTGGGCAACACAGTGAGACCCCAGCTGTATTAGTCCATTCTTACAGTGCTATAAAGAATCGCTCAAGACTGGGTAATTTATCAAGGAAAGAGGTTTAATTGACTCACAGTTCCACATGGCTGGGGAGGCCTCAGGAAACTTATAAACATGGCGGAAGGGGAAGCAAACATGTCCTTCTTCACATGGCAGCAGGAGAGAGAAGTGCCAAGCAAAGGGGGAAAAGTCCTTACAAAACCATCAGATCTTGTGAGAACTCATTCACTATCACCAGAATAGCATGGGGGTAACCACCCCCATGATTCAACTATCTCCCATGGGGTTCCTCACACAACATATGGGGATTACGGGAACTACAATTCAAGATAAGAATTGGGTGAGGAAACAGCCAAACCATATCACCATCTCTACAAAAAAAATAAAGTGGGCATGGTGGCACACACCTGTAGTCACACACCTACAGGTAAGTGTCTGTAGGTGACACACACCTACTCAGGAGGCTGAGGCGGGAGGATTGCTTGAGCCTGGGAGTTTGAGGCTACAGTGAGCTATGATCGTGCCACTGCACTCCAGCCTGAGTGACAGAGCAAGACTGTTTTTCCCTGAAGTCTCTTTCTTCTGTTCTGCAGTGGGGAGCTGAGGTTGTGCTACCTCAGTTCTCATCTCTTCACCAGCAAAAACTCCACAATTATTTTGTCTTTTCTTCTTTCTTTTTTCAAAGCCCTCTTCTCACTTCCCTCACCCTTGTAATGGGCCTAGATTTGGGAGTTCACGAAGAATCAGGATCATGATCATAATTATAATCACAGCTGGCCTTACATGTCCTAACCAAGGACTGGGCACTGTACCTGCCTCACACCAGCCCTGTCCCACAGAACCTTTTTCCATAATGGGAAGTTCTCTTCTGTGCTGTCCAATGCCATAGCCACCAGCCACCTGCAGTTATCAAGCCCTTAACTTGTGGCCAGTGCCACTGAAGAACTGAAGCTTTCGTTCTAAAACGTTTACATTTAAGCAGCCACAGGGAGCTAGTGGCTATTGTACTAGACAACACAGGTTTGGACCTTCACAAGACTGTAACTATTCTCTCCGTTTTACAGATAAACCAAGTCTTGCCTGGTGCAGTGACTCATGCCTATAACCCCAGCACTCTGGGAGGCTGAAATGGGAGGATCTCTTGAGGCCAGGAGTTGGAGGTTGCAGTGAGCTATGATCGCACCACTGCACTCTAGCCTGGGCAGCAGAGCAAGATCCTGTCTCTTAAAAAAAAGAAAAATGAGAGGGAGAAAGAAAAACGTCAGTCACATTCATCTCTCTGGTTTCTAAGAGAAAGCATCAGCTCTGGGCTTGTTCTACTACAACCTGGGTTAATCAGGGATGCCTCATGACAATACACAATTGTGTTTAAGATCAAGAAAAACTTTCAAGTGCTCATGATTCCTTTAAATAAATTAAAATCAGCAACTGTTCACATGCAAGAGCTTTAGTCATCTTCCACTTTAAAAACAGGTTTATTACATAAAAGCAGACTAACCCAGATGATCCTAAAAATTTCCAGCATAGTTCTCCAACACTACGAATTTCAAGTAGTAACAATACCAGCTTAGACTTAAATAAACCAGATTTCTCTCTAAAGCATCTCCATCCACCATAAAAAAGTTATTTTGAGCAACAAAGATTTTTTAAATCCAGTAAATTCTAGACATGCCATGTTACGCAGCTACCACTTTGAGCTCCTGCTTTGATGCCATACCACCTGCCATTAGTCAATTTGATGATAACCAAATTTACAAAGAAATCTGAAACAATGAAGCAATCTAGTGTGAGAGGGTACACCACTGTGCCCCCCACAACCTTTTGGGTAAATATTGTCATCGCCACCCTTTTTAATGATGGAGTTCTAAGCCCAGAGGTCGAGTAACTGACCCAGGGTCCTTAAGCTATTCCAGCGGCAGCCAAGGCTTCACACCCAGATCTCACTACAAAGCCCAAGCTCTTCCTACAACACTCTGTTCCAGCTAGGATTGGTTCATGAATTTTACTCTCAACTAAACGAAAAAGTTGGATTATTTCTATATGTCCATTTACAAGAACTTTTTTGAGGACTCATTTGTTTACTGTTTCAGAACCCTGGACGTCCCTTATTTATATGACAGTGTCTTTTTAAAATTATATCTACAGCTGTTATGTAAGTGACACAATACACAGGGGCCAGAGAGGGCCCAAGGACTCTAAATTTTTAAGAGAATTTGCAGGAACACTCAGCACACTGATTATCAGCAAAACTGTAAGGATTTGATAACTTCAGTGCTAATCGGCTACAAAACTGCAGACGGACTTCCTATTACTGTTCAAATAAGCACATTTAGTTAACCCCAAAATATCACCAAGTAAAAGTAATTGCAGCAATCCCAACCAAAATCAAATTTCAAGATTTATAGCTATAAATCCTAAAATAATTTGCATAGAAAGCCTGTTGAAAATAATTTTCTCAGAGGCTGTTAAACACAGTAATTCATACTTTAGAAAGCATTTCCTTTACTTTAGAAATCTTTTTCAAAATACAAGTCTGTTTGTTTAATCTAAAACGAGAGGCTTGGTTTCACAAGCTGCTGTTTAATCAGTAGCTGAGTCCCACTGGCTTCACGGGCTTCCGTGAGGTCCTTTATCTGGAGCTGCTAAAAGCTTCCTCTGTACTCTGTGACCTAATATGCTGCAGAACAATAGAACTGGGTTTCCTTGTCTCACCACTATCCTAATATTAATAAGAAAGTGTGAGCTTAGAGAAATTCATTCACATATACAAGATCTTTCTTTATTTCTAGTCCCCGTTTATGATGTGAATCCTGAGAATCTTAGAAAAGGCGCATCCATGTTTTCTAAGAGAAGAATGATCTGATAACTATGATCTGGGGAAAAGAACTGAACTGTAATCTTAGTTTGGCAATTTAACTGGTTGTGAAAACAGTGAACTTTCTCCCTTTACATAAAAGCTTCCTAGAGAGGACCAGCAAGTCTTAGTCTACATAACAACAAGGGCCCTTACAGAAACACAGATTCTCAGGGAAAGAGGCTCCTAGACGGGGCGGGGGTAGGGGGCAAAACGGCATCCCAGCTCAAAGAAGAGGCCCAAAATAAAGTTCAACCAAGAAATGCCTTCTTGCCTGATGGGCAAGTGCAATCTATATATTTACATAGCTTTATTATGACTGAATAAGAAAATATCTTTTTCAGCTTCTGAGTCTAGCAATGAATCTAGATGATGAAGACACCATAGATAAATGATCTTCAGTTTAAAAGCTGAATTTCAGTTAACTGCATGCTTTCTCTAAGGCACCATTAAACTGGATAGACTGATCAGGCTTCAAGCAGAAAGAAGAACAAGGAGGCGAAAGACCCTATGAAATGGGTCTATCCTTATTTGAAAGTGTCTAGCTCTATCTTCACAAGGAGTGCAGGCTCCTAGATTAACAGAAGCTTTAGTTAGGTTTTTGGCGTGTAACTGCTCTTTTATCTACCATACATGGTCAAGCGGGATTCCTCTTTTTTAACCAGCGAGCTCACTAGTCAGGATTAGCTTAAAGGTTTTTTTTTAATCTTGGTCTAATATACCTTGGTCAAGAACCCACCTCATGTAACGAGGATCAATAAACTCTTTTGGATGGAGAGACAAGCCCCTGAATCTATGTCTGATTGTGCATCTTTCTTTCTTTTTTTTTTTTTTTTGAGACGGAGTCTCACTCTGTTGCCCAGGCTATGATGCAGTGGCACAATCTCGGCTCACTGTAAGCTCCGCTCCCTGGGTGCAAGCAATTTTCCTGCCTCAGCCTCCCAAATAGTTGGGATTACAGGCTCCCACCACCACGCACGGCTAATTTTTGTATATTTAGTAGAGAGGGAATTTCACCATGTTGGTCAGGCTGGTCTCGAACTCCTGACCTCAAGCAATCCACCCACCTGGGCCTCCCAAAAGTGCTGGGATTACAGGCGTGATCCACTGCTCCCGGCCTGACTGTGCATCTTTTCCACAGACTTTAACCCTAGGTACCCATTATTCATATGCAACACATCAAAACATATACACCTATCCTACAAAGATCAGAATATGAAAGGAAAATTTGTAGCAAAAGTTGCTACAAATTACCAAATATTTCCTTATGCTATATGTATGTCAAGATTTGATATCTCTATTTACAGATTAACTTTTCTGATTGCTTTGTTCTACAACACCCCAACAAAATTCAGTTTTTTATAATTCATGACACCATAAAATTGTAAAAGAATGGAATAAAAACCATGTAAGAAGTGTACAGGTGGCCAGGCGCGGTGGCTCCCGCCTGTAATCCCAGCACTTTGGGAGGCTGAGGCGGGTGAATCACGAGGTCAGGAGTTCAAGACCGGCCTGGCCAACATGATGAAACCCGTCTCTACTAAAAATACAAAAATTAGCCGGACATGGTGGCAGGGGCCTGTAGTCCCAGCTACACAGGAGGCTGAGGCAGAGAACTGCTTGAACTCGGAAGGCGGGGGTTGCAGTCAGCTGATATCGCACCGATGATGCACTCCAGCCTGGGTGACAGAGCAAGACTCCGTCTCAAAAAAAAAAAAAAAAAAGTGTGCAGGCAGACATAGGTTCCTATAAAGAATCGATACTTCAAAATATATAAAAATCCAATTAAGTGTAAAGTCATCTGGAAATTTCTTGAATCCCCATCATATAAATACTCTTTACCTACTACCCTATACTAGTGCTAACTTTCAATATCAATATCTTTAAATATCAACATCACCATCCTTCCACATAATCTTTCATTATTTCCCAGGTACTTTCTGTGACTCTTTCCGGGGTTGCCTATACACATCTGATAACATTTACTCTTCTTATCTATCGGATCAGAAAACAGAATTCACCTCACAAGTATTTGATCTAAGGCAGTAACAGAAATTTAGTGCTACATTATACGGTACAATGAGGACATTTAACGTTCAACTAAAGGGCACTCAATGACAAACCCTGATGTAGCTCTGGAAGCAATTACATGTAGCTTTCATCGTAGATTTGTTTGAAAAATATGTCTTTACTGGAGACAGTACATCCACATTCTGTACCCAATTAACATTATTCCAAAATAACTCTTGACCTCGAGAGTATTCCAAAACAGTTACAAGACTTAAAAAAAAAATCATACAACTAGGGGTATCTAAGACCTGGCTTTGGGGCTCTGCCTACAACGAAGCTGTGTCACCCTGGGTAGGTCATTTGACCCAACATGCCCAGTATCTCCTACTACGTAAAGAAGAAATTGGTCTAAATTTTCTTTAAGGTCTCTTCTAACTCTAACATTCTATGAATGTATGAAATTTCAATCTTTCCCCATTTCAAAGGTAATGGCGGCAGTCAATAATGCCAAGTTAGCCTAGATTTTTTTTTTCCTTTTTAGAAAAATGACCCAACTTGGGATGTTTTCTTGGGTTGAAGTTTTATTTAGGAAAATAAACCCCAAATAAAAACGATGTTGAGAAAATGGGCGGGGGGGGAGGAAAGAAAATCATACACTGACGTTAGCTAAAATAGAAACTTCCATCACCCTTAAGCCAGTTTGTCAATAGTTATTCAACGCCTGCTACTCTAATCACTGGCTTCCTAAAATAGAAATATTTATAGTTGTTTCCTTCTCATCCCCGGAGATACATTCCGAATAAAAAGCACAGCGTCTAAAATCAATTTACAACTTCAGAATAAGTTGCAAGGAGCGAAAACAAACTCCGCACAGCTCGCCAAGTAATTTGCATTTAAGTATGATTAGGGCTAAGAAACGGTTCTTATGAGATGCGAAAAAAAAGCACAAGAGGCAGGTGACATCTGGAAAGGGAAGCTGAACTGCCAGGAAGCGATATAAGCTGAGGATCTTAAGGCAACAGGTCCAGGGCCGGTACCGCAGCCTATCCCGGGAGGGGTCGGTGGCTGCTACCTCGCCCGCCGCCCTCCCCAGCCCCAACGACGTCGCCTCGCTCCCGCCCCCCCAAATCCCACGCCCCTGCGGCAGAAATCTCCCTAATCACTCGCCTCCCTGGGCTTCCCACCCCCGGCAGGCCCTCCGATTCCTCGGCGCCGAGGCCGGCCCGGCCCTGCCGCCCCCTCCCCTCCACGCCGAAGACCCCGCAGCCCCGTCCCCGCCGCGGGCCCGCTCACCTGCACCTGTTTGCGGAAGTGGCGCGGCCCCAGCACTGCCGGCGATCAGGAGGACCAGCAGCAGCAGCAGCAGCCTCCGCCGCAACGCCGGCGGCCCCGGCATCTCGCCCACGGCGCGGCTCCGGGGCCGGCTCTCGAGTCGCCTTCCGTCCGTCCGTCCGTTTGCCCGTCAGTCGATCCTGCCTCCCTCCGCTGCCTCAGTGGCACCCGCGCCGGTTGCTCCCGAGCACACGTTGCTTCTGCCAAACCTCGGTCCGGCTCCCGGTCCGCACCTGCCGCTCCAGTCGCAGAAACACCATCCTTCCCGCCCGCCTGCGCCGCCGCCGCCGCCTCTCAACAGCAGCAACGGCAGCAGCCCTGCGGAGCGGCGGGCCCGGGCAGCCGCGCTCCCGCCGCCATGATGGGCTACGTCATGTGACGTAGCGCGGGGGCGGGATGTCGTGATGGACAGGGCGGCCAGCCACTCGTCAGTCCACACCGGCCCAGGAGGCCCCGCCCATCATCCTGAAGGAGTGAGCGGTGGCGGCCGGTGCGCCCCCTGCAGACGGAGGAGTGCGTGGGCAGCAGCTAACACTAACAATTATTTTAAATTGAAAAATACAGGAAAATGTAAAGAAGACCATGACAATCATCCTGATATTTTTTTCTCGGTGTTTTATAACATGCAAAAATAGGCCTGTCTTGTCTTCTGCCTTTTTTTTTTTTTTACTTGTCAGAGCTGTTTTAGGCTCTTCTCCTTAAGTTGACCTACACATCCTCTCAGCCATCAAACAGCTTTGGGCTTTTCACTTGAATTGATCAAGAGAATGCCTCTCTCGGCATCACCCACTGACTCACCTCCTGAGCTCAAGCTGTTGCCTCTTGTCCACCTGGCAGACACTCTTCCTTTCATCTGTCGAGACTCACCTGACATATGACTTCATCTATGACTCTCTAGGAGAAATGACTGTCATCTCCTTAGTGCCCCGCCCTGGCCCTGTGTGGACTGCTATCCTAGCTGCAGTATCCTATTGACCCGTGACTGTAAGCTCCCTGAGGACAGCAACTGTGTCTGATTCAGCTGGTGGGAAATCCCTGGTGCAGGACCTGGGTCGGAGCAGGTGTTCTCTAAAGCAATGGTGCATGGCCCTGGTCCCAGGTACCAGGGCAGAGCAGCTCCCAGGGGTGGCCTTCTCCCCACCAAGAGGTGAGGTGAGAACACAGTCCTGCAGAGAGGATAGAGACAGCACTCTCCACACACAAGTAATATAGTGGTCAGAGGCATGGGGGTTGGGAAAATGCTAAGCTTTTCTGGAGAGGCGCTATGGTTCAGTGTGTGCATGAGAGGAGCTGATTTCAATCTTATCAGATGAGACTTTGCCACCTGGCAACAGTGTAACCTCCCCAGTTCTCCAAACTCCCCAAATGTCCATCCTAAATGCCAGCTGTCAATGATGCTAACACAGCACTGGACACACAGATGATGCCCAGGGAATATTTGTTGGATGATTGAGGCAAGCCAATAAATATCTAAGGAGACAAATAGCTGGAACGAGAAACGTTGAATTTAAAAGTCCATGGCTTGGCCGGGCACGGTGGCTCACACCTGTAATCTCAGCACTTTGGGAGGCCAAGGTGGGTGAATCACTTCAGACCAGGAGTTCGAGACCAGCCTGGCCAACATGGTCACACCCCATCTCTACTAAAAATACAAAAAATATTAGCCAGACATGGTGACGCGTGCCTGTAATCCCAGCTGCTTGGGAGGCTGAGGCAGGAAAATTGCTCGAACCCAGGAGGCGGAGGTTGCAGTGAGCTGAGATCACACCGCTGCACTCCAGCCTGGGCGACACAGCGAGACTCTGTCTTAAAAAAAAAAAGTTCACGGCTTTCTGCTGATTATATGCAGAATTGGTAAGGAAGGCAAAGGTCTAGGAAAGAGACACAATCACCCTGTTGTACTTCTACTTCTTTTTTTTTTTTTCTTTGAGACAGAGTCTGTCTCTGTCACCAGGCTAGAATGCAGTGGTGCGATCTCAGCTCACTGCAACCTCTGCCTCCTGGGTTCAAGCGATTCTCCTGCCTCAGCCTCCTGAGTAGCTGGGACTACAGGTGCCCGCCACCACACCTGGCTAATTTTTGTATTTTCAGTAGAGACAGGATTTCACCATGTTGGCCAGGATGGTCTCGATCTCTTGACCTCGTGATCTGCCCACTCCGGCCTCCCAAAGTGCTGGGCTTACAGGCATGAGCCACCACGCCTAGCCTATACTTCTACTTCTATCAGGAAGCTTCTCACTTTGAGTTCAGAGAAGCCAGGGACACCCACACTGTGTACTGCAAGGAGGCTCGGACTGCCTGCTGCAGTGCTGGCCTAAGGAAGGCCTTACCTGATAATCCTGGTAGTGGTTATTTACAACTAAAGTGCACTCCAACAGCACGTCGGACCACAATCCCAAAGTAGATTTTGCTATTATTTGAGCAAGCCCAAAAGTTAAAACAAACAAACAAATAAACAAACTTCTTTTCCTCTTTCACAGAACAGGGGTTACAGTGCACATCCCCCAGACGATGTCTAAAGGCAACCTTTGCCCCACCACCCACCTCACCACGTATGCCTTTACTCAATACTTGAAGACTTCCAGTTAGAGATGTTATTAAACAAACAAAAACCTGTTGGCTTTGTTTAGTTTCACCCAGAAGTCAGAAAACAGCCTTTAGCACAATTTGGAAATCAATACCTAAGATTAGAAGCAATATCTTTCAGTGTTTTACAGCCATTCTTTTTTTTTTTTTCTTTTTTGAAACAGGGTCTCGCTCTGTCACCCAGGCTGGAGTACAGTGGTGTGATCTTGGCTCACTGCAACTTCTGCCTCCCAGGCTCAAGTGATCCTCCTGCCTCTGCCTCCTGAGTAGCTGGGGTTACAGGCGCCCGCCACCACACCTGGCTAATTTTTGTATTTTTAGGAGAGACAGGGTTTCACCATGTTGGCCAGGTTGGTCTCGAACTTCTGACCTCAAGTGATCTGCCCACTTCGGCCTCTCAAAGTGTTGGGATTATAGGCATGAGCCACCACGCCCAGCCCTTTACGGCCATTCTTGCAAGTTTTCCTTCATGCCAAGCCATCGCTTGGAAGACCCTCCTGCCAGTGTCTGTCCTGCCAGCAAGCTCTGGCTGAGGCCTGAAGGATGTGGAGTCAGCTTAGTATTGGATGAGCACTTCTGGAGCTCTGGCACCTAGCAGATACTCTAAAGGTTCACAGAGCTCAGCTGGATCAAATGGGGCACCCAGGAGGCCTGTTGGTGGGGTCCTGGAGCTGCTGGTGCCAACTCACGAAAGCCAATTGTTAACATGTTCAGGAATTATGCGCATTGGTTGTTCAACACAGCCATTGTTAAAATTTAAGTTATAGGCAGTGGCTCACGCCTGTAATCCCAGCACTTTGGAAGGCCTAGACGGGTGGATCACTTGAGGTCAGGAGTTCAAGGCCAGCCAGGCCAAGATGGCCTGGGCATGGTGGCTGGCGCCTGTTATCCCGGCTTCTCAGGAGGCAGAGGCAGGAGAATCACTTGAACCCAGGAGGCAGAGGTTGCAGTGAGCTGAGATTATGCCATTGCACTCCAGCCTGGGCAACAGAGTGAGACTCCATCTCAAAAATAAATAAATAAATTATATAAATGTATAATTAAACAAATTATTTTAAAAACAAAGGTCATGAGGGAAGCATTTGGATACGATTTGGACTTGTGTTCCCACCCAGTCTCATGTGTGGAGATGTAATCCACAGTTTTGGAGGTGGGGCCTGGTAGGAGGTGATCGGATCATGGGAGAGGGTTCTCATGAATGGTTCAGCACCATCCTCTTGGTGCTGTTCTTGTGATGGCGAGTGAGCTTTGACGAGATCTAGTTGTTTAAAAAGTGTATAGCACCTCCTCCCTCTCTCTCTCTACTGTTCCCACCATGTGAGATGCCTCGCTCCTCCTTTGCCTACTGCCATCATAGTAAGTTTTCTGAAGCCTTTTCAGAAGCCAAGCAGATTCTAGCATCATGCTTCCTGTACAACTTGCAGAACCATATGCCAATTAAACCTCTTTTCTTTATACATTACCCAATCTTAGGTATTCCTTATAGCAATGCAAGAATGGACTGATACTTGAAGAATGGAAGGCAAGAAGAGCACTAGCAAAATTGTCCACATAAACTTCTTCAGAACTCTAGGAATTTGCCAAAGGTTTGCAATATCATGAGTCAATTTGTTAAAGAAAAATGGCTGAGGCCAGGTGTGGTGGCTCACGCCCGTAATACGAACACTTTGGGAGGCTGAAGTAGGAGGATCACCTGAGCCTGGGAGTTTGAGAGCAGCCTGGGTAACATAGTGAGACCCCAATCTCTACTAAAAATAAATAATTAGCCAGGCACAGTGGCACATGCCTGTAGTCCCAGCACTTTGGCAGGCTGAGGTGGGAGGATTGCTTCAGCCCAGAAATTTGAGGCTGCAGTGAACTGTGATTCCACCACTGCACTCCAGCCTGTGCTACATAGTGAAACCCTGTCTCTTAAAATAAAGAAAAGGAAAATGGCCAAATCTCATAAGAATAATGAGCTTCATGAAATTTTTACTTGCCCTATTTCCATTCTTCTCTCCCCACCTCTGTGATAGCCTTGAAAACCAGCAACTTCACCACCATGGGAACTGTGGAAATAAGCAGCCTAGCAGCTACCAGAGGGGGCAGAATAGGTTTGGAGCTCCCCCAAAACCTGTATCCCCAAAGAACTGTGACTATCTGACCTGTCTGGCAGCTCCTTAGAAAGGCACTATTTTCAGGGCTTTTCTTCATTTGATATGACTCAGAAATGCCTCAGTGAAAATAGTCCTATCCTGTTTGTTGAAAATAATCAGTGACAACTGTTTAACATTGCAATTGCCTGAGCCAGTGATACCAGGTGGCTGATGAGAAACTTAAAAGAAAAATCTAGGGAATAATATGTCAGTGGGAGCTTTGAAAAGATCCACCATATTATTGGAAATCTAGAAAGCCATGTGCATGTACAAGGCTATGAACATGGCTAGGAAATACATGAGAAGGCCCTCATTTCTCATTCCTAGTTGATCATGAGGCTGTGCAAGCACAGTGAGGACTGGGGCAGAATTTTAAACTGCCAGAGCATCAGATGCATGCTCCAACACACATACAGAGACTCTTAGCAAAACCAGGGAGACATATTGGCTCAAATAATTTAAGGAGGCCAGGCACAGTGGCACACGCCTGTAATCCTAGCACTTTGGTAGGCCAAGTTGGGCAGATCGCCTGAGGTCAGGAGTTTGAGACCAGCCTGGCCAACATAGTGAAACCCTGTCTCTACTAAAAATACAAAAATTAACTGGGCATGGTGGCACGCGCCTGTAATCCCAGCTACTCGGGAGGCTGAGGCAGGAGAATCACTTGGACCCAGGAGGCAGAGGTAGCAGTGAGCCGAGATCACACCACTGCACTCCAGCCTGGATGACAAGAGCAAAACTCTATATCAAAAAAAAAAAAAAAAAAAAAAAGAATTTAAGGAAATCTCTGTAGTCATTAGCTGACCACTAAGCTAACTAAACAGAGACTTTGGTGGCCATTCACAAATTTTTCAAAATACAGAATTAGACCAGGAAAGTCCCTTTAAAAATGAATGATGGCAGCAACAGCAATAACAAACAGCAACAACAATGCAAACCCTGTGGAAGGGGAATATCAGGGAAAACCTATTCCAGAGTTTCCACATTATGCAATTTTAAATGTCCAGTTTTCGAAAAATGGTTACAAGACAGAAAAAGAAACAAGAAAATATGCTTCATACACAGGATGAAAAATTAGACAACAAAAACTTTCCCTGAGGATTCTGTATTAGTCCATTTTCATGCTGCTCATAAAGACATACTCGCCAAGACTGGGCAATTTACAAAAGAAAGAGATTTAATGGCCAGGTGGAGCGGTCATGCCTGTAACCCCAGGCCTTTGGGAGGCCGAGGCAGGTGGATCACGAGGTCAGGAGATCAAGGAGACTATCCTGGCTAACACAGTGAAACCCCGTCTCTACTAAAAATACAAAAACAAAATTAGCCATGCATGGTGGCAGGCACCTGTAGTCCCAGCTACTTGGGAGGCTGAGGTGAGAGAATGGCGTGAACCCGGCAGGCAGAGCTTGCAGTGAGCCAAGGTGGCACCACTGCACTCCAGCCTGGGCGACAGAGCAAGAATCTGTCTCAAAAAAAAAAAAAAAAGATATTTAATTGGACTTACAGTTCCACGTGGCTGGGGAAGTCTCACAATCATGGCAGAAGGCAAGGAGGAGCAAGTGCTGTCTTACATGGATGGCGGCAGGCAAAGAGGGAATGAGGAAGACACAAAAGTGGAACCCCCTGATGAAACCATCAGATCTTGTGAGACTTATTCACTACCACAAGAACAGTATGGGGGAAACCACCCCCATGATTCAATTATCCCCCACCAGGTCCCTCCCACAATGCATGGGAAGTACAATTCAAGATGAGATTTGAGTGGGGACACAGAGCCAAGCCATGTCAGATGCTGAGAAGTTGGACTTAATAGACAAAGACTTTAAATTATAATTATTATAATTAAATAATAATAATTATTATAAATATGTCTAAAGAATTAACGGTTGATTGAAAAACAATAAAGAAGACCTCAATAAATGGAAAGACATCCCATGTTCCTGGATCAAAAGACAATATTGTTAAGGCAATACTCTCCAAATTGATCTATAGATCTAATGTGATTCCCATCCATTCCCTCTGGATTCTTTTCAGAAATTGAGAAGCTGATCCTAAGATTCATATGGAAATTTAAGGGCCCCAGAATAGTCAAAACAATCTTGGGCAGGGTTCAGGAGACAAAGTTGGAAGATTCACATTTTCTGACTTCAAAATATATTCCAAAACTATAGTAATCAAAACAGTGTGGCACTGACATATATACATCAAACAATATAATTAGGGATCTACAAATAAATCTTAAGATTGACAGTCAATTGATTTTCAACCAGGGTATAGGACAATTCAATGGAAAAGAATAGTTTCTTAACAAATGCTGTGAGACAGTGGATATCCACATGCTAAAGAATGATGATGATTGGCCCCTACCTAATGTCATGTACCAAAATTAACTAAAAATAGATCAAGAACCTAATGCAAAAGCTAAAACTATGAAAATCTTACAAGAAAATGTAGGCATAGATCCTTATTACTTTGGATTAGGTTTGTTTCAGAGATAGGATACTATAAGCACAAGCAAACAAAGAAAAAATAGATAAATTTGGCTTCAAAATTTAAAACTTTTGTGATTCAAAAAGCACAACCAAGAAAGTAAAAAGATAACCCACAAAATGAAAGAAAATATGTGAAATCCATATATATGATAAGTTACTTGCATCTAGAATACAAAAAGAACTCTTACAAGTTGGGCACAGGAGCACATGCCTGTAATTCCAGCTACTTGGGAGGCTGAGGCAGGAGGATTGCTTGAGCCTGAGAGTTCAAGACCAGCCTGGGCAAATAGAGAAACCCCATCTCAAAAAATAAAATAAATAAAAAATATGAAAACAACAAAATACCTCCCAAACCAAACACCAAAAATTAAAAAAAAAAAATTACAAAAAGAAGTCTTAACAACTCAATGACAAGAAGACAAATAGCCCAATTAATTAATTTTTTTTTTTTTTGAGACAGAGTCTCACTTTGTCATCCAGGCTGGAGTGCAGTG
This sequence comes from Pan paniscus, assembly GCF_029289425.2. Taxonomy (NCBI): domain Eukaryota; kingdom Metazoa; phylum Chordata; class Mammalia; order Primates; family Hominidae; genus Pan; species Pan paniscus. Next base: position 115,946,155 of record NC_073255.2, on the reverse strand, counting down.
GTGCAATCTTGGCTCACTGCAACCTCTGCCTTCTGGGTTCAAGTGATTCTCCTGCCTTAGCCTCCCGAGTAGCTGAGACTACAGGCGTGTGCCACAACGCTCAGCTAATTTTTGTATTTTTGGTAGAGACAGGGTTTTGCCATGTTGGCCAGGCTGGTCTTGAACCCCTGACCTCAAATGATCCACCCCCCCTCGGCCTCCCAAAGTGTCAGGATTACAGGCATGAACCACAGCACCTGGTCAGCCTAATTAAGAACTAGGCAAAAGGGTATGAATACACATTTCTTCAAAGAAGATATACAGATGAACAATAAACAAATGAAAAGATGCTCAACATCTTTAGGCATCAGGGAAATGCAAATCAATGCCACTTCATGCACAATAGGATGGTTTTAGTTTATAAAAAGACAGGTCTAATTTTTAAAATATGAGACACAAGACTGGTGAGGTTGTAGAAAAGTTGGAACTCTCATGCATTACAAATGAGAATGTAAAATGGTATCGCTGCTTTGGAAAACAGTCTGGTAGTTCCTTAAAATGTTAAACACAGAGGTACAATATTACCCAGCAGTTCTATTCCTGGTATATACCTAAAAGTATTGAAGATGTATGTCTATATAAAACCTTTCCCACAAATGTTCATAGCAGAATTATTTATAATAGCCCACAGGTAGAAATAACCCAGATGTCCATCAACTGATGAATGGATTAGCAAAATATAGTATATCCTTAAAATGGAATATTAGTCACCAACAAAAAAGGGAATGAAGTATTGATATGTGGTACACCATGGGTAAACTTTAAATATATAATGCTTAGTGAACAAAGCCAGTTAGAAAAGACCAAATATTGTATGATTCAATTTTTATGAAATGTCTAGCATAGGCAAATCCATACAGACAGAAAGTAAGTTAGTGTTTGCCAGGGGCTGAAGAGGGAAGGGAATAGATTAGTAATTGCCTGGGGCTGACAGGGTGGGGAAGAAATGAGGAATGACTGCTAATGGGTATGGAATTTCTTTGGGGGATGATGAAAATGTTCTAAAATTTTATCTGTAAATATGTTTAAAGCTATTGAATTATACTTCCAAAAAGGGAGTTCATTACCTGTGCACACAATTACTTTAAAAAAGAGAATATTGACAAAGAGACAGCAGTTACTTTAAAAAGAACCCAATAAAAATTCTGGAGTTGAGAAGTACAATAACTGACATTTAAAATTCACTAGAAGGACTCAATAGCAGATTTGAGCTGACAGAAAAAAGCATCAATGAACTTGAAAATAGGTAAATTGAGATCATCCAGTCTGAGGAGTAGAAGGAAAACCAAATGAATAAAAATGAACAAAGTATAGTGTGGGGGTGGGGGGAGTAGCTTTACCAAAGTGTGGAGAAACCTGACAAGGTCTGCATCAACACTGTTAAGCCATGTTGATACTATGTATTTTTGATATGATGTGATGAGCTGTGATCTTCATCCTCAATGTATAACATTAGTCCAATCACACAAATCCGAATTAAGGGACATTCTACAAAATACCTGACCAGTAGTCTTCAAAAATGTCAAGGTCATTTGTTGCAAGTATTTGGTTATTTAAAAAACTTTTTTTTTAATGTCAGGGTCATGAAAAACAAAGAAAGTCTGAGAAATTGTCATGGCCAAGAGGAGTCTAAGGAGATATGATAACTAAATATAATGTGGTATCCAAAATAAGATCTTGGAACAGAAAAATGACATTAGGTGAAAACTAAGGAAATCTGAGTAAGATATGGGCTTTAGTTGGAATAATATATCAATAGCAATTCATTAATGATAACAAATATACCACATTAATGTAAAGTAATAACAGGAAAAATTGGGTGTGGGATATATAGGAATTCTCTGTACTAGCTTTACACCTTTCTATAAATCTGAAACTATCAAAAGCTTATTTTAAAAGAAAAAAATAACAAAACCTCAAAGCTCTGTGGGATGCCATTGAGCATACCAAAATACATAAAGTGGGGGATTCCCAGAAGGAGAGGATAGAGAGAAAGGGAAAAAATATGTACATTTGAAGAAATAATGGCTGAAAATCTCCCAGATGTCATGATAAGTGTTAGGCTACACATCCAAGAAGCTCAAATAACTCCAAGTAGGATAAACTTAAAGAAATCCACATCTGGGCACATCATAACCAACTGTTCAAAGACAAAGACAAAGAGAGAATCTAGAAAGCAACATGAAAAAGAACCTCATTCTATATAGAAGTTCCACAATGAGATTAACAGCTGACTTTTCATCAGAAACCATGGAGGCCAGAAGGTTGTGGGACAACAAATTCAAAGTGCTGACATGTTAAAGAGCTGAAAGACAAAGACTGTCAAACAAGAATTATATGTCCAGTAAAGCTTCAAAAATAAAATAAATATCAAGACATTTCCAAATACACAAAAACAGAGTGAAATTGTTGCTAACAATGTTTACTACAAGAGATACTAAAGGGAGTCCTTTAAACAGAAATAAAAAGTCACTATTCAGAAACTTGAATTCACATAAAGAAATAAAAAACACCAAGAGAAGGAAACTACATCACTAAATATAAGAATATAAATATAAATGTATTTTTCTTTATAACTTTCTTTTCTCCTATCTGATTTAAAAGACTACTACATAAAGCAACAATTATAAAACTGGCAGAGGGACTTATAATATATAAAGATATAATTTGTATGACAATAATAGCACAAAACATGGATGTGGGAAGAGAGCTATACTGGAGCAAAGTTTTAAACACTATTGAAATTAAGCTGCTATTAATTGTATCTAGCTTGTTTTAGGGTATTATGTTAATTGTAATTTCTAGGGCAACCACTAAGAAAACTCGAAATATATATTTAAAAACAAGTAACAGGTGAATTAAAATTGTACACTAGAAAATATCTACTTTACACAAAAGTGGGCAGTAATGGAGGAATAGAGGAATAAAAAGCACATAAGACATATAGAAAATACATAGCAAAATGACAGACATAATCCTATTTTGCTGATGAGCAGCACAGTAACTCACACCTGTACTCCCAGGGATCTGGGAGGCCAAGGCAGGAGGATCACTTGAGCCCAGAGTTTGAGACCACCCTGGGCAACATAGTGAGGCTCCATCTCTACAAAAATTGTTTAAATTAGCTGGGTGTGGTAGCATGCAAATGTAATCCTAGCTTCTCAGGAGACTGAGGTGAAAGGATTGTTTGAGTCCAGGAGTTTGAGGCTGCAATGAGCTATAATTGCACCACTGCACTCCAGCCTGAGTGACAGAGTGAAACCCTTACTTTAAAAAAATTAGTAAATTATCATCATCATCTTCATCGTATCTTATTGATAATTACATTAGATGGAAATGGACTTATCACTCTAATCAAAAGGTAGAGATTGGCAGAATGAATAGGAAAACATCATTCAACTATATGCTGTCTACTAGAGACACATTTTAGATTCAAAGCAAAATAAATTTAAAGTGAGATAAAAGAAAACCAGGCAAAAAGCATCTAAAAGAGAGGTTGAGTGGCTATACTAATATCAGACAATAGAATGTGAAACAACAAGAAAAAGAAGGACATTTTATAATGATGGTCAATCTATCAAGAAGATATTACAATTATGTAGAAGCATGCGCCTAACTACACGGCTTCAAAATACATGAAGCAAAAACTGACATAATTGAAGAAAGAAATAGACAATTCAAAAAATAATACTTTGGACTTCACTACCCCACTTTTGGTAATAGATAGAACAACTGGGTAGAAAGCCAAGGACACAGCAGACTTGAACAACACCATAAATCAGCTAGACCAACAGACATCTATAGTACACTCCAGCCAAGAGCAGAAGAATATATACTCTTCTCAAATGCATCTGGAACATTCTCCAGGATAGACCATATTCAGGGCCACTTTTAAAGCCTCAATAAATTTAAAGGAATTAAAATCTAATAAAGTATGTGTTCTCTGACAAGAGTAGAGTGAAGTTAGAAATCAACAATAAAAGGAAGTTTGGGGAATTCACAAATATGTGGAAATTAAGCAACACACTCTTACATAACAAATGAATCAAGAACTCACAAAGGGATGGAGTGCAGTGGCTCACACCTGTTATCCCAGCACTTTGGGAGGCCAAGGTGGGTGGATCATGACGTCAGGAGTTTGAGACCAGCCTGGCCAACATGGTGAAACCCTGTCTCTAGTAAAAATACAAAAAATACCCAGGCATGGGTGGTAGGCGCCTGTAATCCCAGCTACTTGGGAGGCTGAGGCAGGAGAATCGCTTGAACCCAGGAGGCTGAGGTTGCAGTGAGCCAAGATCATGCCACTGCACTCTAGCCTGGGTGACAAAGCTAGAAAAAAGAAAGAAAGGAAGAAAGAGAGAGAGAGGGAGGGAGGGAGGAAGGGAGGAATCACAAAGGAAATTAGGAAATAATTTGAGATAAATGAAAATGAAAACACAACATACAAAATTTATAGGATGTAGATAAAGTGGTGCTTACAGAGAAATGTATAGCTTTAATCACCTAAATTATAAAAGAAGAAAGATCTTAAATTAATAACCTAGTGTTCCACCTAAGAAACTAGTAAAATATGGAGCCAAGTGTGGTGGTATGCACCTATAGTTTATAATCCAAGCTACTTGTCAGGCTGAGGCAAGAGGATCACTTGAGCCCAGAAGTTCAAGACCAGCCTGGGCAACGTGAGATCCCATCTCAAAAACAAACAAATAAAAAAAGAAACTAGGAAAAGAAGATCAAACTAAACCAACAGCTAGGAGAAGGAGGAAATAAAGATTAAACAGAAATAAATGAAGTAATAGAGAAAAGACAACAAAACCAAATGTTTATCCTTTGAAATGATTGACAAAAATGAAACTTTTAGCTAGACTGACCAAGAAAAAAAGGAGATAAACCTCAAATTACTAAAATAAGAAATGAAATACAGGATACCACTACCAACCTTACCGAAATAAAAAATAATTATAAGGGAATATTATTAACAGCTGTATGCCAACAAATTAGGTAACCTAAATGAAATAGACAAATTCCTAGAAAGATACAACTACTAAAACTGACTTAAAAAGAAATAGAAAGCCTGAATAAACCTATAAAGAGTAGAGACAGAATTAGTAATCATAAAATTTTCCACAAAGAAAATCCCAGGCCCAGACAGCTTTATTACTGAATACTTCAAAACATACATTAATAGAAAGGAACGACACCGGTCCTTTACAAACTTTTCCAAATAATAGAAAAGGAATCCTGTCTCATTCTATGAAGCCAGCATTGCCCAAGAAAACTATTTACTGATATCCCTTATGGATATAGATGCAAACATCCTTAACAATACACTTGGAAACAGGATCTAAAAGCATATGAAAAGAATTACACACCATGACCAAGTGAGATTTATCCCACGAATGCAAACTTGGTTTAACATATGAAAATCAATCAATGTCAACATATACCATATTAGTAGAATAAAAGACAAAAAACACATGATCATCTCAATAAGCATGAAAAAAGCATTTGACAAAATCCCTTTGATGATAAAAACACTCAACAAAATAGGAATGGAAGGGAACTTCTTTAACATAATAAAGCACATCTATGAAAACCCTATAACAAACATCATACTTGCTATATGACTGAATGTTTCCTCCTAAGATCAGGAACAAGACAGGGATGTCTACTCTTGTTACTTCTATTTCACATTATGTTGGAGATTATAGCCAGGCAATTAGTCATGAAAAAAAATGAAAGGTATTCAGACATAAAAGGAAAAAATAAAACAATCTCTGTTGACCGATAACAATATCCTTTTGTATGTAGAAAATACCAAGGACTCCATTAAAATACTATTTGAACTAAGAAATGAGTTCAACAAGGTTGCAAGATACAGCTCAATACAAAATCAATTGTGTCTGTACACTAGCAATGAGAAATCAAAAAAGAAATTTAAACAATTCAGTTACAATAGCATCAGAAAGAATTAAGTACTTAGGAACAAATTTAACAAAATACTTAGGAATAATTTATACTCTGAACACTATAAAACATTACTGGAAGAAATTAAAGATCTAAATAAATGGAAAGACATCACATGTTCATGGATTAGAAGACGTAATGTTGTTAAGACAGCAATACTCCCAAACTGATTTACAGATTGAATGCAGTTCCTATCAAAATCCCCAAAAAGCTGCCTTTTTGGCAGAAATTGAGAAGCTGTTTCTAAAATTCATTTTGAGTTCCAAAAGATCCACTATGGACAAAACAATATTGAAAAATAACAAAGTTGGAGGACTCACATGGTCTGATTTCAAAACTTACTACAAAGCTACAGTAATGAAAACAGTGTGGTACTGCATAAGAAGAGTTAAGATAGATATAGATATCAATGGAATAAAATTGAGAGTCCAGAAATAAACCCTCACATTTACTGTCAATTCATTTTATGCAAGGTTGTCAAGACAATTTAATGGAAATAATGGTTTTTCAATAAATGGTGCTGGGACAATTCACATGGAAAGAATGGAATAAACTCCTACTTTACACCATATAAAAAATTAACTTGACTGCTCTGGGCATGCTGCTTATGGGTTAGCCATGATCTGCAAGAAGCAGTTTAAAAAATTTACTCAAAATGTCCTAAATGTAAGCGCTAAAACAATAAATCTCTTAGGAGAAAACCTAGGTATAAATCTTCATCACCTTACATTAGGTAATGTTTTTGTAGAAAGCACATCAGAAGCACAAGCGAAAAAAAAAAAGATTGGACTTCATCAAAATTAGCCTTCATCAACATTAAAGACTTTTGTATTTGAAAGAACATAAGTGAAAATGCAACCCACAGAATGTGAGAAAATATTTTCAAATCATGTATCTGATTAAGGACTTGTGTTCAGATATATAAAGAACTCTTAACTCAATAATAATATAAATAAAACTAATTTTAAAATGAGCAAAGGATTTTTTTTTCTTTTTTTGAGACAGAGTCTCACTCTGTTGCCCAGGCTGGAGTGCAGTGGCACAATCACGGCTCACTGCAACCTCCGCCTCCTGGGTTCAAGCGATTCTCCTGCCTCAGCCTGCGGAGTAGCTGGGATTACAGGCGCCCACCACCACACCCACCTAATTTTTGTATTTTTAGTAGAGAGGGGTTTCACCATGTTGGCCAGGCTGGTCTTGAACTCCTGACTTTGAGTGATCTGCCCAACTTGGCCTCCCAAAGTGCTGGGATTACAGGCATGAGCCACTGCACCCAGCCAAATGGGCAAAGGATGTAAATACACATTTCTTCAAAGAAGATGTACAAATGACAATAAGCACATGAAAAGATGTGCAACATCATTAGCCATGAGGAAAAGGCAAATCAGAATCATGATGAGATACCCCTTCACACCCACCAGGATGGGTATAATAAAAAAGACAGACAAGTATTAGGAAGAATATGGAGAAATTGGAACCCTCATTCATTGCCCATCAGAATACAAAATGGTTCAGGTTAGCTGGGCACAGTGGCTCACGCTTGTAATCCCAGCAATTTGGGAGGCTGAGGCAGGAGGATCACTTGAGGCCAGGAATTCAAGACCAGCCTGGGCAACATAGTGAGACCCCAATCTCTACTAAAAATTAGACCAGTAAGGTGGTGCACACCTGTAGTTGCAGCTGCTTGGGAGGCTGACGCAGGAGGATTGCTTCAGCCCAGGAGTTTGAGGCTGCAGTGAGCTACGATTGCACCACTGCATTCCAGCCTGAGGGACAGAGCAAGATCCTATCACTTAAAAAAAAAAAAAAGAGGTTCAGGGGTATTGAAAAACAAGCAGTTCCTCAAAATGTTAAACACAGAGTCACTATATTGTCCAGCAATTCCATTTTTAGGTTTATACCAAAGAGAAATGATAACAGACATCCGAACAAATGCTTTTTCATGAATGTTCATGACAACATTATTCATAAGAGCCAAAAAGCCAAAGCCCCCCAAATGCCCATCCACGAATAAATGGATCGACAAAATGTGTTATATCCATACAATGGAATATTATTTAGCAGGAAAAAAGAAACGAAACACTGATACATGTTATAACATGCATGAACCCTGAAAACATCATGCTAAATCAAAGAAACCAGCCACAAAAGGCTACATCATCGTATGATTTCATTTTCAGGAATTTAGAGTAGGCAAACCCATGGAGACAGGAAGTAGATTAGTAATTTCCAGAGGCTGAATGGAGAAAGGAATGGGGAATGACAGTGAATAGGTATAGGGGTTTGGTTTGCTTTAGAGTGGTGAAAATATTCTAAAGTTAAATGATGGTGATGGTTGCACAATTCGGTGACTATACTACAAAATTCACCTCTGTCAAGGGGTGAATTTTATAGTCTGAGTTATCTCTCAATAAAGTTGTTACTGAAAAAACAAAGATAATAAATGCTTAAAAGTTATTGATGCCTAATTATGTTACCTATGCTCTTAAGGTTATTTACTTTTTTTTTTTTTTTTTTTGAGGTGGAGTTTCGCTCTTGTTGCCCAGGCTGGAATGCAGTGGTGCAATCTCGGCTCACTGCAACCTCCTCCTCCCGGGTTCAAGTGATTCTGTAGTCCCAGCCTCCAGAGTAGCTGGGATTACAGGTGCATGCCACCACGCCTGGCTAATTTTTGTATTTTTAGTAGAGATAGGGTTTCATCATATTGGTCAGGCAGGTCTCGAACTCCTGACCTCAGGTGATCCGCCCACCTCCACCTCCCAAAGTGCTGGGATTACAGGCGTGAGCCACCGTGCCTGGCCCATCTTCTTTTTTTTTTTATGGTGGGAATTATAATACTGTACCTCTTCCCACCTTCAAGTTCAGTGACATCATGTCTATAGCTTGAATAAGCCATATGAGTATTTATACCACAGGTAATTGGCAAACACTGTTAATTGGGGCTCCTTTTACCCAGAAAGTCATTTTTTAATCGTTTTATTATTTACTTTGATTATTATTATTATTTTTCGAAACAGAGTCTCACTCTGTTGCCCAGGTTGGAGTGCAGTGGCACGATCATAGCTCACTGCAGCCTCAAATTCCTGGGCTCAAGTGATCCTCCTACCTCAGCTTCCTGAGTAGCTGAGCTGCAGGCATGTATCACCATGCCTGGCTCATTTTAACATTTCTTTCATAGAGATGGCAGTCTGACTGTATTGCCCAGGTTGGTCTGGAGCTCCTGGCCTCAGTGCCTTGGGAGGCCAAAGTGGGTGATCACTTGAGCCCAGGAGTTCAATTCCATCTAGGCAACATAGGGAGACCCTGTCTCTATTTAAAAAAAAAAAAAAGCAAAAACGCTTTTCTTTTTTTTTTTTTTTTTTTTTTTTTTTTGAGGCAGAGTCTTCTTGCTCTGTCGCCCAGGCTGGAGTGCAGCGGTGCAATCTCAACTCACCGCAACTTCCACCTCCCAGGTTCCAGCAATTCTTCTGCTTCAGCCTCCCCAGTAGCTGGGATTACAGGCACGCACCACCACACCTGGCTAATTTTTGTATTTTTAATAGAGATGGGGTTTCACCATGTTGGTCTGGCAGGTCTCGAACTCGTGACCTTGTGATCTGCCCTCCTTGGCCTCTCAAAGTGCTGGGATTACAGGCTTGAGCCACTGTGCCCAGCCTAAAAAAAAAAAAAAAAAAAAAAAAAAAAAAGCTTTTTTTAAAAAAAGAGTGGATACATGGATGTTTAGTTACAGGGTGCACACTGCCCAAATGACGGGGGGCCCATGTGTTCTTTGATACATTTCTGTTTGTGCTTCTGATACATGGGCACCTCCAGCACAAGAACCCTGGGCAACCCTCCCTGCCTATTCTAAGGGCAAACTGCTCTCTGAGTGTATTAGTTTACATGGGCTGCCACAAAAAAAATGCCGTAGACTGGGCGGCTTACACAACAGAAACTTCTTGTCTCACAGCTCTGGAGGCTGGAAGTCCAAGATCAAGGTGTTGACCAGGTTGGTTTCTCCTGGGGCCTTTCTCCTTGGCTTGTAGATGGCTGCGTTCTCTCTGACATGGTCTTTCCTCTGGCCACATGCATACCTGGTGTCTTTTCCTGTCTTCTTTTTTCTATTATTTATTTATTTATTTTATTTAATTAATTAATTTATTTATTTTTGAGATGGAATCTCCCTCTGTCACCCAGGCTGAAGTGCAGTGGCACAATCTCGACTCACTGCAAGCTCCGCCTCCCGGGTTCACGCCATTCTCCTGCCTCAGCCTCCCGAGTAGCTGGGGCTACAGGTGCCTGCCACCACACCTGGCTAATTTTTTGTATTTTTAGTAGAGACGAGGTTTCACTGTGTTAGCCAGAATGGTCTCGATCTCCTGACCTCGTGATCCTCCCGCTTCAGCCTCCCAAAGTGCTGGGATTACAGGCATGAGCCACAGCACCCCGCCTATTTGTTTATTTTTTTTGAGACAGGGTCTTGCTCTGTCGCCTAGCTTGGAGTACGCAATGGCATGACCATAGCTCACTGCAGCCTCGACCTCCCCAGGCTCAAGTAATCCTTCCACCTCAGCCTCCCAGGTAGCTGGTATTACAGCCATGCACCACCACGTCTGGCTAAGTTTTTTTTACGTTTTTTTGTAGAGATGGGTTTTTGCTGTGTTGCCCAGGCTGGTCTCCAACTCCTGGGCTCAAGTGATCCTCCCACCTCAGCCTCCCAAAGTGCTGGGATTATAGGAATGAGCCACCGCACCCAGCCAAGAGCCACTTGTTAACCCCTAGCCGGCACATCAGTGGCCTCGCCATAGGACACCCTCCTGCGGGTCTTTACGATCACCTTTGCTTGACTTGAATCCCTGTTGTGGTTGTGTGACTTTAATTCAGCATTAGGCAAATAAGGAGACCAAGTAGGTTAAAAGTCATTTGACTCTCCCTAGTTCTCTGCCAATCAAAGGCCGTGCGCCTCATTCTGGATGATAGCCGACTTTATCTGCATAATGATGTGTGGTATATCATTAATGCAAATGATACATCAATTACCAAACTGGGCAATGATGAGATATCATGATGGACAATTGGCTGTCTTTCCAAATGCCTTTGTGCAAAGTCCTTACCTGTTGTTGCCTCTAAACCTGTGTAACTTAGGGACAGCTCACCAGCTGCCAACAGAGCCTTGAGCCACCACCCATTTTTGGAGGGGGTGCGGAAACCACCCAATATGGTAAAAACGTGCTAACACATTTAAGTCTAACAAATTAACACTTTTAATGTACATAATTTATACAGCTATATAATGATGCTATGCACAAAATAATTACAGCAGGATTTATAAAAAGTACACAGCAGATAGTGAGATTTGGGAATGAAATACCATTTTAAAATTGTATTATGAACATTTTTTTTTCCAAGTTCATTAGTATTCATGCCTTCCTTTCGAGGTAAGTTTTATTCGACAATGACTTGCAGATCACTTTTGATGTGTCAGACACTGCTGTAAGCACTTTATAAGTAATAACTCTTTAAGCTTTATCTAATTTTAGAATATTTTTATCACCCACAAAAGAAACTCTACCCGTTAGTTGTCATTCCCCATCCATTCCCCCTGGTAACCACTAATCTACTTCCTGCTTCTATGGATTTGCCTGTTCTGGGCTTTTTTGTTTTTATTTTTGGTAGAGACAGGGTCGTGCTATGTTGCCCAGGCTGGTCTTGAACTCCTGGCCTCAAGTGATCCTCCCTCCTTGGTCTCCCACAATGCTGGGATTACAGGCAGGAGCCACTGCATTCAGCTGATTCTGGACATTTTATATAAATGAAATCATACAATAGGTTGCTTTTGGTGATTGGCTTAATCTATCCTTATTCCCATTTTGTGGATGAGGAGACAGAAACAGAGAAGATAAGGACCTTGGCCAAGGTCACATAGCTAGTAAGTGACAGAAGCAGGGTTCACACTCAGGTAGCCTGGCTCCGGCATCCTTGCTAAGTATCAGAGTGAAAACCGAATAACGTCAAAAGTGTACATTGAGGCCCGTCTCATGCCTTGGTGCCTTATGCCTGTAATCCCAGCACTTTGGGAGGCTGAGGTGGGAAGATCACTTGAGACCAAGAGTTCAAGACTGCCCTGGGCAACATAGCAAGGCCCCATCTCTACAGAAAAAAAAAAAAAAAAAAATTAGCCGGCATGGCGGCGCACACCTGTAGTCCCAGCTACTCAGGAGGCTGAGGCAGGAGGATTGTGATCACTTGAGCCTAAGAGATCAAGGCTGCAGTGAGCCATGATTGAACCACTGCACTCCAGCCTAGGCAACAGAGCAAGATCCTGTCTCAACAACAACAAAGTATACGTTAAAAGCTTTTTGCGAAGATGAGGTGTGGACCAAATTGCTCCTGGATACCCCTCAGGTGAGAGACCCTATTAAGGTTTGCTTTCTGGTGAGATCGGGGCTGGGGAGTAGGGTGAAGAGCAGAGGTGGAGAACAAGCTCTACCCTGAAGTTAATAGTTGCTGAGTAAACCTTTGTCCTTCGAGAAGATAGACTCAATACAATTACATGTATTTTAAAACAGTAATATTAAAAATTAGCTGGGCATGGTGGCACATGCCTGTGGTCCCAGCTACTCAGGAGGCTGAGGTGGGAGGATCCCTTGAGCCCCAGTGGTAGAGGCTGCAGTGAGCCACGATCACACCACTGCACTCCAGCCTGGGTGACACAGCAAGACCCTATCTTAAAAACAAAAAGAAAAAATTTAAAAAAGAAAAGAATTGTAAGTTTCTGGGGACCACGGGCTTCTCTTGCGCAGGGCACATGTTCTGCTCACATCTGCTCCTTACCAATCCTTTGACAATTATTTCAAAACACACAGGAAGGGCCCGTGATGTGTCAGGTTATGTTCCAGGGAGGCACCAGGGTAAACAAGAAGATGACTTGTTAGACTTCTAGGACAAGGAGAGCCCAGGCCGCTGTGGAAAACTCTACCTGCCTCAGCCACTCTGCTGGCCACACGACTTTTGCCCCAAGCCCATAAAACCAAGGGAGTCACCTGCTGCGTCAGTTTCCACCAGGCCAGCTGGAACAGGCTGGGCGAGTTGGTGCCAGACTGGCACATGGGCAGGTAGGGCAGGGCCCGTTGTCTTCCCAGGGACTAATCAGCTCATGCAGCGTCATCCTCTGTCCCTTCCTTGGCATTGGACCAGAACAGGGACTGGAGCCTTCCAGCAAAGGGAGTCCTTGGGGAGCTCCTCCAGCAAGACCCGCCTGGGACTCTCCACCACCCCATGCAATGCCACCCTGTCTCATCCACGTATCTCAGTGAGGGGCAGCGGGAAAGAGGAATGGGGGGAGCTTTTTCTCTGTCTGTCTGATTGTAAGCCCCTACTTCAAGATACTCTAAGGAGTCGCTTCTATCTTCCCCAAATCACTGGGGAGCAAACGCTCCATGTGACCCTATAAGGTGAGAAGTGAGGAAGTGACTCCCCTGTAACCCAGCAGTCCAGAATCCCGGGTCCAAGGGCACCCAAATCAACCATCTCATCACTGTTTGCAGTTGCTCTCTGGGTCTGCCTTTGGCTTCTTTTTGGGTTCAGAGCCCAGCAGGAAGCCAGACCTCACCAGCAGGCCCCCACTCCCACTGCCGGGGGGCCTAGGCTGGGAGGCCCCAGGGAACTTCCTGCACCTCCCTCTGCCACACCTGCTTGTACCTGAAATTGTTTATTAGGGCGGTTCCAACAGCCACCAACAGGCTTGGCCAGAATTTGTGGTTCTTTCTGTGTAACACTCAATGGCTTTATTATTTAATAGCAGAAGGAGTTGTGGCTACTTATTTAATTGCCAAACTTTGTTAGAAATGGGGCTTTTCGCTGGGCATGGTGGCTCATGCCTGTAATCCCAGCACTTTGGGAGGCCAAGGCGGGCAGATCACGAGGTCAGGGGATCAAGACCATCCTTGCTAACACAGTGAAACACTGCCTCTACTAAAAATACAAACAATTAGCTGGGCATGGTGGTACATGCCTGTAATCCCAGCTACTCGGGAGGCTGAGGCAGGAGAATCGCTTCAACCCGGGAGGCGGAGGTTGCAGTGAGCTGAGATCGCGCCACTGCACTCCAGCCTGGACAACAGAGCGAGACTCCATCTCAAAAACAAACAAACAAACAAAACAAACAAACAGAAATGGGGCTTTTCGCTGGGTGCGGTGGCTCATGCCTGTAATCCCAGCACTTTGGGAGGCCAAGGCAGGTGGATCACCCGAGGTCAGGAGTTCAAGACCAGCCTGTCCAACATGGTGAAACCTTGTCTCTACTAAAAATACAAAAATTAGCCGGCTGTGGTGGCGGGCATCTGTAATCCCAGCTACTTGGGAGGCTGAGGCAGGAGAATCACTTGAACCCGAGAGGTGGAGGTTGCAGTGAGCTGAGATCGCGCCACTGCACTCCAGCCTGGGTGACAGAATGAGACTCCTTCTCAAAAAAAAAAAAAAAAGAAAGAAATTGGGCTTTTCACTGCCCCTTGTACACCCAGGTTGTAATCACAACCCACAACTCATCTGCTAAGAGGGCAAGCGTGTTTGCCCTTCTCTGATTCCCCATGAATAAGCCATAAACAATTGCAGACTTGGTTCAGGATGCCTGGACAGCTGTGTGTCCCAGGTGGCTCGCAGGCATCTCCTGTGAGGTATGACATCGCTCCCCTGAATAAGTCCTCTGAGGGTGGAGCTGTGCCCATTTTACCCATGCAGGAATCAGAGCGCCTCTGTTTTCCTGTGGGTGATGCCAAGAAGACTAGGGCAGTATTTGATCATCAGCAGGAAGGACGGGCTTTTGAGGAAGCCAGCCTTCTGCTACTGACTTCATTTGGGCCTTGAGGTTATTAGTTTCTCTCTCTGCATCTATTTCCTCTTGGGGGAAATTGACCAACCCCATCTGCTCACCTAGTAACCAAGTACCCCTATTTTTCTAAGAAAAAGAGAATGAGTAATTATTTATTATTTTTTCCTCTTTTCTGTTTCCCCTGTTCCTCATTTCCTACTTAGCCCTTTAGAAATGCAATTATACCTTGACCGGGCACGATGGCTCACACCTGTAATCTCAGCACTTTGGGAGGCCGAGACAGGTGGATCACTTGAGGCCAGGAGTTTGAGGCCAGCCTTGCCAACATGGCAAGACCCCATCTCTACTAAAAATACTACAGTTAGCCAGGCGTGGTGGCACATGCCTGTAATCCCAGCTACTGGGGAGGCTGAAGCACCAGAATGGCTTGAACCCAGGAGGCAAAGGTTGCAGTGAGCCAAGATCGCACCACTGCACTCCAGCCTAGGAGACAGAGCAAGACTTTATCCCTCCCCTGCCACACACATGATAACCTTTTACCTCCCCCTCACCAGACACTCCCTGCAGGGCAAGCTTATCTAACTATGTGCTTAGAAACTCCAGCGTGGAACTCACTCCCATTAGATTGCCTTGAGAGACAACGGTCTATTTACAACCCAAAGTATGCCCACTATGAAACTCTCTCCCCACTGGATAGTTTCAGCCACTCTGAAGACTGAAACTCTCTCCCACCTGGAGAGTTTACAACCTAGTTCTGCTCATGAAGGTGCTAGCTTGACTGCCCAGTAAATAAGGCACCAAACAAATTTGGGCAGACCCCCACCTGCTCACTTTCTCCCCTGCATGCCATTCATGCCAGACCCCCCCTTTAAAAGTGCACACTTTCTGCTCCAAAAGTGAAGTGGTACCCTTAAGCCAGGAAGCCTGTACTTCTTCCCGCAAACTAGCTTTAAAATAAAAAGCCACCAGACCTCGCGCTTGTTAATGGAACTTTGCAAGTGGTGAGTGACTGAACCTGTGATTCAGTTACAACCTCTCTTCTGGAAGGTCTGAGGCTCCGTCCAGCTCAGGCAGATGGATGGAGACCCAGGGAAAGGACAGATCAGAGGGGGCTTCGGCACAGAGGCCAATACCAGAAGATAAAACAACTCAGCTATCTCTTAGCTGGAAAATGGGGACTTCTTTGCCCCTAGGAGGTATCAGGTGACAAAAAATATGTGGGACATCTCTGGGCAGCCCTGGAAACAGCCTCTGTTCTCCTCTGCTGGTGGCATTTATGTGGGTCTTGCTTGACGACCCCCCGATTCCTTGGAGAACAACCATTTGTGATTTTTCTTCTTACCGAGGTGGCTAAGAAATGGAAAATTTGTGAGCTAATAATTCTCACAGAGAAAAATGATTGCAAACTCTTTCACGCTACAAAAAAAAAAAAAGTGGGGGGGATTACAAAGAAAAGAATGGGACCAGGTATGGAGGCTCACATCCATAATCCCAGCACTTTGGGAGCCTGAGGTAGGAGGATCACTTGAGCCCAGAAGTTTGAGACTGACCTGGACAATATAGAAAGACCCATCTCTACAAAAAATTTAAAAATTAACCAGTCATGGTGGTGTGCACCTGTAGTCCCAGCTACTCGGGAGGCTGAGATGGGAGGATTGCTTGAGCCCAGGAGGTTGAGGCTGCAGTGAACCCTGATCATACCACCGCACTCCAGCCTGGGTGACAGAGTGAGACTGTCTCAAAAAAAAAAAAAAAAAAAAAGAGAAAAGAAAATAAAAAGAAAAAAGGGGGGAGGCCTCAGGCTTTTTTTTTTGTTTGCTATTTTATTATTTTTTATTATACATATTTAATGTGTACAACATGATGTTTTGATATACATATAATCAGTCAAATGGTTACTATATCCAAGTAAATGAACGTATTCATCATTTTACATAGTTACCCATTTGTGTGTTTGGCAAGAGCAACCTAAAATCTATTCTTTTAGCAAAAATCCCAAATACAATATGATATTGTGAACTACAGTTCTTATGGTGTACATTTGATCTCTCTCTGGTGGGAGAACGGGTAGTGAATGGTGACTCTCTGGAGAGGCTGTCCATGGGAGCCAGAGACCTGGCCAGAGAGCTGGGGTCCGGCAGTGTCAGCTGCTATGTCCCCAGAAAGGCCTGATTGCGCAGTACAGGCCCTGAGCACAGAAACTCCAATGCAGGCCGGGCACGGTGGCCCACGCCTGTAATCCCAGCACTTTGGGAGGCTGAGGTGGGCGGATCACAGGGTCAGGAGATCGAGACCATCCTGGCTAACACGGTGAAACCCCATCTCTACTAAAAATACGAAAAATTAGCCGGGCGTGGTGGCGGGCGCCTGTAGTCCCAGCTACTCGGGAGGCTGAGGCAGGAGAATGGCGTGAACCCGGGTGGCGGAGGTTGCAGTGAGCCAAGACCGTGCCACTGCACTCCAGCCTGGGTGACACAGTGAGACTCTGTCTCGAAAAAAAAAAAAAAAAAACTCCAATGCAGCCATGAGGTCAAGACCATGTGAAATGAGCTGGGCGTGGTAGCTCACGCCTATAATCCTAACACTTTGGGAGGCTGACATGTGCAGATCACTTGAGGTCAGGGGTTTGAGACCAGCCTGGCCAACTTAGTGAAACCCCATCTCTACTAAAAATACAAAAATTAGCCAGGCATGGTGGCGCGTGCCTGTAATCCCAGCTACTCTGGAGGCTGAGGCAGGAGAATCACTTGAACCCAGGAGGCAGAGGTTGCAGTGAGCTGAGATTGTGCCAAAACACCCCAGCCTGGGTGACGGAGAGAGACTCTGTTTCAAAATATATATATATATATATATATATATATATTTAATGTAAAATGTACATTTCAGAGAGGCATAAATAGCAGAGAATCACATCTTGGTGAGGTTGGACAAGGTTGGAAAACATAAGGAAGGTGAGAGTATTCCAGCCAGAGGACAGAGGTCAAAGGCTGTAAAAAGCAGGAAAGCAGGAACCATGCAAATGTGACCCAACCAGGAGTGACCGTGTGAACAAGACAAAATGCCCATGTGACCGTATTAGTAAAAGGAGGTCGTGTGATCTCATACTCATATGCATATTTATACTCATGCATATTCATAAACTGGAAGGAAATCACCAAAACATTAGAATACTGACGGTGATTGTCTCTAAATGATAGCACCGTGGATGTTTCTTCTTTTCTTTTTTTCAAAGGTTCTCATTTTTTTGTAATGAACCTCAATTATTTAATAGGCAAAAGGGAGGACTGTTGTTTGCGTGTCTGTTTTTATGTTTACGTTGGCAGATGTTCTTTTTTTTTCTTCTTTTTTTGAGCAGAGTTTTGCTATTGTTGCGAAAAGCGAAGTCCAGCCAGGCTGGAGTGCAATGGCACGATCTCAGCTCACCACAATCTCCGCCTTCCAGGTTCAAGCAATTCTCCTGCCTCAGCCTCCTGAGTAGCTGGGATTACAGGCATGCGCCACCACCATGCGACCGGCTAATTTTGTAGTTTTTTTAGTAGAGATAGGGTTTCTCCATGTTGGTCAGGCTGGTCTTGAACTTCCAACCTCAGGTGATCCGCCCGTCTCGGCCTCCCAAAGTGCTGGGATTACAGGCGTGAGCCACCGCGCTCGGCCTACGTTGGCAGATTTTCCAGGTGAGAATTTCAACTCAGAGCAATATCATGTCAAGGACAGTCTTTGTCACAGGGATGGCTTCACAGTTAGAAAATCATTAGTGGGACGCGGTGGCTCACACCTGTAATCTCAGCACTTTGGGAGGCTGAGGTGGGAGGATGGCTTGAGCTCAGGAGGTCAAGGCTGCAGTGAGCTGTGATCACGCCACTGCAGTCCAGCCTGGGCAACAGAGGGAGACCCTGTCTCATGCACGCAAAAAAGGAAATCATTAAGAGTTTTCCAAAACATGCTCTACATAATGAAAAATATTCCAGATGGCACTAGGCAATAATATTCATTTCTAAACATTTATATTCACGGAGCTTAGACACTGCTGCTCCTAGTTGAGCCAGTCCATGTTTTCCTTCACACCTTGGGCACTGGTTGCTTAATTATTCACTGTTATCCTCACCAACTCACTGAATCTGCTGCCTGCTGGGAGGTGTTAAAAAAAAGCCCTTTTTTAGAGAGATAATTGAATCGGCTGAGGGAAGTGGAGTGTTTTATTTTTGGTGGGGATGGTTGGCTACATTCCATGTATTCTTTTTTAAAATCTTACTTGAAGGATTGTTGCTGTCTGGTGATGGCATATAGCTTTTCCATTTTGCTATTCTGCCTTGTTTCTGAGCAAGGTATAGACACACGGAGATAGAATTCTATTTGTCGCATCTTTATTCCAATCTGGGTGTGCACTTCTGTGTTCAGAAGGCAGCTGAGGTCATTAGACAGCAAAAAATCCTATGCAATTTTGGACTACGTAAGAGGAGTTGCACCTTTCCACAAGTCAGGTTTGCTGGCTCAGGGGAGCCATGTCTCCAGGCCATCAGCTCATGCCGGTTAGGGAGTCAGGTGGCTCTTTCCTAGGAGAACAGGTGCAGAAAGGGTCGGCTAGTTTTTTCCTCTGTATTGATTACAATTATCAACGAATCAACTGAATTGATGAGATATTTTGGCACTATGTTACTTGCCTTTAGTCCTGCTAATAGGACCCAGCAGAGAGCTTTTGAAGACACTGAGCTCAGAGCGAGCAGACTTTAAAAATTGTTATTATGGTAAAATATGCATAACATACAATTTACCATTTTAACCATTTTTTTATTAAATTTTTTTTCTCTTTTTTTTTGAGACGGAGTTTCACTCTTGTTGCCTAGGCTGGAGTGCAATGATGCGATCTCAGCTCACTGCAACGTCTGCCTCCCAGGTTCAAGTGATTCTCCTGCCTCAGCCTCCTGTGTAGCTGGGATTACAGGTATGTGCCACCACGCCAGGCTAATTTTGTATTTTTAGTAGAGACGGGGTTTCTCCATGTTGGCCAGGCTGGTCTTGAACTCTCGACCTCAGGTGATTCACCCGCCTTGGCCTCCCAAAGTGCTGGGATTACAGACATGAGCTACCGTGCCCGGCCTTTTTTTTTTTTTTTTTTGAGATGGTTTCTTACTCTATCACCAGGCTGGAGTGCAGTGGTGTGATCTCGGCTCACTGCAACCTCCACCTCCAGAGTTCAAGCAATTCTCCTGCCTCAGCCTCCCGAGTAGCTGGGATTACAGGCACGCGCCACCACACCCGGCTAATTTTTGTATGCTTAGTAGAGACGGGGTTTCACCATGTTGGCCAGGCTGGTCTCGAACTCTTGACCTTGTGATCTGCCCACCTCAGCCTCCCAAAGTGCTAGGATTACAGGCATGAGCCACGTGCCCAACCCCAAAATTTTTCTTCAAGAGATGGAGTCCCGCTATGTTGCCCAGGCTGGTCTCAAACTCCTGGGCTCAAGCAATCCTCCCATCTAGGTTTCCCAAAATACTGGGATTACAGGCGTGAGCCACCGTGCCTGGCCCATTTCAATAATATTAAGTGTACAGTTTAGTGGCATTAAGCATATTCACATGATCGTGCAACCACCACCACCATCTAGCTCCAGAACTTTTTTGTCTTCCCAAACTGAGACTCTCTCCCATGGAATTCTCACACCCCTTTTACCCCATCCCCTAGCCCCTGGTAATCACCATTCTACTTTCTGTCTCTATAAACTGGACCAATCGTGGAACCTCATTTAACTGGAATCATAAGGTGTTTGTCTTTTTTGTGACCAGACGTATTTGCCACATTTTGTTTATCCATTCATTCGTCGACGGCCCTGTGGGTTTTGTTTCTACTTTGGGCTGTTAGGAAGAAGGCCGCTATGAGCACAGGTGTGCAAATACCTGTTCATGTCTCTGCTTTCAGTTTTCTTTTGGGTATATGCCCAGAAGTGGAGTTGCTGAACAAGCAGACATTTTAATAGAAACTAGGCCATTTGGAAAGCTCTCTGCTTCCTGAGCCATGGCGTCGAGGAGGGGCCCTACGTCCAGGAGGGGCCCCCAGGAAATTTAGAAACCACAGCAGCATCAAACCCTGAAACATCAGTCTGAGCTGGAGGGGTCTTCAGAAGTCTCGGAGTCCAAAGCCCTCGCTTTATGCAGAATCTGCGTTGAGTCCAAGTTATGCAGCAAAACAGTTCCTCTGTCCTGGTGGTAATGGCTGGGTCCAGAGAACAGCTGCTTAATGGAGGCTCTCAAGGATAAAGCAGAAGGGAACAGCAACCTGGACAAGGAGCGGTAGGGGAAATTTTCTGCTGGGTCAGGAACTATCTGCTGCCCACGACCTGCCTGGTGCATGGACAAATTTCTCCTCAAGGTGGGCCAGGGAATTTCAAGAGGCGCCACTCAGCCTCATTCAATCCAAAGTGACAGGCAATGTAAAGCATTCAATGGTGCTGCTGATTAAGTCAGGGAGATAAGCTGCTGTCCATCAGGGATTTCCTACACACAGACATTATAAATCAGAGGCTCTATGCAGCAAACATCATCGAGGTTCTGATTCAGCAGCAGCTATAGGGAACACTCGGGTGGATGTTGTAGCCATTGATTATTCGTCCTGGTGGTCCAGCACTGGCCACTATAGACTGATGATCATTTTCCCAGCCTCCCTTAAAGCTAGGATCCTGCCATGTGACCTGTGTACCACCAATCAGAGGCCAGGGAGAAAGAGGAGCAGGTACCAGGCATGCTCACTTTGAAACTGGATAGCCACAGCTACATCTAATGTCTAGAGAGAGGGAATCAGCTGGGTTGCTTTTTGCTTCTAACAGCATGAGCTGTGATAGCTGCATTGAACCAGTTCTATTCTGTGACTTGAGGCTTGTTCCTGACTTTATAGACTCCAAGCCAGGATCTCCAGCCTTCCTAGAGATCCAAATTACCCAGTATTCCCCTTCCCCTTTTTTCCCTTCTTCTCCCTTCTCTCTTTCATTATTTTTATTTTTGTTTTTTATTTTTTATTTTTGAGATGGAGTCTGGCTCTGTTGCCTAGGCTGGAGTGCAGTGGCGCCAAGTCAGCTCACTGCAACCTCCGCCTCCTGGGTTCAAGCGATTCTCCTGCCTCAGCCTCCCAAGTAGCTGTGACTACAGGCACCTGCCACCACACCTGGCCTAATTTTTGTATTTTTAGTAGAGACGGGGTTTCACAATGTTACCCAGGCTGGTCTTGAACTCCTGACCTCAGGTGATCCGCCCACCTCAGCCTCCCAAACTGCTGGGACTACAGGCTTGAACCACCGCACCTGGCCCCTTCTTTCGTCTTCTCCTTCTTCCTTCTTTCTTCTTCTCCTTCTTCCTGTTTCTTCTTCTTCCTCCTCCCCTTCCCCTTCTCCTCCTGCTCCTCCTCCTCCTCCTTCTTTCTTTTTCATTCTTTTTGAGACAAGATCTTGCTCTTTCGCTCAGCCTGGAGGGCAGTGGCACAATCACAGCTCACTGCAGCCTTGACCTCCCAGGCTCAAGCTATCCTCCCACCTCAGCCTCCCAAGTAGCCGGGACTACAGGTGCACACCACTATGCCTAACTAATTTTTGTTTTTTTTCGTAGAGATGGAGTCTCACTATGTTGCCCAGGCTGGTCTTGAACACCTAGGCTCAAACAACCTCCCACTTCAGCCTCCCAAAGTGCTGTGATAACAGGCGTGAACCAGTATTCTTTAATCACATTTCTTTTCTGCACAGACCTGTTAGAATTAGTTTCTGTGATTATGAGTAAGAACCCAGGCTGATTCATCAGATTGCTTGCTATCAGTTAGCATTAGGTTCAGCTGTAAACATTTTCTTCCTTTAAGAGACCAATTCTCTGGCCAAGCACAATGGAACGCACCTGTAATCCCAGCATTTTCAGAGGCTGCGGCGAGAGGATGGCTTGAGCTCAGGAGTTTGAAACCAGCCTGGCAACATGGTGAAACCCCATCTCTACAAAAAGAAAAAATACAAAAATCAGCCAGGCACGGAGGTGTGCACGTGTAGTCCCAGCTACTCGGGAGGCTGAGGTGGGAGGATCCCTTGAGCCCAGGAGGTTGAGGCTGCAGTGTGCTATGATGGCACCACTTCACTCCAGCCTAGGCAACAAGGTGAGACCTGATCTCAAAAAAAAAAAGAAGAGAAACAGTTTCTCACTGTCACCCAGACTGGAATGCATTGGCACAATCACAGCTCACTGCAACCTCAAACTCCTGGGCTCAAGCGATCCTCCTACGTTAGCCTCCTAAGTAGCTACAGGCATACAGTAACATGCCTGGCTTTTTTTTTTTTTTTTTTAAGAGACAGAGTCTTCTCAATATGTTGCCCAGGCTGGCCTTAAACCCCTGGCCTCAAAGGATCCTCCTGCCTCAGCCTCACAAAGTGCTGGGATTACAGCTGTTAGCCACTGCACCTGGCCAAGAGTGCCTTAAGCAAGACAAAAGTTTATTCCTTTTTCATTTAAAAGTCTGGGACAATAGTCTTGGCTGGTATGACAGCACAAAGGCCTCTGGTATTTTGGCTCCTTCGAGCTTCTCATTTTGCCATCCCTGGGGTGTGACCTCATCCTTATGGTCCCAGATGGCAACTGAAACTCCAGCCACCACATTCACATTCCAGGTTTAATAAAAATAGAAGGAAGGACAAAGAAGAAGGAGCAGATGGTTTGTAACAGCCACCTTTCAAGGAAAGTTTCTGAAAGCCTAAACCTCATTGGCCATTCTGGAGGTAGATAACGGTGATGATTGTACAACATCGCAAATTATACTCAAAACCCCTGAATTGTATACTTTTTTTTTGAGACAGGGTCTCACTCTGTCACCCAGGCTGGAGTGCAGGCATGATCATGGCTCACTGCAGCCTTGATCTCTTGGGCTCTAGTGATCCTCCCGCCTCAGCCTCCTTAGTAGCTGGGATTACAGAAGTGTGTCATCATACCAGGCTAATTTTTGTATTTTTAGTAGAGACAGGTTTTCACCATGTTGGCCAGGCTGATCTCAAACTCCTGAGCTCAAGTGATCCACCCGCCTTGGCTTCTCAAAGTGCTGGAATTATAGGCATGAGCCACTGTGCCCAGCCCTGAATTATATACCTTAACGCAGTGAATTTTGTGGTATGCAAATTTTATGTCAATTAAAAAAAACACACCCATTGACCAGGACTTAGATATATAGACATACCTAGCTGCAAGGGAGGCTGGGAAATGAAGGCTTTATTTTAGGTGGTTACATGGCCAGCTAAGAATTGTAGCTTTTTGCTGGGTGCAGTGGCTCAAGCCTGTAATCCTAGCATTTTGGGAGGCCGAGGCAGGCGGATGACGAGATCAGGAGATGGAGACCATCCTGGCTAACATGGTGAAACCCTGTCTCTACTAAAACTAAAAATACAAAAAATTAGCCGGGCGTGGTGGCGAGCAGCTGTAGTCCCAGCTACTCGGGAGGCTGAGGCAGGAGAATGGTGTGAACCCAGGAGGTGGAGCTTGCAGTGAGCCAAGATTGCACCACTGCACTCTAGACTGGGCGACAGAGCAAGGCTCTGTCTCAAAAAAAAAAAAAAAAAAAAAAGGAATTGTAGCTTTTCAGCCTGGGCAACATAGTAAGATCCCACGGTGGAAAAAAACAAACGACAACAAAAAGAATTGTGACTTTCATTTACTCGAGAAGAAACAAACAACAGGGGGCAGTCAGCAGTGTCTACCACAATAAGGGAACACAGAAAACAGTGCCCAAACACTTGCAGGCTAGATCTTACTCCTCAGCTCTACCATTGCCAGCCAGGGTCCTGGAATTTGTACCTTTGTTTTTGTTTTTGTTGGAGACAGGGTCTCCCTTTGTCACCCAGGCTTGAGTGCAGTGTTGCAATCATAGCTCACTGCAGCCTCAAACTCCTATGCTCTAGTGATCCTCCCATCTCAGCCTCCTGAGTAGCTGAGACTGCAGATGTGTGCCACCATGCCCAGCAAATTAAAAAAAAAATTTATTTTTTAGAGATAGGATCTCACTATGTTGCCCAGGCTGGTCTTGAACTCCTGGCCTCAAGCGTTCCTCCTGCCTTGGCTTCCCAAAGTGCTGGGATTATACGCATGAGCCCCTGTGCTTGGTCTTGGTGACTTTGTTTTCATAAAGGGATGTCCTCCTGGTTTCTAATGACCAAGACCCAGTTAACTAATGACAGATAATTTTAGCATTGGGCCCTGGCTGCAATACACATCCCCAAACGGCCTACAAATGTCTACTGATAGAAGGCTTCTATGTGCCACCCTCAAGATCTGAGCATCAGAAGTCAGAGTAGGAGGCCAGGCTTGGTGCGTCACGCCTGTAATCCCAGCATATTAGGAAGCTGAGGTGGGAGGATCGCTTGATCCCAGGAGTTCAAGACCAGCCTGGGCAACAGTGAGGCTGCAGTGAGCTATGAGCACACCACTGTACTTCCAGCCTGGGTAACAGAGCGAGATCCTGTCTCTAAAAAACTATTTTTTAAAAAAGAGGTCAGGATGGTCCCTAAACCAGCAGCGTCTGTATCACCTGGAAACTTGTTAGAAATGTACATTCTCCGGTCCTAGCCTTGAGCTCCCGAATCAGAGGCTGCGGACAGGACCAGCGATCTGTATCTATTACACGCAAGCCTCCCAGGGGTTTCTGGTGCTGAGGTTTGAGAATCACATCCCAAAGTCCACATACCCGGGCCACATGAGTTCTGCCTCTCACAGAGCTGTCTTCACTGGAGTTTTTTGTTTTGTTTTGTTTTGAGATGGAGTCTCACTCTGTCGCCCAGGCTGGAGTGCAGTGGCGCGATCTCAGCTCACCGCAACCTCCACCTCCCAGGTTCAAGTGATTCTCCTGCCTCAGCCTCCCCAGTAGCTGGGACTACAAGTGCACACCACCACGCCTGGCTAATTTTTGTATTTTTAGTAGATGCAGAGTTTCACCATGTTGGCTAGGCTGGTCTCGAACTCCTAACTAAATGATCCACCCACCTCGGCCTCCCAAAGTGCTGGGATTACAGGCATAAGCCACTGTGTCTGGCCTTCACTGGGTTTTTTTGTTCACTACTGTAATTCTCAGCAACTAGGAATGATGGTAGGTCACCATAGCAGGTGCTCAATAATTATTTGGCAAATGAGTGAATGAGATGTTCTTGGCTCTCATTGAAGGAAGCAGTCCATTAAAATTCATTGCTGCTTTTGCCTTTGCTGTGGGGAACTTGTTCATCGCCCCCCACTCACTAGGTCTCATATCACCACACGAGAAGTTTATTTTATCTTATCTCATTTTCTTTTATTATTTACTTATTTATTTATTTCAAGACGGAGGCTCGCTCTGTCACCCGGGCTGGAGTGCAGTGGCGCGATCTCAACTCACTGCAACCTATGCCTCCCGGGTTCAAGCAGTTCTCCTGTCTCAGCCCCCTGAGTAGCTGGGATTACAGATGTCCACCACCACGCCTGGCTAATTTTTTAATTTTTGGTAGAGACGGGGCTTGTCCATGTTGCCCAGGCTAGTCTCGAACTCCTGACCTCCAGTGATCCACCCGCCTCGGCCTCCCAAAGTGCTAGGATTACAGGTATGAGCCACCGGGCCCGGCCGGAAGTTTATTTTAGGACTTAGGGCTAGGCAGGGAAATGGAAAAGGTATCAGGGTCCCAATGAGGGAGCAGGCAGGACTCAACTCCAGAGGCGGGGCCCAGATACTGGACCTAATTGAAGACCAGGTGAAACAGACTGGTGGAAGCAGCTTTCCATAAGACACTCGCCAGTGCAGCATGTCAGTTTACCATTGCCATGTCAACACTTGGATGTTATCACCCCTTTCCATGACAATGACCCTACAACCTGAAAGTTACCACCCTCATACTAGAAATGTCTGCATAAACCACCCCTTTATTTGCATATAGGTAAAAGCGGGTATAAATACCAGGGCAGGCTGGTCGCGGTGGCTCATGCCTGTAATCCCAGCACTTTGGGAGGCCGAGGTGGGCAGATCACGAGGTCAGGGGTTCGAGACCAGCCTGGGCAACATGGCAAAAGCCTGTCTCTACTAAAAATACAAAAATTAGCGAGTGTGGTGGAGGGTGCCTGTAATCCCAGCTACTCAGGAGGATGAGGCAGGAGAATTGCTTGAACCCGGGAGGTGGAGGTTACAGTGAGCCAAGATCACACCATTACTCTCCAGCCTGGGTGACAGAGTGAGACTCCGTCTCAAAAAAAACAAAAAACAAAAAAGGCTGGGCGTGGTTGCTCATGCCTATAATCCCAGCATTTTGGGAGGCCAAAGTGGGTGGCTTGCCTGAGGTCAGGAGTTCAAGACCAGCCTGGCCAACGTGGCGAAACTCTGTCTCTACTAAAAATACAAAAATTAGCTGGGCATGGTGGTGGGTGCCTGTAATCCCGGCTACTCGGGAGGCTGAGGCAAGATTATTGCTTGAGCCCGGGAGGTGGAGGTTGCAGTGAGCCAAGATCGCACCACTATACTCCAATCTGGGCAACAGAGCAAGACTCTGTCTCAACAACAACAACAACAACAACAACAAAAATACAAAAAAATTAGCTGGGTATGGTGGTTCACACCTGTAGTCCTAGCTACTTGGGAGGCTGAGGCAGGAGAATTGCTTGAACATGGGAGGTGGAGGTTGCAGTGAGCCGAGATCGTGCTACTTAACTCCAGCCTTGGTGACAGAGCAAGACTGTCTCAAAACAAACAAACAAACAAACAAACAAAATTGCTGTTTAACACTACTGGCTTGGCCAGGTGCTGTGGCTCACGCTTGTAACCCTAGCACTTTGGGAGGCTGAGGTGGGTGGATAACCTGAGGTCCAGAGTTTGAGACCAACCTGGCCAACATGGTGAAACCCTGTCTCCACTAAAAATACAAAACTTATCCAGGAATGGTAGCACATGCCTGTAATCCCAGCTACTCAGGAGGCTGAGACAGGAGAATCGCTTGAACCCAGGAGGTGGAGGTTGCAGTGAGCCAAGATCGTGCCACTGCACTCTGCACTCTAGCATAGGTGACAGTAATAATAATAATAATAATAATAATAATAATAATAAAGACACCACCAGCTTGCTCTTGAATTCTTTCTTGGGTGAACCCAAGAGCCCTCCCAGGCTAAGCCCCAATTTGGGGCTCACCTGCCCTGCATTACCATTAGGATCCTGATGACACACTCAAAATAGGATCATTTTAGAAGGGGCTATTTACAATGAAATTATTTACAAAGGTGTGGATAACAGCAGCAAGTCGTTATCACCCCTGACTGGAAGAAGTGGGAAAGGAGGAGCTGCCAGAACCCAGGAGGGAAGACAGCTAGGTGTAGAAGGATGACCTTCAGTTAAGAGCCATAGCCAGCCCAAGGCCACTTGACCTTGAAGGATTAAGAAGATGGGATAGGGAGGAGATGAACAGCCAGACTTCACTGTTCTCCCTCCCTCTGATCTCATGCCAGAGCTCAACCCAGCTAGAAGCTGGAGAGTACAAGAACCTGTTGATAAAGTCTCTACAGCTCAGCTTGATTGTAGGATAGAGGATGGCTTGGAGAAGGGTTGAGAGCAGGCCTGAATTGGCAAAGGAGAGATACCTGGCATAGATGTGTTTCTTTCCCTGACAATAAGAAGAATGCAACTCATTGGTCACATCTCCCTTTTCACTTTGCCTGCCAGGAAGCTCTAAGCCAAATAAGAGGCTTGCCTAGAGCAACTATGTCAGCCTTTGACTTGCCTTTTGAATTCTTCTGTCCCTCGTTATCACTTCTTTTCCACTGAACTGGCCCTGATTCCTTCTTCCTATCTGAGTTAAGATTATTTTGTGGCACATTTTCCTTTTGTAAGTCATCTCAACCTTGGTGGCAGGAATCCTGGCACTTATATAAATTTTTAAAATTAAAAATAAGGCCAGGCACAGTGGCTCATGCCTGTAATCCCAGCACTTTGGGAGGCTGAGGTGGCCGGATCACGAGGTCGAGAGATTGAGACCATCCTGGCCAACATGGTGAAACCCCATCTCTACTGAAAATACAAAAATTAGCTGGGCATAGTGGTGCACACCTGTAGTCCCAGCTACTTGGGAGGCTGAGGCAGGAGAATCGTTTGAATCTGGGAGGCGGAGGTTGCAGTGAGCCGAGATCACGCCACTGCACTCCAGCCTGGTGACAGAGCAAGACTCCGTCTTGAAAAAAATAATAATAATAATTAAAAATAAAACAGCAAATGGCTACCCTGTGCCAGACACTGTAATAGGTGCTACGGGATGTAGAAAAATAGGTGA
Organism: Pan paniscus; assembly: GCF_029289425.2. Classification (NCBI taxonomy): domain Eukaryota; kingdom Metazoa; phylum Chordata; class Mammalia; order Primates; family Hominidae; genus Pan; species Pan paniscus. Next base: position 115,917,068 of record NC_073255.2, on the reverse strand, counting down.
GATGCAGCTTCTGTCCTCAACAAGACCCCAATGTACACAGTGAGGCATGGGAATTCATTCATTCTTATCTTCACAAGAATGTGAAGACGCCATTATGAGGGAGAAAAAAGACTGAAGCCATCTGGAGGAAGAAGGACCTGCTGCAGTCTCTCTGAAGTTGAGTTAGAGTACCCATCTTTTTGGCTGCCAAAGGTAAGCATAGGACTTGGGTCTTTGCTTGTACCATCAAGTCCAGGTCTTCTAACCATCAGAGAAGATGACAGTAAACCTCCCTCAGCGTGAGGGGCGTAGAAATGCTTGCAGCTCCCTCTCTTTGTCTATAAGTCTCATGCTTGGGAATTACATCAATGAGAAGCAGCAGGTCCGGGCGTAGTGGCTCATTGCTGTAATCCCAGCACTTTGGGAGGCTGAGGCGGGCGGATCACCTAAGGTCGGCAGTTCAAGACCAGCCTGGACAACATGGTAAAACCCCGTCTCTACTAAAAATATAAAAATTAGCCAGGTGTGGTGGTGTGCACCTGTAATCCCAGCTACTGGGAGGCTGAGGCAGAAGAATCGCTTGAACCTGGGAGGCCGAGGTTTCAGTGAGCCGAGATCGCGGCTCTGTACTCCAGCCTGGGCGACAGAGCAAGACAGAGCAACCTCCTGGGTTCAAGTGATTCTCCTGTCTCAGCCTCCCTAGTAGCTGGGATTACAGGTGTGCCACCACACCCAGCTAATTTTTGTATTTTTAGTAGAGATGGAGTTTCACCATGTTGGCCAGGCTGATCTCAAACTCCCGACCTCAGGTGATCCACCCTCCTTGGCCTTGCAAAGTGCTGGGATTACAGGCGTGAGCCAGTGCGCCCGGCCCGTGTTAACCATTTGTAAGTGTACAGTTCAGTGGCACTAAGCACATTCACCTTATTGTGCAATTATCACCACCATCCACCCCCAGAACTTCTCATCTTCCCCCACTGAAACTATCCATGGACTCTCCTCATCTCCTTCTCCCAAACCCTTGGCAGCTACCAGTCTACTTTCTGCCTCTATGATTTTTTTTTTTTTTTTTTTTTTTAAAGAGAGACCAGGTATTGCTCTGTCACCCAGCCTGGAGTGCAGTGATGCGGTCATGGCTCACTGCAGCCTAGACCTCCTGGGCTCAAGCGATCCTCCTCGCCCAGCCTCCTGAATAGCTGGGACTACAGGCACACACCACCATGCCAGCTAACCAGCCTCAGCATCCCAAAATGCTGGGATTTTAGGTGTGAGCCACCGCGCTCAGCCCTGTCTCTTTGAATTTGATACTCTTAAGTGTCTCATAAATGTGGAACTATACAGTGTGTGTCCTTTTGTGACTGGTTTATTTCACTAAGCATAAAGTCTTCAAGGCTCATCAGTGTTGTAGCAGGAGTCAGAATTCCCTTCCTTTTTAAGGCTGAGTAATATTCCACTGTATGGAAACATCACATTTGTTCACCTAGTGATGGACATTCGGTTGCTCCCACCTCTTGGCTGTTGCGAATAATGCTGCTGTGAACACAGGTGTGCAAATACCTGTTTCAGACTCTACTTTCACCTTCTAGGGGGGTTACAGCACCAGGTGTGGAATTACTGAGTCACAGCATAATTCTATGTCTGATTTTTTTTTTCAGGAATCATTATACCAAGGAAGTAAATTTCACATTTAAATTTAAATAGCCACATGTGGCTAGTGGCTACATACTGGATGGCAGAGATACAGAGAACTTCCAGCATTTGGCCAGGCTCCTTGGGGACCTGTCTCCATCATTCTCTCCTCTAGGTAACCACTACTCTGCCTTTTGTCACCACAGGGAGGCCAAGGTGATAGGAGGATTGCTTAAGGCTAGGAGTTCGAGACCAGCCTGGGCAACATAGAGAGACCCCTTCTTTATTGAAAAAAAGAAAAAGGCCAGGCATAGTGGCTCATGTTTGTAATCTCAGTACTTCGGGAGTTCGAGGCAGGAGGATCTCTTGACCCCAGGAGTTTGAGATCAGCCTGGGAAACATGGTAAGATGTCATCTCTACAAAAAATAAAAATATTAGCTGGGCGTGGTGGTGCACACCTGTGGTTCTCAGCTACTTGGGAGGCTGAGGTGGGAGGATGACTTGAGCCTGGGAGGTTGAGGCTGCAGTGAGCTGGTGATCACGCCACTACATTCCAGCCTGGGTGACAGGGCGAGACCCTGTCCCAAAACAAAAATTTCAAAAAATTTTTAAAAAGCGAATGTTTGCAGATTCCTAGGCTAGGAGGTTAAAGGCTGGAAATGGAGAAGTGAAAATAGTCAGTTTTATCATATGTAAATCTCCTGTATGTAACAACAAACCATGTTCATAAATGCTTAAGTAAAATGCTTAAAGCATGGGGTTTGCATCATAAAACAAGATGGTTGTTAACGTACAGTTGCTTTGTATTCAATACTTATACCTTTTTTTTTTTGAGACGGAGTTTTGCTCTTGTTGCCCAGGCTGGAGTGCAATGGCGCGATCTTGGCTCACTGCAACCTCTGCCTCCTGGGTTCAAGCGATTCTCCTGCCTCAGCCTCCCAAGTAGCTGGGATTACAGGCATGCGCCACCATATCCAGCTAATTTTTTGTAGTTTTAGTGGAGACAGGGTTTCTCTATGTTGGTCAGGCTGGTCTTGAACTCCCAACCTCAGGTGATCCGCCCGCCTTGGCCCCCCAAAGTGCTGGGATTACAGGCGTGAGCCACTGTGCCTGGCTGTATTCAATACTTTCTTTTCCATTGCCATCCCTTTTCTCACTCTCCTTGCTTCATTTTGAAAAACAAAAATAAAATCCTAAGTTCCTGAACCAACTGAACAAGCCCCCCTTGGCGAGGGAGACCTCAGAGAGAGTTTACACATGGAGTTCCCAGCCATGATGAAACGGGGGGTTAGACAAGCTCCCCATGTCCTCTCCCTTGCTAACTGCAATTAGACTTTCTTTCCTAAGGGTTAAACAGAAACCAGCGCTTTTGAAAGACTTGCCAGACTCCCCTCCCTGTCTGCAGTTTCAACACAGCAACTGCCCAGCATTCTTCCCTGATAAGAGATCGCTGAGGTCCCGTGTGGTGCCTCCTGCCTGTAAATCCCAGCATGTTGGGAAGCTGAGACAAGAGGATCACTTGAGCCCAGGAGTTCGAGAGCAGCCTGGGCAACATAGCAAGACCCCATCTCTACAAAAAATCCAAAATATTCACCAGGTGTGGTAGTGCACACCTGTGGTCTCAGCTACTTGGGAAGCTGAGGTGGGAGGATCACTTGAGTCTAGGAGTTGAGGCTGCTGTGAGCCGTGATTGGGCCACTGTACTCCAACCTGGGCAACAGAGTGAGACCCCCCGTCTCCAAAAAAAAAACAAAAAACAAAAAACAAAGAGAGGCCAGGCACGGTGGCTCATGCCTGTAATCACAGCACTTTGGGAGGCTGAGGCAGGCAGATCACAAGGTCAGGAGATCAAGACCATCCTGGCTAACACGGTGAAACCCCGTCTCTACTAAAAATACCAAAAATTAGCCGGGCGTGGTGGCGGGCGCCTGTAGTCCCAGCTACTTGGGAGGCTGAGGCAGGAGAATGGCATGAACCTGGGAGGCGGAGCTTGCAGTGAGCCGAGATTGCACCCACTGCACTCCAGCCTAGGCGACAGATTGGGACTCCATCTCAAAACAAAACAAAAAAAGAGACCACAGATCATGGAGTGGTTCTGACCAGTCTACAGATGCTGTACACTGAGCGCCTTTGTGTCCTCTGCTTCACCTTTTGATGTGTAGGGCTTCACTGTGACACATTTAAATGTTAAGTCTCTGCCCAAAGTGAACATAGGATGCATATAACATGCTGTTTGCTGACGAGGCATGTGTATGTTCTCTCTTCATGAATATTCATAGCTCCTCCCATAACCTGTTCAATATGTATAGTCACCTGTTGAATATGTATAGTTGAATATTTATAGTTCCGTATAAATTCCTGTCTCCTTCTTTCCTCCCTCCACGTACCTGCTTCTGGCTTCTCCCTGAGGCTACGCTTCCCAGCCTGTGGGATGGCATCCTGTAGGCTGCAACCCTTTGTAAGAAATAAAGCTCTCCTTTCCAAATTTGTGAACCTCATAATTCTTCAGTTGACATTTTGTGTAATTTTTTTCATCATTTTCTCAATTTTGGGAGGGGGACTGATTGTATACAAGGCTAGGCAAAAAGAAGAACCACACGGAAAGCATTATGAAAAATGCTCTGTTGCTGAGAATGGCTCCCTTGGTTCTGTCCTCTCTCTACACCAACATCTTCCAGGTTACACATCCTTCCAAAGAGCAACAAGGCTCTAATGTGCTACCAAATGTTCCTGGACCATCACTGGCACGCTTTTCTTAAAATGTTTTTAGACCGGGCAAGGTGGCTCATGCCTGTAATCCCAGTGCTTTGGAAGGCTGAGGTGGGAGGATTGCTTGAGCTCTGGAGTTCGAGATCAGCCTGGGCAACATAACAAGATCCTGTCTCTGTAAACATTTTTAAAAATTAGCCAGCTGTGGTGGTGCTTACCTGTAGTCCCAGCTACTCAGGAGGCTGAGGCAGGAGGATCACATGAGCCTAGGAGTTCCAGGGTGCAATGAGCCATAGCTCACCACACCACTGCACTCCAGCCTGGGTGACAGAGTGAGACCCTACCTCTAAAAATTAAAAAATTTAATTTAATTAAAATTTAATTAAAAATAAAATTTAATTAAAAATTAAAAAATTAAAAAAATTAATAAAATATTTTTAATTTCAGGGATGCTGATATTAAATATAAATGTTATAAATAGCACTCAAAAATGCTTCATTGAGGCCAAGCACGGTGACTCATGCCTGTAATCCCAGCACTTTGGGAGGCCAAGGTGGGCGGATCACTTGAGGCCAGGAGTTTGAGACCAGCCTGGCTAACGTGATGAAACCCCCTCTCTACTAAAAATACAAAAAAGTTAGCCAGGCATGGTAGCAGGCACCTGTAATCCCAGCTACTCAGGAGGCTGAGGCAGGAGAATCACTTGAACCCGGGAGGCAGAGGTTGCAGTGAACAAAGATCTCGCCATTGCCCTCCAGCCTGGGCAACAGAGCAAGACTCTGTCTCAAAACAAAACAAAACAAAAAACAAGAGCTGGATTTTCTCCAACATCTCATCGCAGAGCCTTTGCATTTGCTGTTGCCTCTGCCCCGAACACCCTTCCCCCCATGCTGACATCTGCCTGCCTGGCTTCTTCATTTTATTTGGGTATTTACTCAAATGTCACCTGCTCGGTGAAGCCTTCTCTGACCACCCTCTACTTGTAGCCTTTTCCCCACACTCTATATTTACCTCTCCCCACCATTTCATTTCTTTATTGCACTTCTTTTTTTTTTTTTTTTTTTGAGACAGTCTCCCTCTGTCACCCAGGCTGGAGTTCAGTGGCACAATCTCGGCTCACTGCAACCTCCGCCTCCCAAGTTCAAGCAATTCTCCTGCCTCAGCCTCCCGAGTAGCTGGGATTACAGGCATGTACCACCACACCCGGCTAATTTTTGTATTTTTAGTAGAGACAAGGTTTCATCATGTTAGCCAGACTGGTCTCGAACTCCTGACCTCAAATGATCCACCCTCCTTGGCCTCTCAAAGTGCTGGGATTACAGGGATGAGCCACCATGCACAGCCTCTCTGTTGCACTTCTTAACCCCTGACTTTGATCATTCTTGGTTTTGGTCTGTCTCCCTTCATTAGAACATAAGTTCTGGAGGCAGAGGGGATTTTTCCTATGTTGATTATCTTGAAACTCAAGAGCCTGGAACAGTGCCTGGCACATAGTAGGCACACAATAAATAATTTTCAACTGCCACTGGCCTTTTTTCTGAGATGGGGGGTCTTGTTCTATTGCCCAGGCTGGTATGCAGTGGCACAATCATGGCTCACTGCAGCCTCCAACTTCTGGGCTCAAGTGATCCTCCCACCTCAGCCTCCTGAGCAGCTGGGACAACAGACGTGAGCCACCACACCTGGCTATATATTTTTTTCAACTCAATTTTAAATGGCTACAGTGATTGGTTTAGAAACAGACATGTAATCTACCAGTCATGATGGCTCATGCCTGTAATCTCAGGACTTTGGGAGGCCAAGGCAGGAGGATTGCTTGAGCCCAGGAGTTTGAGACCAGCCTGGACAACATAGTGAGATCCTGTCTCTACAACAAAATTTTTTTAAAAAATTAGCTGAGTGTGGTGGTGCATGCCTGTAGACCCAGCTGCTCAGGAGGCTGAGGCAGGAGGATTGCTTGAGCCCAGGAGTTCGAGGCTGCACTGAGCTATGATTGCACCACTGCATTTCAGCCTGGGTGACAGAGCAAGACCCATCTCTAAAAAAAAAAAACAAAACAAAAAACGAAAACAATGTATTTTGTTGTTGTTGTTGTTGTTTTTAAGACGAAATCTCGCTCTGTCACCCAGGCTGGAGTGCAGTGGTGTAATCTTAGCTCACTATAACCTCTGCCTCGTGGGTTCAAGCGATTATCCTGCCTCAGCCTCCTGAGTAGCTGGGACTACAGGTGCACACCACCATGCCCAGCTGATATTTGTATTTTTAGTAGAGATGGCGTTTCATCCTGTTGGCTAGGATGGTCTCGATCTCTTGACCTCGTGATCCACCCCCCTCGGCCTCCCAAAGTGCTGGGATTACAGGCATGAGCCACTGCGCCCAGCCCAAAAACGATGTTTTTAAAGAAAAGAAACAGATATGTAATCCACTTTGAGCTAGAGAGACAAAATGAGGCTTTGACATGGGAGAAAGGGGTCCTTTCTCTTGCCCTTCACTTGCCCTGGAAGCTTGCAGGCTAGAACTGTCACCACTGTCACATGTCATAAAGGGAAAGCCTGCTTGAGAGTAGCCAGCAGAGGAAAGCCAGAGAGATAAAGCGAGGTCAGGGGTTGGTGACATCATTTGGCCTCTGTATGCAGCCATACCTGAAATAAACATCCAGTGGTGTGCTGGTAAAAGTTTAACAATCAGCTCTGGGGTGAGGGGTAAGAGAGCCCTGATTCATAGCATCTGCCAATTTCCATAGTGTAAATATTCTCACCAGGCTGATTGAACTCAGGCTTGGGAGAGATTGCACACAGTCAGTAAGCTGCTCCATCATATCACTGCCCTGACTTCGAGTTCAGTGAATAACCCAAGATATGCCCTTCTTGCTTAAGTCAGCTTGTGTTCGGCTTTCGGTCACCCAAAGATCCCTGATACAGGTGCTGATAAAATAACAAGCCAAGGATGGGCTTAGTGGCTCACGTCTGTAATCCCAGCACTTTGGGAGGCTGAGGCAGGCAGGTCACTTGAATTGAGGAGTACGAGACTAATTTGGCCAACGTGGTGAAACCCTGTCTCTACTAAATACACAAAAATTAGCCGGGGGTGGTGGCAGACGCCTGTAATCCCAGCTATTCAGGAGGCTGAGGAAGGAGAATAGCTTGAACCCTGGAGGCAGAGGTTGTAGTGAGCTGAGATCACACCACTGCACTCCAGCCTGGGTGACAGAGTGAGACTCTGTCTCCAAAAAATATATAAATAAATAAATAACAGCACAAACAAATGTGAAATTGCCCTTGTGACAGGCACAAAGAAGAAAGGCCCATGAGATAGCTTGCTTGGCAGTGCTTACAAAGCCCCATGGAGGGAGGCATAGGAGGGAGGACCAGCCTGGGCAACAAAGTGAGACCCCGTCTCCATAAAAAATTAAAAAAAAAAAATAGCCAGGCATACTGGTGTGCACCTGTAGTTCCAGCTACTTGGGAGGCTGAGGCAGGAGGATTGCTTGAGCTCAGAAGGCCAAGGCTGCAACGAGCTATGATTGAGCCACTGCACTCCAGAGCGAGACCCTGTCTCAAAAAAATTGACAATGAGATATCACTTCATACCTGTCTGAATGGCTATTTGAAAAAAGATGAAAGATTAAGTGTTGGTAAGGATGTGGAGAAAAGGGACATTCGCACACTGTTGGTGGGAATGTGAATCAGTACAGCCATCATGGAAACCACTGTGGAAAACAGTATGGAGATTCCTCAAAAAATTTAAAAATTTAGCATATGACCTAGCATATGATCTAGCAATTCCACTACTGGGCATATAGCCAAAAGAAGTAGAATCAGGCTGGGGCGTGGTGGCTCACGCCTGTAATCCTAGCACTTTGGGAGACCTGAGGTCAGCAGTTCAAGACCAGCCTGGCCAACACGGTCAAACGCTGTCTCTACTAAAAATATAAAAGTTAGCCAGGTGTGGTGGCACGTGCCTGTAATCCCAGCTACGCAGGAGGCTGAGGCAGGAGAACTGCTTGAACCCAGGAGACAGAAGTTGTGGTGAGCTGAGATCGTGCCACTGCACTATAGCCTGGGTGACAGAGTGAGACTCTGTCCCCCCACCAAAAAAAAAGTAGAATCAGTACATCAAAGAGATATCTGCACACTCATGTTAATGACGTCATTATCTTTTAAAATTTTTTTTCCTTTTTTTTTTTTTGAGATGGAGACTCGCTCTGTCACACAGGCTGGAGTTCAGTGGCGCAATCTCAGCTCACTGCAACCTCTGCCTCCCAGGTTCAAGCAATTCTCCTGCCTCAGCCTCTCGAGTAGCTGGGACTACAGGCGCCCGCCACCACGCCCGGCTAATTTTTTGTATTTTTAGTAGAGAGGGGGTTTCACCATGTTAGCCAGGATGGTCTCGATCTCCTGACCTCATGATCCGCCCGCCTCGGCCTCCCAAAGTGCTGGGATTACAGGCATGAGCCACCACGCCGGGCCAAATTTTTCCTTTTTTAAGTCTTTTGCACTCCTGATTGACAGCATTATTCACAATCGCCAAGATGTGAAATCAACCTAAGTGTCCATCACTGGATGAATGGATAAAGGAAATGTGGAATACTATTCAGCCACAAAAGGAGGAAATCCTATCATTTGCAAAAACATGGGTGAACCTGGAGGAAATTATGTTAACTGAAATAAGCCAGGCACAGAAAGACAAATACTGTGTGATCTCATTTACATGGGGCATCTGAAAAAGTCGATTTCAGAGAAGTACAGAGTAGAATGGCCTGTTATTCCATCGTCTGCTCTGTGATATGGCAGAGCCCAGGTTACCAGGGGGCTTGGGGTGGTGATAGGGGAGGAAGTTTGGGAGATGTTGGTCAAAGTTTACAAAATTTCAGTTAGATAAGAGAAATAAGCTCAAGAGATTGGTTGTACAACATGGTGACCAATATATTGGCTGGACAAGGTAGCTCATGCCTGTAATCCCAGTGCTGTGAGAGGCCGAGGCCAGAGGATTGCTTGAGCCCGGGAGTTCAAGACCAGCCAGGGCAAAATAACGAGACCCCATCTCTACAAAAAGTTTAAAAATCAGCCAGGCGTGGTGGTGCGCACCTGTAGTCTCAGCTACTCGGGAGGCTGAGGAGAGAGGATCACTTGAGCCCAGGAGTCTGAGGCTGAAGTGAGCTGTGATTGTGCTATTGCACTCCAGCCTGGGTGAGAGAGAGATACCCTGCCTCAAAAAATAAAAATAAAATAACAATATGTTGTTTTCTTGAAAAATGCTAAAACAGTAGATTTTAAGTGTTTCCACTGCAAAAATTACAAATGTGAGGTGATGCGTATGCCTGTTGGTTGGCTTGGTTTGGCCATTCTGCAATGAATATGTGTTTCAGAACATCATGTTGTAAACAATAAACATATACAAGTTTAGCTGTCAGTTAAAAAATAAGTAATAACAAATGCAAAAAAAACTGACTGGGTGCAGTGGCTCATGCCTGTAATCTCAACCCTTTGGGAGACCAAGGCTTGCAGATCGCTTGAGTCCAGGAGTTTCAAGACCAACCTGTGCAACATAGTGGAATCCATCTCTACAAAAAATACAAAAAGTTAGGTGGGCATGGTGGTGCGCACTAGTGGTCCCAGCTACTCGGGAGCCTGAGATGGTAGGATCGATTGAGCCCAGGAGTTGGAGGCTGCAGTGAACTATGATTGCGCCACTGCACTCTAGCCTGGGCAACAGAGCAAGATCCTGTCTCAAAAAAAAAAAAAAAAAAAAAAAAAAAAGGCCTGGGATTTTAAAGCAGCCGAGACAAGCAGTATTTGGAAGTTTTATGTTCCACATTACGAGGGTTTGATGTGTCTTCTGCAGGATTCTCCTTTAGCGTTTCAAGATTGGTTGTGGCTTGGGAGTTCTAATTCTCCAGCAGTGGGCCAGAGCTCTGCAGAAGAGGCAACAATGCACCTTGTTCAGGGACTCTTAAAAAAAGACAACTTGGCAGGGCGCCGTGGCTCACGCCTGTAATCCCAGCACTTTGGGAGGCCGAGGCGGGCGGATCACGAGGTCAGGAGATAGAGACCATCCTGGCTAACACGATGAAACCCTGTCTGTACTAAAAATACAAAAAATTAGCCGGGCGTGGTGGGGGGCACCTGTAGTCCCAACTACTCAGGGTCAGGAGAATGGCGTGAACCCGGGAGGCAGAGCTTGCAGTGAGCCAAGATCGTGCCACTGCACTGCAGCGTGGGCGACAGAGTAAGACTCCGTCTCAAAAAAAAATAAAAAACAAAAAACAAAAAACAAACAAACAAAAAACTTTCACTCCATTCACAGTGTAGCCCAGGGCAGGGTCGTGAATGTGTTGGAAAGGATGTTTTAGACACTTTGAGCGTACGGCTCTGAACTTGTTCACTCACAGGCAAGCAATGCCCATCGTTTCCCTTTTGATTTCTGCTGCTCACATTTCCACAAGCCATTGAGAGGCTGCCAGCTTGGATGGAACACTCTTCATCTCAGCCCTGTTATTCCATTGTCTGGGCTGTGATATGGCAGAGCCCGGGCTGGTTAAACACACACAATCCCTGCTCTATCCCTGTATGAGTCTGTTCTTGCTCTGCTGTAAAGCAATACCTGAGACTGGATAATTGAGAAAGAAAAGAGGTTTTAATTGGCTCATAGTTCTTCTGCAGGCTGTGCAGGAAGCATGGAGGCTTCTGCTTTTGGGGGAGGCCTCAAGAAGCTTCCAATCACGGTGCAAGGCAAAGTGGGAGCGGGCGATCTTACATGGCAGGAGCAGGAGCAAGAGAGAGAAGGGGAGGTGCCACACTTTTTTCCCTCTTTCTTTCTTTCTTTCTTTCTTTCTTTCTTTCCTTCTTTCTTTCTTTCTTTCCTTCCTTCCTTCCTTCCTTCCTTCCTTCCTTCCTTCCTTCCTTCCTTCCTTCTTTCTTTCTTTCTTTCTTTCTTTCTTTCTTTCTTTTTCTTTCTCTCTCTTTCTTTCTTTTCTTTCTTTTTCTTTCTTGTCTTCCTGCCTGCCTGCTTGCTTGCTTTCTTGCTTGCTTGCCTGCTTGCCTGCCTTCCTTCCTTCCTTCCTTCCTTCCTTCTTCTTTCTTTTTTTTTTCTTTTGAGGCAGAGTCTCCCTCTGTCACCCAGGCTGGAGTGCAGTGGCGAGATCTTGGCTCACTGCAACCTCTGCCTCTCTGGTTCAAGCGGTTCTCCTGCCTCAGCCTCCAGAGTAGCTGGGATTACAGGTGCCCGCCACCATGCCCGGCTAACTTTTGTATTTTTAGTAAAGGCTGGGTTTCGCCATGTTAGCCAGGCTGGTTGCGACCTCCTGACCTCAGGTGATCCGCCTGCCTCGGCCTCCCAAAGTGCTGGGATTACAGGCGTGAGCCACCGTGCCTGGCCGCATTTCTACTGTTTTAAGCCACCACCTCTGTGGTAACTGGCTACCGCAGCCACAGGAAACTAACGCGTTTGTAAACCCCAGTCTGTCCCCTGGCCCCTACCCCAGCAGCTGGAGCGACCTTTTAGGCCACGTCCCTCCAGCGTCCTCCCCTGCCATGCAGAATGAAATCCACCTTCCTCCCACAGCACCAGGCTCCCTGCCAGCACCCCGGCCATACACCTCTCCCCATTCCTCTCCTCTCCTCCCACACTGGACTCCACCCATCAGCTGTCAACTGCTTGAAGTCTTTTGTTTCTGGAAACTTCTGTTCCAAGAAAACCTGCCGAGCTCGTTCCCACATTGGGTCCTACACGGTCATTGTTCTCTGTTGCGGGACGTCCTTCTTGTGGCTCAGTCAGTGGTTGACTTTTCCTCCTGTGGGACACGTGATCTGGCAACATTTTGGTTGTGGGGACTTGGGGGCTGGGGGATAAGAAGAGGGCTACTGGCATCCAGCGGGCAGAGGCCATGGATGCCGCTCAACACCCTATTGGGCACAGGGAGCACAAGATAGCCCAGTTCCTCCAACTGCAAAGAACTATCTAGCTCCAAACATCCACAGTGCCCAGGTGGAGAAATCCAGTTTCACATCTTTCCATAACTCATTCCTTAACTCTATCCTTTTTGCCTTTCAGGATTCAGCTCCAAAGCCACCTTCTCGCAGTGGTTCACACCTGTAATCCCAACACTTTAGGAGGCTGAAGCAGGAGGATCATGAGGTCAAGATTTCGAGAACTTCCTGGCTAATATGGTGAAACCACGTCTCTACTACAAATGCAAAAATTAGCTAGGCTTGGTGGTGCATGCCTGTAATCCCAGCTACTTGGGAGGCTGAGGCAGGAGAATCCCTTGAACCTGTGAGGCAGAGGTTGCAATGAGCCGAGATCGCACCACTGCACTCCAGCCCGGCAACAGAGCGAGACTTTGTCTAAAAAAAAAAAAAAAAAAAAAAAGCCACCTCTTTCTCCAAGAGACACTGTCTCACTATCCATTGTAAAGTAGCACTCCTCCCCATCACCTGCCTTCATTTTCTTGTTTCGTGAGAATGGGGTCTCACTATGTTGCCCAGGCTGGTTTGAAGTCCTGGGCTCAGGCAATCCTCCCACCTCTGCCTCCCTAAGTGCTGGGATTATAAGCAGGAGCCACCGTGCCCAGCCAAGCTTCATTTTCATCTACCATTATTACTATTGTTATTTTAAGAGATGGGGTCTCACTATGTTGCCCAGTCTGGTCTCACGTTCCTGGGCTCAAGCAATCCTCCTGCCTCTGTCTCCTTAAGTGCTGGGATTATGGGCAGGAGCCACCATGCCCAGCCAAGCTTCATTTTCATCTACCATTATTACTATTATTATTTTAAGAGATGGGGTCTCACTATGTTGCCCAGGCAGGTCTCAAGCTCCTGGGCTCAAGCAATCCTCCCACCTCGGCCTCCCAAAGTGCTGGGATTCCAAGTGTGAGCCACAGTGCCCGGCCTGGCTTCATTTTCTTCAGGACCTCATCATCACTTGAAATCATCCTGCTTATTTATTTTTTGTTGTTTTTGTCTGCCTCCCCGCTCCCAGCCCTCCCCAAGACATCCCAGAAGATTTTCACAGCCACTGTGGATGGGAATTATTACTGTCTAGCCATCCCCGCCCCCGTCATCACCCCCGCCACCCCCAGGGAGTCATTAATTGAAGGTTTGTTCTTTCCTTGTAGCCAGCAGATACTTTTCCCCCTCTCCTAGATCTCCTTCTGAAGGTGAGTGCTGCTGGCTTGGACCTGTCTGAACAAGCATCACTTTATGCGGTTTTACTGGTACTTTCTAGTCTTGCCAAGGCTGTGAGGGTGGCTGTAAAGACGGTCGGCCTAGCTTTGCGTTGGAACAAGCTATTGAGGCTGTCCTGTTCCTTCTGAACACACCTCATTGACTGGGTGTTTCCCTGTGGTCTAGACATAGCCCTGGAACCAGAGCCGAGGCCAAGGTCCCAGCAAATCTAAACCTCCACTTATTTCAGAATTAGAATCCCAAGATAACAGGAGAAGGGGAGCTGTTATGGGCTGATCATGTTCCTCCAAAATTCATACGTTGAAACCCTAACCCCCATACCTCCGAATGGGACTCTATCTGGAGACGGGGCCTTTAAAATGGTGATTAAGTAAAAATGAGCCAGTCAGGGTGGGCTTTAATCCAGTACGACTGGTGTCCTTATGAGAATAGATTAGTGGCCAGGCACGGTAGCTCACACCAGTAATCCCAGCAATCTGGGAGGCCGAGGTGGGAGGATCACTTGAACCTAGGAGTTCAAGATGAGCCTGGCCAAACTGATGAAACCCTGTCTCTACTAAAAATACAAAAATCAGCCAAGCATGGTGGCACACACCTGTAGTCGCAGCTACTTGGGAGGCCAAGGCAGGAGGATTGCTTGAGCCCGGGAAATGGAGGTTGTGGTGAGCTGAGATGGCGCCACTGCACTCCAGCCTGGATGACAGAGAGAGACCCTGTCTCAAAAAAGAAGGAGAAGAAGAAGGAGGAGGTGGAGGAGAAGGAGAAGTGATTAGCACACAGACACACACGGAGGCTGACATAGGAAGACCCAGGAGGAAGACAGCCATCTACAAGACAAGGAGAGAGAGCTCCAAAGGGCACCAACCCTGCCAACACCTGAACTGTGGGCTTCTGGCCTCAACAATTGTGAGACAACACATTTCTGTTGCTGAAGCCACCCGGACTGTGGTATCTTGTGATGGTGGCCCCAGAGAACTAATACAGGGGCCAGCCTAGGCTCTAACCCCTCACTCCTCAAGCACTGTTAGGAAGGTAGCCTCATCTCCCTAAGGGTCCTATTCTTCCTTTGTAGCAAGGAGATGGTAAGATGCTTCTACTTTATTGAGCTGCTATGAAGAGCAAATGAGATAGACCTGATGTTTGTTTCTTTCTTTCTCTTTCTCTTCTTCCTTTGTTCCTTCTTTTCTTTCTTTTTCCTTTCCTTTCTTTCCTCTCCTCCCTCCCTCCCTCTTTCTCTTTCTTTCTTTCTCTTTCTCTTCCTTCCTTCCTTTCTTTCCTCTCCTCCCTCCCTCCCTCTTTCTCTTTCTTTCTTTCTCTTTCTCTTCCTTCCTTCCTTTCTTTCTTTTCTTTTCTTTTTCTTGCTTCTTTCCACAGACTCTTGCTCTGTCACCTAGGCTGGATTGCAGTGGTGCAATCCTGGCTCACTGCAGCCTCAAATTCCTGCGCTCAATCAATCCTCCTACATCAGCCTCCTGAGTAGCTGGGACCACAGGTGCATGCCACCATGCCTGGATAACTTAAAAAGTTTATTTTTATTTTTATTTTTTTGGGGAGATCGGGTCTCGCTCTGTTGCCCAGGCTGGTCCTGAATTCCTGAGCTCAAGCAATCCTCCTGCCTTGGCTTCCCAAAGTGCTGGGATTATAGGCATGAGCCACCATGCCCAGCTAAGCCAACCCTTCTTGAGAGCACCAAATATGCCCCAAGCTTTTGTGCATGATCTAGTATGCACCTACCTTGTTCAATTCTCCAGCAACTCTTGGCAAGGGGTTCTGTTTTATCCATTTTACAGTTCAGGAAACCAAGGCCCAGAGAGATCAAGTAACTTGCTCAAGAGCACACCAAGATCAGCACAGATATGGCGCTGAATGTGAATGCAAGTTTGCCTAAATCCAAAACCCAGGTTAGGAAGGTATATGGTACTCTGATGTACAGGAGAGCCCTGCACTTATTAGTTCTATTATTTACAATATACTAGTAAGTTACTATTCACCACTAAAAAAAAATTGAAGGCCAGGCACAGTGACTCACACCTATAATCCCAACACTTTGAGAGGCTGAGATAGGAGAATTGCTTGAGGGCAGGAGTACAAGACCAGCCTGGGATCCGATCCCTACTGAAGATCTTTAAAAATTAGCCAGGCATGGTGGCACATGCCTGTGGTCTCAGCTACTCAGGAGGCTGAGGGGGCAGGATCACTTGAGCCCAGGAGGTTGAGGCTGCAGTGAGCTATGATAGCGCCACGGCACTCCAGCCTGTGCAACAGAGCAAGATCCTATCTCTAAACAAAACTTTAAAACTAAGAAAAATAATTTGTGCAGCCATCACTGTGATCCATTTCCATAACTCTTTCATCATCCCAAAAAAGATGTCTGAACCTATTAAAGGTTCAGAGGGCACACAGACTCCACTTTTCAGGAGAGGTCTATCAGCCAATTTGTAAAAAGAGCACATAGGATAGATAAATATATTGATGAGGACATCTTTGAAAAATACAATCTGCTCCAGATGAGGAGGCTGAATACATAAGTGCTAAGACATTGCTCAGTCATAGAAATGGCCATGGGTAGAGGTGGCTGATCATGGACAACGTGATTTGGGGCTTGGCAAAAATATAGTATTTTACATGGTGGGAAAAAGGAAGCAAAGACAGCCAACACCGGCTGGAGAAAAGCCTAAGACTTGGCAACTCCTTTTTGACACGTGTGGCCAGTGCTGTGAGGTTGAGTTTCCATGGGACTCTACAAACTGATGGCTTGTGACCAACACTGCCACATATAAATCCAGCACGTCTTTGGGAGCCAGAGCCAAGAGCCCCAACAAAGAACCAGTTACATGGATGAGTTTAGAATCCAATGAAGGTGGCCTAGTAGCTCATCCCCGTAATCCCAGCACTTGGGGAGGCCGAGCCCGGAGGCTCACTTGAGGCCAGGAGTTCAAGACCAGCCTGGCTAACATGGTGAAACCCCATCTCTACTAAAAATACAAAATTGCCTGGGCGTAGTGGCTCACGCCTGTAATCCCAACACTTTGGGAGGCCAGGGCAGGAGGCTTACTTGAGGCCAGGAGTTCAAGACCAGCCTGGCCAAAGTGGTGAAACTCCGTCTCTACTAAAAATGCAAAAATTAGCCAGGCATGGTTGCACACGTCTATAATCCCAGCTACTTGGGAGGCTGAGGCAGGAGAATTGCTTAAACCCGGGAGGCAGAGGTTGCAGTGAACCAAGATCGTGCCATTGCACTCCAGCCTGGGCAATAAGAGCGAAACTCTGTCTCAAAAAAAAAAAAAGAAAGAAAGAAAAAAAAAAAGAAAACCAAGGAGGAAAGATTGGCTGCTTCAAGAAATGATGCTGGGACAATTGGTTAGCTTATTATGAACAAGAATAAAATTAGACTTCTTAACTCTCACTTTATGGTATCAAAATAAATTCCAGGCCAGGCGCAGTGATTCGTGCCTGTAATCCTAGTGTGTTGGGAGGCCTAAGTGAGAGGATTGATTGAGGCCAGGAGTCCAAGACCAGCCTGGGCAACATAGCAAGACTCCGTGTCTACAAGAAAGTTAAAAATTAGCCAGGCATGGCGATGTGTGTCTGTAGTCTCAGTTATCGGGAGGCTGAGGCAGAAGGATTGTTTGAGCCCAAGGAGCTGGAGGCTGCAGTGAACCATGATTGCACCACTGCACTCCAGCCTGGGCAACAGAGCAAGACCTTGTTTCTTAAAAAATAAAAATAAAAATTTTTAAAAAATTTAATGAAGCCATAAAAGAACTAAACATATTTAGGAGAATGTTGATCTGATCCTAGAGAGAGGAAGGCTTTCCTGAACATAAAGACATTAAAGTAATATCAAACATTCAATAAGGGATTTCCTCCGCAGTATTGTCTAGAAAAGGAAAAGATAAGGAAACCCTCACCTTCCCCGGGTCCAACGATGGAGAATTGGCTAAATAAATTATTGGATACATCCCTATGTTGAATAGTCATGTGATAATTAAGAATCATACTTAGGTAATATTTAAGGATATAAGGAAAATGCTCGTGCTATGTTAAATTTTTTTAAAATTATGTTGCAGAATGTTATAATTATACCACACTATACTTTGCTGCTGTGCTTGAAGAAGGGGGTGTGGTTCTACTGACGGCTTACTGGGTATTCAGCACTGTGCTAAGCATTTTACATGCATTTGACCATTTCCCCAGCTGGGTGAGGTGGCTCACACCTGTAATCCCAGTACTTTGAGGGAACAAGGCTGGAGGATCACTTGAGCTCAGAAGTTCAAGACCAGCTTGGGCAACATAGAGAGACCGTCTTTACAAAAAATAAAAATAAAAAATTTTTGGTGGTGCGCACCTGTGGTCCCAGGTACTCAAGGAGGCTGAGGGAGAAAGATCTCTTGAGCCTAGGAGGTCAAGGCTGCAGTGAGCCGTGTTTGCCTCACTGCCTGGGTGACAGCAAGGCCTTGTGTCCAAAAAAAAAAAAAAAAGAAGAAGAATATGCGGTAGATACTGTTAGTATTATTCCCATATTACAAGTCAGAAGACTGAGGTGTAGAAAAATTAATTCATTTGCCAAAGGTGGCAGGTAAGCAAAGAAGCTGCAATTGTAACTCATGCCTACTCGTTTCCAGAGCCCTGGCAGAAGATCCCTTTGAGGCTATGAATTTCCAATGTTGCAAGACGCCAACTCTCAAAGTGAATGGGAAAGGAAAGGGGATACTGGAAGGATACGGAGATCTAAATGTTAGCTGTGGCCCGGGCGCTTTGGGAGGCTGAAGCAGGTGGATCACTTGAGCACAGGAGTTTGACACCAGCCTGAGCAACATGGCAAAATCCTGTCTACCAAAAATACAAAAATTAGCAGGGCATGGTGGCACACACCTGTAATCCCAGCTACTTGGGAGGCTGAGGCAGGAGGATCTCTTGAACCCGGGAAACAGAGGTTGCAGTGAGCTGAGAGCATGCCACTGGACTTCAGCCTGGGCAACAGAGTGAGACACTGTCTCAGAAAAAAAAAAAATGTTAGCTGTGGTTATCCGTGGGTGGTGAGATGATTTCCCAGATTTCCTACAGATTCGTGTGACTTTTAGAGTAAGATCAATTTATAAAACATTTTATAAAAGGGTGGGCGTGTAGCTAGATAGACGTCCACACCGGCAGGTTATGAAGCTCTCTCCTTTCTTGGAGTCCCCAAGTGACTTGTCCCTGCGGAATCTGGAGGTCCCCACAAAGACACACACCCATAATAAATGCGACAAGCAGTGCGTGACACCAGGCAGTGCCCGGCAAGCCTTTGATGGCTAATGGCTGTAGGTGAAGTTTCTGAAATGACTTGCTCTTGTCCTAGGGTGGCAGATGCAGTTACAAGGGACCCAGCGGGACAGGACAACGCTGTTCTTTATATTCAAGAAGTGCCCCCTTTGATTCATAGCTGGGGACCCCTCGCCGAGCGGGCCATCAGAGAGGCCACCGGTGGAGCCCGGGAGCCCGTCGTGGCGACTGGTCCAGCCTTGCGAAGGAGACCTGGTTACCATGGATACAGCAGGGCGGGGGCGGAGCCAAACCGGATAATTAGTGGTAATTAGTCTCATCTTCCCGCCACCTGCCTGCTTCCCCACCTCACACCCCATGGCCTCCAATCCTGTCGCTTTCCCCCTACCCCCTGCAGGCTTAGGTTTTCCTTGTCTTTAAAAGGCAGGAACTGGGGAGGACTGGGTTGGCAAACAAAAAGAGAAATTTGGCAGCCCTACTTTAAAAAAAAAATTGTGGAATTGTTCAAACCTACAGAAAACTATAGGGAGTAAAATAAACACTCATGTACCCTCCACCTAGAATTAATATATGTTCACGTTTTTGCTTGGAGGTGTTTCTGATTTTGATCTTCAGAAACCCCCTTTTCGGGCCGGGCACAATGGCTCATGCCTGTAATCCCTGCACTTTGGGAGGCCAAGGCAGGCAGATCTCTTGAGGTCAGGAGTTCAAGACCAGCCTGGCCAAAAAGGTGAAACCCTGTCTCTATTAAAAATACAAAAATTAGCAGGCCGTGGTGGTGGATGCCTGTAATCCCAGCTACTCAGGAGGCTGAGGCACAAGAATCGCTTGAATCTGGGAGGTGGAGGTTACAGTGAGCCGATATCGCACCATTGCACTCCAGCCTGGGCGACAAGAGCAAGACCCTGTCTCCAAAAAAAAAAAAAAAAAAAAAAAATTGGCGTTACACAGTGTAAAGATGAATGGTAAATTCATGCTAATAATTTAGATTTCTGAGTTTTCTTTACTTAGAATGATAGTAGGGAGCAAATAAAAAATATTGTGACAAGTCAATAGAGAGACTGCAGAAAAAAGAAAAAAGCTTTATATGTTATTCATTTTTTTTGTTTTGTTTCGTTTTGTTTTTTTGAGACAGAGTCTCACTCTGTCGCCCAGGCTGGATTGCAGTGGCATGATCTCAGCTCACTGCAACCTCCGTCTCCCAGGTTCAACCAATTCTCCTGCCTCAGCCTCCCGAGCAGCCAGGACTACAGGTGCGTGCCACCACGTCTGGCTAATTTTTGTATTTTTAATAGAGATGGGGTTTCACAATGCTGGCCAGTCTGGTCCTGAACTCCTAACCTCAGGTGATCTACCTGTCTCAGCCTCCCAAAATGCTGGGATTACAGGTGTGAGCCACCACACCCAGACACCATTTTGTTATGATTGAGTTTTAACAGTTCTTTGTATATTTGGAATACAAATCCTCTATCTGATATATGTTTTGCAAATATTTTCTCAGAGTCTTTGGCTTGTGTTTCCTTCTCTTAACCCTGGGTCATTTTGGAAAATCAGGGTAAAAATGGGTTAGGCCCACCAGTTAGGATGAGGGGAAGATAAACCAGTGATCTCAGGGGAATAGTCTGGACTGGAGAGGACTGGCTGGTAAAATTGGCCTCCAAAAAAACATGCCTGGCCCTTTTATCACATGGGAAAATATTGGGCTTCTTTTCCATTTCCAAGTCTTCTGGGTCTTTGGGGGTGAGGACTCTGCTACAGGGCCAGTTCCATAATTTGTGGAGTCCAGTGCAAAATGTAAATGCAGGCCTCTTGTTCAAAAAGCAGGAAAAAAGTGCTGTTCAAAATACTAGGCTGGGTGCAGTAGCTCATGTCTGTAATCCCAGCACTTTGGGAAGCTGAGGCAGGAGCATCTCTTGAACTCAGGAGTTCAAGACCAGCCTGGGCAACATAGCAAGATCCCATCTTTAATTAAAAACAAACAAACAGGCCAGGCAAGGACCCAGACAATTGTGGGTTGTATTTTTAGTAGAGACAGGGTTTTGCCATGTTGGCCAGGCTGGTCTTGAACTCCTGACCTCAAGTGATCTGCCCGCCTCAGCCTCCCAAAGTGCTGGGATTACAGGTGTGAGCCACTGCGCCCGGCCCCAGGAATAGGTTTGATCCTCAGCTCCTGACCAAATCTAGGCTGTGGCTCAGCGCCCCATCCCATCCTGCCTATTCCCCGTCTTGCGAGTGCCGGACACCAATGGAGAAATCCCAGGGTAACTTAGCAAATAGGTGATCTGCCAAGGAAGGGAACAGGCAGGCCAGGGCAGTCCTAGCCACACTAAGAGGGGCAGAGCCCTGTCAACACCTGCTTAGGCTCAGGAGTGAGTAACTGGCCAGGAATGCAGGTTGCCAGAGGGCTCAGCTGCTATGAGATGCCAAAATCTTTCTCGCGGATGTTAATTTCCACCGTCTCGGGAAGTGGCTGCTGTTTTCACACTAACTCTGCCGCAGCCAGGGGCTTTTCTAAGCCTCTCCATCTCACACTACACTGAAATCTCTTCAGACCAAATTAAAGCATCAAGGATCCACTTGTGAGATTTGAGATGGGGGTTACCAGTGGTGAACCCCATTGGAGTCGCAATGAGAGCTGTTGTGTCTTGAGGCTCACTGACTCTTTGGGGGAAAAAGTCCTGATCTGTAGCAGTTACTAATTTCCACAGTGTAAATACTCTCACGGTGGCCAATTTCAAGTAGATAACAAGTTGGACAAGAATCAGGCACAGGTTCTTTGTCAGAAGTTAGAGGGGAAGAGAGTGAACGTGGGGGAAAAGAGAGAGACTTTGGGGACAGACTTAGAGACTCAAGTTTGCGTCCAAACTCTCCCACTTGCCAGCTCAGACAACTCGTTTCTTCCTCCAAAGGCTTAGCTTTCTCCTATAGAAAACAGGGGCACTTGGCCGGGCATGGTGGCTCACACCTGTCATCCCAGCGCTTTGGGAGGCCAAGGCGGGCAGATACTTGAGTTCAGGAGTTCAAGAGCAGCCTGGCCAACATGGCAAAACTCTGTCTCTACTAATAATACAAAAATTAGCCAGGCGCGGTGGCTCACACCTGTAATCCCAGCACTTTGGGAGGCTGAGGTGGGCAGATCAGTTGAGGCCAGGAGTTCAAGACCAGCCTGGCCAACATGATGAAACCCCATCTCTACTAATAATACAAAAATTAGCTGGGTGTGGTGGCACGCAGCTGTAATCCCAGCTACTCAGAAGGCTGAGGCAGGAGAATCGCTTGAATATGGGAGGCAGAGGCTGCAGTGAGCCAAGATTGCACTCCAGCCTGGGTGACAAAGCAAGACCCTGTCTCAAAAAGAAAACAGGGACACTAACAATGCCTGCTTCGTTGGATTACTATGGGCATGAAATTTGGGGCAGTTGCAATAGCAGTTGGCAACTGACCACCTCATATCTATTTCTTCTTCTTAACACTATCCTGGATGGGTGCAGTGGTTCATGCCTGTAATCCCAGCACTCTGGGAGGCTGAGGTGGGAGGACTGCTGGAGGCCAGGAATTCAAGACCAGCTTGGACAGCATAGCAAGACCCCATCTCTGCGAAAAATTTAAAAACTATGTTCACACCACTGCACTCCAGAGCCTAGGTAACACAGCATGACCCTGTCTAATATATATATGGCATACTATGTATATACACATATATATTTATATATATATAAGACATATTATATATACATATGTGTATGTCTATTTATATATGTGTGTATATAAATATATATACATATATAATATGCCTTATGTATAACATATATAATATGCCTTATATATAACATATATAAGATATATAAAACATATATGTCTAATATATATAATATGTGTGTATATAAATTTTTTTTTTTTGAGACAGAGTTTCGCTCTTGTTGCCCAGGCTGGAGAACAATGGCACGATCTCGACTCACCACAACCTCTGCCTCCCAGGTTCAAGCGATTCTCCTGCCTCAGCCTCCCAAGTAGCTGGGATTACAGGCATGCGCCACCACCCCTGGCTAGTTTTGTATTTTTAGTAGAGATGGGCTTTTTCCATGTTGGTCAGGCTGGTCTCAAACTCCTGACCTCAGGTGATCCACCCACCTCAGCCTCCCAAAGTGCTGGGATTACAGGTGTGAGCCACCGTGCCCGGCTCTTTATATAAATTTTTAAAAAGACAAATACCCCAACTTTTCTGAAGATATTTACCCAAAGGTATCAGTCCAATGTGTTTGAGGAAAGCAACCTCCTCCTTCTCACTCTCATGACCTCTCCATGCCAGGAGAGGAACATGTGGTCAAGGACTAAGCTCACTGGGACATCACGTTTTCTGGCAACAGTGATTGGTTCAGAGACAGCCTGTGACCTCAGAGGGTCCAACTGGGGCAAAGCCTTGGATTTGTTTGGCGGTCAAGGGCACTCTCCTTCTTGCTGGCTGAAGACCCAGGAGAGTGTAGCTTTGTGAACTGCTTGCTGCATTTGTCTGTGATCACAAAAAAAAAAAAAGCATTTTTTTTTTTGGCCAGAATCCTGGGATGCAGAGCTGAGACGTGGATGGTGGTAAAGTTGCGTGTATGTTTCACCAAGCCCTACCTGAAGCCAAAATGACTGCTGTGTGTTCACAGGCTTTCACGGAGATGGTTCCGGGATTCTATTTATGGTAGTGACAGACAGTTTATTTTTAAAATAAATACATGTACGTTTGAAATGTGAGTCACTATAGTTTCTCTTTCTGCAATACATTTTCTTTCTGTGGAAATTTGATAATGTTTTCTGTCACTAGTAACAAAAGGTTCTTCCTGTATTGGTTTTCTCCTGTGTATTAGAGGGCTGCCATCACTCAATACCACAGACTGGGTGGCTTAAACAAAAGAAATGGACTTTCTCACAGCTCTGGAGGCTGGAAGTCCAAGAGCAAGGTATAGACAGGCTCAGTTTCTCCCGAGGCCTGTCTCCCTGGCTTACAGATGGTCATCTTGTCACTGTGTCTTCAAATGACATTGCCTCTGCACGCAAACATCATGGTGTGCCCCTGTGTGTCCCTCAGTCCTCCTCTTCTTTTTTTTTTGAAATGGAGTCTCACACTGTCACCTGGGCTGGAGTGCAGTGATGCGATCTCGGCTCACTGCAACCTCCACCTCACGGGTTCAAGCGATTCTCCTGCCTTGGCCTCCCAAGTAGCTGGGATTACAGGCACGCATCACTACACCCAGCTACTTTTTTGTATTTTTAGTAGAGATGGGGTTTCACTATGTTGGCCAGGCTGGTCTCGAACTCCTGATTTCATAATCTGCCCACCTCAGCCTCCCAAAGTGCTGGGATTACAGGCATGAGCCACCATGCCTGGCCCCTCATTCCTCTTCTTATAAGGACACCAGTAAGAAGGGATCAGGGCCCACCCTAATGACCTCATTTTAACTTAATTATCCTTTTAAAGGCCCTGTTTCCAAGCACACTCCCATTCTGACGTCCTGGAGGTTGGGACTTCAACATATAGGCCAGGCGCAGTGGCTCACGCCTGTGATCCCATCACTTTGAGAGGTCGAGCCAGGCGCATCGCTTGAGGCCAGGAGTTCGAGATCAGCCTGGGCAACATGGACAAACCCCATCTCTACGAAAAATACAAAAATTAGCCAGGCATGGTGGTGCATGCCCGTAATCCCAACTACTCTAGAGGCTGAGGCAGGAGAATAGCTTGAACCCAAGAGGTGGGGGGTTGCAGTGAGCCGAGATGGTGCCACTGAACTCCAGCCTGGGTGACAGAGTGAGACTCTATCTTGAAATAAATAAATAAATAAATAAATAAATAAGACTTCAATGTAGGAATGTGGAGGGTACACAGTTCAGCATGTAACACTGCAGCTGCTATAACAAGGTGCTGGCTGGGTGTGGTGGCTCACACCTGTAATCCCAGCACTTTGGGAGGCTGAGGCGGGCAGGTCACCTGAGGTAAGGAGTTCGAGACCAACCTGGCTAACATGGCAAAATCCTGTCTCTACTAAAAATACAAAAATTACCTGGGTATGGTGGTGCGTGCCTGTAATCTCAGCTACTTGGGAGGCTGAGGCAGAAGAATCGCTTGAACCTGGGAGGTGGAGATTGCAGTGAGCCAAGATTGCACCACTACAGCCTGTGAAACAGAGCAAGACTCCATCTCCAAAAAAAAAAAAAAAAAAAAAAAAAAAAGCCACAAACTGGGTGGCTTCAAACAACAGGCATTCTCTTTGCTCTGACAGCTCTGGGAGCTAGATGTCCAAAATCACTGAACAACAGCAAGAACAAAAAAACTTGCTTCTGTTAAAATCAGGTGGGACGCATCTCACGCTGGGACACGCAGGTCCAGACGGCAGCCCTGAGCATCTGTGGTCCTGTGAGCACCTCGAGATGACCGCCTGCAAACTGCCCAGCTGCCCTTGTGTGCAGAGTGCTGCAGGAAGGACAGGCGTATCTTCCCTAACCACACCACCCTTCAGTGCAGACGCAAGAGGTGCACGCCTGTCTCTCTCATTGTGAGGCTTCTTACTCATTCCCTTTCCCAATCTATACCCATCGATCCACCAAATACCAAGGACAAAACCAAGAAAAACCATTCATACCAATCTCTACACTTTTCTACCTTCTGTCCAGTCTCCGTTCACCTGTAGGTGTATTTTCACACAGTTCTAGTCAGCATGGATACGATTTTGGATTCTGCTCGTTTTGCTTAAAATTATGTGGACATTGGCCGGGTGCAGTGGCTCACGCCTGTAATCCTAGCACTTTGGGAGGCCAAGGCGGGCAGATCACGAGGTCAGGAGATCGAGACCATCCTGGCCAACAAGGTGAAACCCCATCTCTACTAAAAATACAAAAATGTGCTGGGCATGGTGGTACATGTCTGTAGTCCCAGCTACTCAGGAGGCTGAGGGAGAAGAATCGCTTGAACCCAGGAGGCGGAGGTTGCAGTGAGCCGAGATCGCACCACTGCACTCCAGCCTGGCGACAGAGCAAGTCTCCAGCTCGAAAAAAAGGAAAAAAAGAAAATTATGTCGACATTTTTTCTGTATTGCTGCAGTCTTTGTAGTCATGTGTGTGTGTGTGTGTGTGTGTGTGTGTGTATGTGTTTTGGGGGGTGGGGAGAGACAGGGTCTTGCTCAGTTGCCCAGGCTGGAGTGCAGTGGTGCAGTCATGGCTCACTGTAGCCTCCAAGTCCCGGGCTACAGTGGTTCTCCCACCCCAGCCTCCCAAGTGACTGGGACCACAGGCACATGCCACCACACCCGGCTAATTGTTGTGGGTTTTTTTTTAGAAACGGGATTTCACCATGTTGCCCAGGCTGGTTTCAAACTCCTAGACTCAAGCAATTCTCCCACTTCGGCCTCCCAAAGTGCTGGGATTACAGATGTAATCCCAGCCTGATTGTTATTTTGAAGAACTGTGTAACATTCCACCTAGAAGATGTACCATAATTTTTTGTTTGTTTTTGAGACAGGGTCTTGCTCTATGTCCCAGGCTGGAGTGCACTGGTACAATCACGGCTCACTGCAACCTTCAACTTCCAGGCTCAAGTGATCCTCTGGCCTCGGCCTCTTAAGTAGCTGGAACTACAGGCATGCACTATCACACCTGGCTAATTTTTGTATTTTTTTTGTAGAAACAAGGTTTTGCCATGTTGCCCAGGCTGGTCTCAACCTCCTGGGCTCAAGTGATCCTCCTGCCTTGGCCTCCCAAAGTGCTGGGATTACAGGCATGAGCCACAGCTCCCAGCCTGAGATAAAATTCTTTACTGCACAATAAATTATACTTCTGGGAAACCAAAAAGACTAACAAAATCCAGAGTAGTGAGAGAACAAGGAGACAGGCCTTCTCATGCTCTGTTTTGGGGGTGTCAATGATTATCATCTTTCCAGAAGGCAGATCAATGTTCTCATACTTCATTGGTGGGAATAAACTGGAACAGACTTTGGAAGACTTCTTGGAAGGCTTATTTAACCACCCAGAAATGTAAATGAGAGGATTCTTTGAAACAGCATTTCCACTTTTTCTAAAGGAGATCATCAGACAAGAGTGCAAAGCCGCATGATTTGCGCATTGGAGTTTAATTTCGGCCGGGCACAGTGGCTCACACCTGTAATCCCAGCACTTTGGGAGGCCAAGGCGTGCAGATCACCTGAGGTCAGGAGTTCGAGACCAGTCTGGCCAAAATGGTGAGGCCCCATCTCTACTAAAAATACAAAACATTAGCCAAGTGTGGTGGTGAGCACCTGTAATCACAACCACTTGGGAGGCTGAGGCAGCAGAATCGCTTGAACCCGGGAGGTGGAGGTTGCAGTGAGCCGAGATCATGCCACTGCACTCCAGCCTGGGCAACAGAGCTAGACTCCATCTCAAAAAAAAAATTTAATTGTTTAATTTCAAATATTGAAATACTGGTAACAACAGGCATGTTCATTAATAGGGAAGGGATTGGTTGAATAATTCATTGGGATTGTGTTGAATCTACAGATCACACAAATCACTGTACTATATGATCAACCTCACTCAAAATAAGAAATATAAATTAAAACTACAAGGAAATAGTATGTTTCACATCTCCGATTGGCAAAGATAAAGAAGGTAGCAAATTATTACTTAGGGTGTGAGGAAAGTCTACGGTAGTTGATGGGACAGTCAACTATAGGGTAGTTGATCCTATATTTGTAGGACAATTTGGCAACATCTATCAACCCCCAAATGCATAAGCTCTTTGACACATCAGTTCCATTACTGATAATCTGTATACGCTCTAGCATGGACTCAAAGATCTAAATACAAAGATATTAATTGCCACATACTTAGTAGTAGTTACTAAGTAATAAGTTACTAATACAGTAAGTAGTAAGTTACATAGTAGTAAGTTACTAAGTAGTAAGTTACATAATAGTAAGTTACTAAGTAGTAAGTTACATAGTAGTAAGTTACTAAGTAGTAAGTTACATAGTAGTAAGTTACTAATACATTAGTTACTACTAACTAATATATTTAAGGCTGGTTAAATACATTATATGACAGGGCCAGGGGCAGTGGCTCACGCCTATAATCCCAGCACTTTGGGAGGCTGAGGCGAACAGATCACTTGAGGTCAGGAGTTCAAGACCAGCCTGGCCAACATGGCAAAACCCTGTCTCTGCTAAAAATACAAAAATTAGCAAGGCATGGTATCACGTGCCTGTGATCCCAGCTACTCAAGAGGCTGAGGCACAAGAATCGCTGGAACTCAGGAAGCGGAGCTTGCGGTGAGCCAAGATCTCACCACTGCACTCCAGCCTGGGCCACAGAGTAAGACTCTCTCTCTCAAAAGACCAAAACCAAAAACAAAAACAAAAATATGCAGCTCTGCATCCTCTCAACAAATATGACTGAAGCCTACCATAACTAGGCATTATTTGAGGGGCCAAGGACTAAAACAATCTGTCCTCTCACCATGCTAAGATTCTAGTTGGAGAAGACAGAAAACTGTTCTAAATGTTTGTAATAGTCAAGTGGTGAAATGCACTCAGAAAAATAAGGCTGGGTAAGGAAGAGAAAGCGCTGGGACTGAGCGTGTGCTATCCTGTGGGTCAAGGAAGGGGTCTCAGAGCACATTTGGGGAGAAAGCTGAAGGAAGTGAAATGCGGGTATCAGGAAAAGAGTTCCAGGCAGAGGGAACAGCTCATACAAAGGCCCTGGGGTCAGGGTGCCCTAGGCACACTGGAGGAATAGCAAAGTGGCCCAAGTGGTTTAAGGAGTGAGTGAGGAGTAGGGGGAGGAGCTCACAGAGGTATTGGGGGTGGCAGATCCCTGAAGGCCTAGTCAGGTTAAGATTTCAGCCCTGGAGGTCACTGATCTGAGATAAGACTTCTTTTTTTTTTTTTTAAAGACTAACTTTATTGAGATATAATTCACATAACATACAATTCACTCATTGAAAGTGCACAATTCAGGCTGGGTGCAGAGGCTCACACCTGTAATCCCAGCACTTTGGGAGGCCAAGGCTGGTGGATCCAGATCACCAGAGGTGAGGAGTTCGAGACCAGCCTGGCCAACATGGTGAAACCCTGTCTCTACTAAAAATACAAAAATTAACCAGATGTGGTGGCACACATCTGTAATCCCAGCTACTCGGGAGGCTGAGGCTGGAGAATCTCTTGAACTCTGGAGATGGAGGTTGCAGCGAGCTGAGATCGTGCCACTACACTCCAGCCTGGGCGACAGAGCAAGCCTCCATCTCAAAAATAAAATAAAATACAACACGTTACATGGGGATGGCACGTTAGCAGCACCCAAAGCGAGGGGTGCAGAGTGAAAATGTACACCCTTCTGAGTGAGCACCCGGTGCTGACCAGGAGGTGTTCACAGCTGCCCTCCTCTATGCCCGTCCCCGCCGGAAGATGCTCTGCAGATTGTTCCAGTCGAGGATGCGTGGCAGATGGGGATAAGTCTGCAGAGCAGTGATCAGGGGAAGAGAGTGAGGAAGGCAGGCTGGGAAGGAAGCAGGATTGAACAGCGGGGAAAGCTGAGCTGCAATGCAGTCTCGATGAAGGCCTCAGCGGACTCCATAGGGAGCGCCGGAACTGGGAGGGCCCTTCCAAGTAGGCTTGAGTCAAGACAGGAAATTGGGTCTTCAGACCTCTTTGCTGCTAAGCATTGAATGCAGTTGCCCTGGGAAGGGACAGGGCTCTGTGCAACCTGGAGACTCTCTGCAACCAAGGTAACACCTGCAGAGGGCCATCAGGGGATGGGGGTGCTCTCAGCAGTGATGGGAGTCAATCTTTCCGTCCTATAGGGAGTCTGGGGGTTGCCATCATAGGGTTACCGTGGCTGGCCATTGGGCTGTACTCCTTGGGAGAGTGGGGACAGGGAAAGACTAAGTCCTCCCAGGACACCATCTGACCAGGCAGTCCTCCCTCCTCCATCATCCTCCTTTCCTTGGGAGATCTAGGGTTCGAATCTTGGGGTGGACTCAAGGAAGTGGGCGTCAGAAGTCACCCAACCTGGGTCTGCCTTTGATCAGGCAAGGAGTCCCTTCCACATGGCCACACTCGCTACCACCTGCCTTCTCTCTCTCTCTCTGCTCCCTCAGTGCCCAACAAGCAGACCCCCCATAACAGAAAAATAGGACTCTGTAGCCTGCAGCCCTGCCTCTCAGTGGCCAGGTAGCCTTGGGTAAGGCAGCTCCTGTCACTTGTGATTCACTCAGCTTTCTCAACCATCCAACGTGGATAAAGGTTCTTTTTACACAGGGTCTCTGGGGTCTTGATCTGTGGCCCAGGCTGGAATGCAGTGGCATGATCACAACTCACTGCAGCCTCAACTTCCTAGGCTCAAGTGATCCTCCCGCCTCAGCCTCCCACATAGCTGGGACCACATATGTGCACCCCCACATCTGGCTGATAAAGGGTCACTTGGAGGCAGATCACTGCACCTAGAGCCCAGGGCCTGGCAGTCAATTGGTCCTCATCAATGGAAGCTGTTGTCACGACTGTGCACAGAAACACACCCTTGACCTATAGAGAAATTATGAGGACGTGGTCGTAGGATGGCTTGGCATCACGTGGAAAGATGGGTTTGTGCCAGTGGGGAATTTCTTAGGGAAGATGGGTGCTCTTTATCTGCTCTGAGTTGAGTTGTGTGTCCCCAAAAAGATAAGGTGGAGACCTAACCCCGGTACTGTGAGTGTGACCTTATTTGGAAACAGTCTTGTTAGCTGTCATTAAGATGTAAGTTAAGATGAAGTCAGACTGGATAAGGGAGGGCCCTAAATCAAGTGACTGATGTCCTTTATAGAAAGAGAAGAGGGCCAGGCACAGTGGCTCATGCCTGTAATCCCAGCACTTTGGGAGGCCGAGGCGCGTGGATCACGGGATCAGGAGTTTGAGACCAGCCTGACCAACATGGTGAAACCCCATCTCTACTAAAAATACAAAAATTAGCTGGGTGTGGTGGCACGTGCCTGTAATCCTAGCTACTCAGGAGACTGAGGCAGGAGAATTGCTTGAACCCAGGAGGTGGAGGTTGCAGTGAGCCAAGATTGTGCCACTGCACTCCAGCCTGGGCAATAGAGTGAGACTCTGTCTCAAAAAAAAAAAAAAAAAAAAAAAAGAGAAGAGGCTGGGCGCATGTCTTAATCCCAGCAGTTTGGGGAGGCCAAGACAGGAGGATCACTTGAGGCCAGGAGTTCGAGGTCAGCCTTGGCAACATGGTAAGACCCTGACTCTACAAAAAATATCAAAATTAGCTGGGTGTGGTGGTGTGCACCTGTAGTCCCAGCTACTCAAGAGGCTGAGGTGGGAGGATCACTTGAGCCCAGGAAGTCAAGGCTGAAGTGAACTGTGATGGTGCCACTGTACTCCAGCCTAGGCAACAGAATGAGACCCTATCTCAAAAAAAAAAAAAAAAAAAAAGGAAAAGAAAAGAAAAGAAATTTCCAGCATCTCTGCTGCCAAGAGGACGGGTGAGAATACTGACAAGCTCCCTGAATCCGTGACCTGAGTGGAGAGATGGAGAGAGAAAAGGGTTCCAGAGAGAGGATCAGATGGGAGGCAGTGAGTTTAGAGAAATCACTGGAGGAGGTTTGGCTGAAAAAGGAGAAGAGAGAAAGAGGGAGGATAGCTGGAAGGGGGTGAGGCATCCTGAAGGGTTTTGAGTGTTTTGTTCTGTTTCTAACAAGAAGCCTAAAAGCCTGTTGAAAAGTGATGGGGAGGGCCCAGTGGACTAGGAGAGGTGGTGAGAGGGAGGTGGGGAGGGTTCCAAATCATGGATGGGGAGCAGGCTTGCAGAGAGGAAGGGATGATGGGGAGGGCAGATCTGTGTGTTTAGAAGAGGGCTTTGGAGTTTCTTTCTTGTTTTTTTGTTTGTTTGTTTTGTTGTTGTTGTTGTTGTTGTTGTTGTTTTGAGACGGAGTCTGCTCTGTCACCCAGGCTGGAGTGCAGTGGTGCAATCTCGGAATCTCAGCTCACTGCAACCTCCGCCGCCTCCTGGGTTCAAGAGATTCTCCTGCCCTAGCCTCCGGAGTAGCTGGGATTATAGTCGTGTGCCACCACCCCTGGCTAATTTTTGTATTTTTAGTAGAAACAGGGTTTCACCAGGTTGGCCAGGCTGGTCACGAACTCCTGACCTCAAGTGATCCTCCTACCTCAGCCTCGCAAAGTGCTGGGATTACAGGCATGAGCCACTGTCCCTGGCCAATGGGTGTTGGAGTTTCTAGCTGAAGGCTTCGAGGACCCTTATGAGGGGGAAGTGAGGCCACCATCTGAGTGAAAGGGAAGGGAAGGGGCAGGGACCACAGGCTTGAGGAGAGAAGAGAAGGGAGTATAAAACAGTTACTACACGCCAGGGGCGGTGGCTCATGCCTGTAATTCCAGCACTTTGGGAGGCCGAGGCAGGCGGATCACTTGAGCCCAAGAGTTCGAGACCAGCCTGGGCAATCTGGCAAGCCCCTAACTCTATAAAAAATACAAAATGTAGCCAGGCATGGTGGTGCATGCCTGTAGTCCCAGCTACTCGGGAGGCTGAGGTGGGAGGTTCACTTGAGTGCAGGAGGTTGAGGTGGCAGAGAGCCATGATGGCCCCACTGCACACCAGCCTGGGCCAAGAGTGAGACCCTATCTCAAAACAAACGAACAATAGAATAAAATAAAATAAAACAATGACTGCAGGGTGAGGAGGAGTCATGGAGCCCCAGGTTCCCCGGGAGGGTGGTAGCCCCTTAAAGAGGGCCATGGTAAATTTACATGAGTGCCCTGAGTGTCCGAGAATCTTGAGCTCAACTACCCCATGCCTTCCCCCAAATTCTCACCCTAGACAGAGCCAATTACTTTTGCATCTGAAATTCCTGCCAAGTCAATTGGCCATTTAGCAGGATCACTAAGGGATACTAGTTAAGGAGACAGTACATCTGTAGAAATCCAAATTTATAGAGCCTTCTGTCCATAAACAATCAAAATCTCAGCCCAGGGAACAGACAGCAAGTGTATGACATATTTACAAGGTGCAGGGCTTCCAGCAATGGGCATTAAAAGGAACTTTGGGGCCAGGCATGGTGACTCACACCTGTAATCCCAATACTTTGGGAGGCTGAGGCAGGAGGATTGCTTGAGCCGGGGATTCAAGACCAACATAGCAAGACCCAATCTCTACAAAAAAATAATAATTTAAAAAATTAGGCCAGGTGCGGTGGCTCACACTTGTAATCCCAGCGCTGTGGGAGACCGAGGTGGGCAGATCACGAGGTCAGGAGTCCAAGAACAGCCTGACCAACATAGTGAAACTCCATCTCTACTAAAAATACAAAGATTAGCCAGGCATGGTGGTGGGCACCTGTAGTCCCAGCTACTCGGGAGGCTGAGGCAGGAGACTCGCTTGAACCCAGGAGGCAGAGGTTGTGGTGAGCCGATATCATGTCACTGCACTCCAGCCTAGGGAATAGAGCAAGCCTCTGTCTCAAGAAAAAAAAAAAAAATTAGCAGGGCATGTGGTGTGCTCCTGTAGTCCCAGCTATTTGGGAGGCTGAGGCAAGAGGATTGCTTGAGCCCGGGAGGTCAAGGCTGCAGGGAGCTGTGATTGCACCACTGGACAACAGAGCTAGACTCTGTCTCAAAAACAAAAAAAAGTTAATTAAAAAAACATAAAAGGGGCCAGGTGCAGTGGCCTGTAATCACAGCAATTTGGGAGGCCGAGGTAGGTGGATCACTTGAGGTCAGGAGTCAGAGACCAGCCTGGCCAACATGGTGAAACCCTATCTCTACTAAAAATACAAAAATTAGGTGGGCGTGGTGGCAGGCGCCTGTAATCCCAGCTACTCCGGAGGCTGAGGCAGGAGAATTGCTTGAACCCTGGAGGCGGAGGTTGCAGTGAGCCGAGATCACACCATTTCACTCCAGTCTGGGTGACAGAGCAAGACTCCATCTGAAAAATAAATAAATAAATAAAATAAAAGGAACTCTGTAACCAGCTCTTTCTGATTCCAAAGGGTGGCCAGGAAGCTGGCATCGTTCCTCAGGCACGGGTGGGAGAACCAGAGCAGGCTCCTCTCCCCCACGGTGCCATCTGTGCCCAAGAACCGCTCTCCCCACGTGGCTGGCTCTATTTCGGCAAGAGAAAGAAGCTTCTCAGATGTGAAGCCCACGGGAGACCCACACGTATGAAGCAGGAGACCAAAAAAAAAAAAAAAAAGGCAGCTCAAAATAGATTCTGTCTACAGCAGAAAATGACCTGGTGCCAGAATGGAGAAAAGTGGCCAAAACGAGCCAGTTTCGAGGCTTTCTAGGGTGCACGCCAGCATTCTGTCTGGAACAGGGGGTACCTCGGGGACTTCAGGATTGTGTGGGCCCCTTGTGGGGTGCAGACGAACCTCCCCCTTCATTCAGAAGCCCGCCTCTATGGCCTGGCCTTTAAAAAAAACCCATCTCCCGGGATGAACTGGAGGCAGAAGCCACAGCAATTACTTGGAAGGAAGATCTGACTGCAGAAACAGTGATCTGCATAGCGAGATGTTTCTAAGGCTTGTGGGAGAAAGCCATGGTGGTTTCCAAGTAAACGGCTTTTTACAAATTAAGCACAGCTACAGACAACAGAAGCAAAAAATAGATAAATTGGATTACCTCAAAATTTAAAACTTTTGTGCATCAAAGGATACTATCGTCATAGCAAAAAGGCAACGCAGGAGAATGGGAGACAATATTTACAAGTCATATATATATATATATGACTTGTAAAAATACATTCTTTCTTTGAGACAGGGTCTCGCTCTGTCACCCAGGCTGGAGTGCAGTGGTGAGATCTCGGCTCACTGCAACCTCTGCCACCAGGGTTCAAGTGATTCTCGTGCCTCAGCCTCCCAACTAGCTGGGATTACAGGCACCCATCACCATCCTCAGCTAATTTTTGTATTTTTAATAGAGACGGGGGGGGGGGTTTCACCATGTTGGCCAGGCTGGCCTCAAACTCCTGACCTCAAGTGATCCGCCTGCCTTGGCCTCCCAAAGTGCTGGGATTACAGGCGTGAGCCACCATGCCTGGCCCACAGGTCATGTATCTGATAAGGGGTTAATATCCAGATTATGCATAAAGAACACCTACAATTCAACAGTTTTTCTTAAACCTGATAAAAATGGATTTGAACAGACATTTCTCCAAAAATACACAAATGGCCAATAAGTACATGAAACGATGTTCACCATTATGAATCATTAGAAAAATGCAAATCAAAACCACAGTGAGATAGAGCACTCTACCCATTAGGATGGTCACTCAAGAAAAAATTGAAAATGAGTGTTCATGAGGATGTGGAGAAATTGGAACTCTTGCCTACTGCCGGTGGGAATGGAAAATTGCACAGCCATTGTTGAAAATAGTTTGACAGCCCCTCAAAAAATTAAGTCAAAAATAGGGCCAGGTGTAGTGGCTCATGCCTATAATGCCAACACATTGGGAGGCCAAGGCGGGAGGATCACTTGAGCCCAGGAGTTTGAGACAAGCTTGGGCAACATAGTGAGCCCCCATCTCTACAAAAAAAAAAAAAAACAAACATACAAAAATTGGTTGTGTGTACTTATAGTCTCAGCTACTGGGAGGCTGCAGGAGGAGGATCGTTAGAGCCTAGGAGCTGGAGGCTGCAGTGAGCTGCACTCAAGCCTGGGCAACATAGTGAGATCCTGTCTCTAAAAAAAACTTTTTTGGGCCAGGTGTGGTGGCTCACGCCTGTAATCCCAGCACTTTGCGAGGCTGAGGCAGGTGGATCACCTGAGGTCAGGAGTTCAAGACCAGCCTGGCCAACATGGTGAAATCCCCATCTCTACTAAAAATACAAAATCAGCTGAGCATGGTGGCACGTGCCTGTAATCCCAGCTACTCAGGAGGCTGAGACAGGGTGATCACTTGAACCCGGTGGTGGAGTTTGCAGTAAGCCAAGATTGTGCCATTGCACTCCAGCCTGGGCAGCATAGAATTACCTTATGAGCTAGCATTCCAAAGAACTGAAAGCAGGAACTCAAACTATTTGCACACCCATGTTCACAGCAGCATTATTCACAATAGCTAAAAGATAAATACAATCCTGCAGGCACAGTGGCTCATGCCTGTAATCCCAGCACTTTGGGAGGCCGAGGCAGGCGGATCACGAGGTCAGGAGATCGAGACCATGTTGGCTAACACGGTGAAACCCCATCTCTACTAAAAATACAAAAAACTAGCCGGGCATGGTGGTGGTGGGCGCCTGTAAGTCCCAGCTACTCAGGAGGCTGAGGCAGGAGAATCGCTTGAACTCAGGAGGCGGAGGTTGCAGTGAGCAGAGATTGCACCACTGCACTCCAGCCTGGGCGACAGAGCAACAATCTGACTATAAAAAAAAAAAAAGAAAGATAAATGCAACCCAACTGTCCACCAGCGGATGGATGGGTAAACCAAATGTGGCCTATCCATACAATGGAAGATTATTCAGCTTACAAAGGAAACAAATCCTGGCACAAGCTACAACATGGATAAACCTTGAGGACATTGCATTAAGTGAAATAAGCCAATCACAAACGGACAAATCCTGCATGACTCCACTTATATGAGTTACCTAGAGTCTCAAAATTATAAAGGCAGAAAGTAGAACAGCGGGTGCCAGGAGGTGGGGGGAGGCGGATGGAGAGTGAGTGTTTAATGGGGACAGGGTTTCAGTTTGGAAGGATGAAAAAGTTCTGAAGATGGAGGTGGATGACGGTTACATCACAGTGTGAAAGTATTGAATGTCATTGAACTGTATGCCTCAACATGGTTAACATGGCACGTTTTATGTTATGGACATTTTAAAACTATTTTTGAAAACGTTTTAAGGCCGGGTGCGGTGGCTCATGCCTCTAATCCCAGCACTTTGGGAGGCTGAGGTGGGTGGATTACCGGAGGTCAGGAGTTCAAGACCAGTCTGATCAATATGGTGAAACCCTGTCTGTACTAAAATTACAAAAATTAGCCAGGCATCATGGCACACATCTGTAATCCCAGCTACAGGGGAGGCTGAGGCAGGAGAATCGCTTGAACCCAGGAGGCAGAGGTTGCAGTGAGCCGAGATCGTGCCACTGCACTGCAGCCTGGGTGACAGAGTGAGACTCCATCTAAAAAAAAAAAATAAGTAAAATAAACAATTAATAAATAAAATAAACATGTTTTAATAACTAGTGAACTAAAAATTTAAAAAATCACAAGATTCCCTTCCATAAATTCAGGAAACATCTAGAAATCTGCCAATCTATGGTGGAGTGAGCAGCTTCAGGGTCAGACATCCACAAGTCATCCCCAGTTGCCCGGGATCCAGGCCCCCTCAGCTCATAAGGAGGAAACAAACAATGGAAATCCAACCCAACCCCCTTCTCTTTCTTTTTCTTTTCTTTTCTTTCCTTTTTTTTTTTTTTCGAGACGGAGTTTTGCTCTTATTGCCCAGGCTGGAGTGCAGTGGTGCGATCTCGGCTCACTGCAACCTCTGCCTCCCGGGTTCAAGCGATTCTCCTGCCTCAGCTTCCCAAGTAGCTGGGATTACAGGCACGTGCCACCACACCCGGCTAAGTTTTTGTATTTTTAGTACAGGCATGGCTTCACCATGTTGGCCAGGCTGGTTTCGAACTCCTGACTTCAGGGGATCCACCCGCCTCAGCCTCCCAAAGTGCTGGGATTACAGGCGTGAGCCACCGCACCCGGCCGAGACTGGCATTTGAATCAGTGAATTGTGTAAGGGAGTTCTGCCCTCTCCCAATCTGGGCAGGAACCACCCAATTGTCAGTGGGCCTGGAGAGGATAAAAGAGCAGAGGAAAGAATTCTCTGTCTCTCTCCTGGACCTGGGACACCCATCTTCTCCTGCCCTTGGACATCAGAATTTCCAGTTGTCCGGCCTTTGGGACTTGGACTGAGCCACGCTGCTGGCTTCACCAGTTCTCCAGCTTGCAGATGGCACAGGGTGGGTGAGTGTCAGCCTTGATAATCTCATGAGCCAGTTCCCATGGTAATCCTCTTCTCATTTATCTATATCGCTATCTATCTATTATCTATCTATATCTATCATCTATCATCTATCTATCAACTATCATCTATCTATCATCTATCAATCTATCATCTGTCTATCTATCTAGCTGTCTATCATCTATCATCTATCTGTCATCTATCATCTATCTATCATCTATCTATCTATCTATCTATCTATCTATCTATCTATCTATCTATCATCTATCTATCTAATCTCCTGTTGGTTCTGTTTCTCTAAAGAACCCTGACACAATACACTTTTCCTATTCATTCGAAACATCATCTTCATTCTGCAGGATTCATCCCTCGCCTAGATGCTGGCGGGGCGGGCCTGGTCTGTCTGCGGGTGCTGTCTGCACACAGCAGGAACGAGTTAGCACTTGCAAATGCTCGCTGCTCCCCGGCGCCGCCCGCATGTCGGCTTGGCTCATCCCGCATCCTGGGCAGAGCCCAGCGTTTGTGTTTGTCCTTGGCCCTGGGCTCGAGGAGATGTTTACACTTTCTGCTTAAATCATAAGAAACTGGATCTGGCCAAGCACTTTCCCCAGATTTAGCCACTTTTCTTGTTTCGACTGCAAATATCTTATCTATTCTCTCGAGATATAAACAGCACGAGGGGATGATCTGGTGTGTTCATCTGACATCAGCCCCATTCAGATGCTGAGTCCGGGGTGCTGTGTGTGGACCAAACATGGGGTAAATAAAAATGGGTATGTCCCCCAGGAGGCAGTACTTGTTTCCTGGCCACCCTCAGGGACCCACCTGGCTCCCAAAGCTAAGCTTGGGGCTCCAACTGCCTATCTCAAGAGGGAGCCTGGGCCGGGTGCAGTGGCTCACGTCTGTAATTCCAGCACTTTGAGAGGCTGAGGTGGAAGGATCACTTGAGCCCAAGAGTTCAAGACCAGCCTGGGCAACATAGTGAGACCCCATCTCTACAAAAAAATTTTTGAAAATTAGCCGAGTATGGTGGTGCATGCCTGTAGTCCCAGCTACTCAGGAGGCTGAGGTGGGAGGGTCGCTGGATCCCAGGAGTTCGAGGCTGCAGTGAGCCATGATCACACCACTGCACTCCAGCCTGGGCAACAGAACAAGACCCTCTCTCTAAAAAGATAAAAATAAAAATAAAAAATAAAAAGGGCTCCTGAAGTCTAAATGTTCCAGAAACATGGAGAGGGAAACAATGATTTCTTTGAGCAATATGGGTACAGAAATATAGCTAGGTAGGTTGAATAAAATCTACTATTCGGTAACACAACAGGGTAACTACAGTCACCATTAATTACTATACATTTTAAAATAACTGAAAGAGGCCGGGCGCGGTGGCTCACTCCCGTAATCCCAGCACTTTGGGAGGCCGAGGCAGGTGGATCACCTGAGTTCAGGAGTTCAAGACCAGCCCGGCCAACATGGCGAAACCCCATCTCTACTAAAAATACAAAAATTAGCCGGGTGTGGTGGTGTGTGCCTGTAATTCCAGCTACTAGGGAGGCTGAGTCAGGAGAATCGCTTGAACCCGGGAGGTGGAGGTGGCAGTGAGCCAAGATTGTGCCACTGCATTCCAGCCTGGATGACAGAACAAGACTCCACCAAAAAAATAAAAATAAAAATAACTAAAAGAGTATAACTGGAATGTATGTAACATGAAGAAATGATACATGTGTCCAGGCACAATGGCTTACACCTGAAATTCCAGCCCCTTGGGAGGCTGAAGCAGGAGGATCACTTGAGCCCAGGAGTTTGAGGTCATACTAGGCAACATGGCAAGACCCCATCTCAGAAAAATATATAATCGATTAAAAAATTTTTAACAAAATGTGAAACATCACAAATGAGGGTTCTCTGTAAGTTCTCTGACCTGTTGATTAGATGCTTTAGAAGCATTCTTTTTTTTTTTTCCCCCAAGACAGGGTCTCACTCTGTCACCCAGGCTGGAGTGCAGTGGCATGATCTTGGCTCACTGCAACCTCCACCTCCCTGGTTCAAGCAATTCTCATGCCACAACCTCCCAAGAAGCCAGGATTACAGGTGCACACCACTACGCCCAGCTAATTTTTGTATTTTTAGTGGACCTGGGGTTTCACCATGTTACCCAGGCTGGTCTTGAACTCCTGGCCTCAAGGGATCCACCTGCCTCAGCCTCACAAAGTGCTGAAATTACAGGCATGAGCCACCATGCCCGGCCAGATGCATTCTTTCTGGGTTCCACAGAAGGGCCCCCCGTTGACCCTGAGACCTGCTGTCTGAGGCACTCCTATTTCCAGGCACGACTCCTTCCCGGGGTGAATATCCCAAGCTTCATTTGAAAGGAGCCATAATGATGAGGCAAGAAGCCTTTGCCCAATCCTCCCCAAGGGCTGGCGGTGAACCTCACTCCTGTTTTTAAAGCATTAGCTCAATGAGGTGGCAGTGAGGTCCAGGTATCCACTTTTCTTGATTAAACCGAGAATGCCTTTGCCTTCCATAAGGTCCAATTCCAGACTGGGTGTTGGGCTTGATTCAGGCTTGGGGGGCCTCCCGGGCAGGGCAGCAGTGCAAGTCAGCACCTGGTGTGTGGCCAAGATTACATTTCCTGTCCCCAGGTCCAGTGCATGGACACACAGGCTGGCAAAGGAATCGGCCCTCACTGTGACTGTGGGGCTTCCTTCCCTCCTTCCCTGGCCTATTTCTAAGGATGCCTCGCTCATCCCCAGACTCCAAGGATGCCTCTCCAGCTTGGTTTGGGTTTTTGGTGTTTTGGGTTTTTTTTTTTTTTTTTTTTTTTTTTGAGACAGAGTCTCGCCCTGTTGCCCAGGCTGGAGTGCAGTAGCACGATCTTGGCTCACTGTAATCTCCACCTCCCAGGTTCAAGCAATTCTCCTGCCTCAGCCTCCTGAGTAGCTGGGATTACGGGTGCATGCCACCACACCCAGCTAATTTTTGTATTTTTAGTAGAGACAAGGTTTCACCATGTTGGCCAGGCTGGTCTCGAACTCCTGACCTCAGGTGATCCGCCCACCTCAGCCTCCCAAAGTGCTGGGATTACAGGTGTGAGCCACCACGCCCAGCCTGGTTTGAGTTTTAAGTGTCACCAGAGGCAGATTGGGGACTCCAGGGCAGAGACTCACTCTTCCTTAGTTACATTTCATCCCAGCCATGGCCATGACCCATATTGTCTCCCCGAAGTGTATCAAGGCTACTCAGCTGCAAAGTGAGGGGTTGGCTCTCACCCCAAAATGTGGAGGGTTGGCTGGACGCAGTGGCTCATTCCTGTAATCCCAGCACTTTGGGAGGCTGAGGCAGGAGGATTGCTTGAGGCCAAGAGGTCGAGACCATCCTGGGCAATATAGCCAGACCCCCATATCTAAAAAAAAAAAAAGCAAAAAATTGGAGGGTCCTGGGGGGTGTCAGGGCCAATATGTTCTAAGGTCACTCTGACCCACCCTCCTCCTTTCAGATGAGGAAACTGAGGCTGAGAAGTCAGGTAAGCCTATCCGGGCCCACAGTGGGGCTTCCAGACTCCCAGGTCCTCTTCCCCGGTGCAAAGACCACAGGATACCAGGGAATGGGTCACCTCAATAGACAGCACAGGGACGTGGTTAAAAGCACAGGCCCGGGGCTCACACTGCCCAGGCTCAGCCTCTTCTCAGCCACTTACCAACCCCAGGACACCAAATAGCCATTTAACTCCTCTTTAATAGCCATTGAGCTTCAGAGAGTCCATTCATAAAATAGATAAAAATAGAAGCTGTTCCATGCAAATAGATGCCCAGTATCTGAC
Organism: Pan paniscus; assembly: GCF_029289425.2. Taxonomy (NCBI): domain Eukaryota; kingdom Metazoa; phylum Chordata; class Mammalia; order Primates; family Hominidae; genus Pan; species Pan paniscus. The sequence goes on along the minus strand of NC_073255.2, from coordinate 115,875,519 downwards.
ATGCAGTGAAGCACTCAATAAATTCTAGATATTATTGTTATTAATGTTGACATCTTTCATCAGATTCTCTTTGTGAATTACAGCAAGTTTATAGGCTGGGGGGTGGATATTGAGAGCACTTCTTTGCTATTTGTGGCCAGGCTTGTAAATCTGAAGGGTTGCTTTGGTTTGCTATTAGCATTCAATTGTGCCTAGAGATACTGTATAAATTTTTAAAAGCCTGTTTATGCCAGGTGTTGCGGCTCACGCCTGTAATCTCAACATTTTGGGAGGCTGAGGTGGGAAGACAACTTGAGTCCAGGAGTTTGAGACCAGCCTGGACAACATAGTGAGACCCTGTTTCTTTCTTTCTTTCTTTTTTTTTTTTTTTAAAAAAAAAGCCTGTTTGTGATGACTGTTCTAGACATAGATACTTTTACTTCAATGGAAGAGGATATTTGATATTATATCTTCCTGAATAAATGTACATAATCTATCCTATTAAAAAAAAAACCCAGCCAGGCGCGGTGGCTCATGCCTGTAATCACAGCACTTTGGGAGGCCGAAGTGGGCAAATCACGAGGTCAGGAGATCGAGACCATCCTGGCTAAAACGGTGAAACGCTGTCTGTACTAAAAATACAAAAAATTAGCAGGGCGTGGTGGCGGGCGCCTGTAGTCCCAGCTACTCAGGAGGCTGAGGCAGGAGAATGGCGTGAACCCGGGAGGCAGAGCTTGCAGTGAGCCGAGATGGTGCCACTGCACTCCAGCCTGGGCAACAGAGCGAGACTCTGTCTTAGAAAAAAAAAAAAAATTCCCAGCCAGGTGCGGTAACTTACACCTGTAATCCCAGCACTTTGGGAGGCCAAGGCAGGCAGATCACAAAGTCAGTAGTTCGAGACCAGCCTGACCAAAACTGTGAAACCCCATCTCTACTAAAATACAAAAATTAGCCGGGCGTGGTGGCACATGCCTGTAATCCCATCTACTCAGGAGGCTGAGGCATGACAATCGCTTGAACCCAGGAGGTGGAGGTTGCAGTGAGCCGAGATCGTGTCACTGCACTCCAGCCTGGGCGACAGAGTGAAACTCCACCTCAAAAAAAAAAAAAAAAAAAAAATTCCAGCTCTATCCAAAACACAGGCAATAACAAATGCTGGCAAGGATGTGGAAAAGGGGGAACCCTCATACACTCTTAGTAGGAATGTAAATTAGTACATCTACTATAGAGAACAGTTTGGAGGTTCCTCAAAAAACTAAAAATACAGCTATGACACGATCCAGCAATCCCACTGCTAGATTTATCCCCAAAAGAAAGGAAATCAGTCTATGAAAGAGATCTCTGCATTTCATGTTTATTGCACCACTGTTCACAGTAGCCAAGATTTGGAAGCAACTTAAGTGTCCATTGACAGATGAACGGATAAAGAAAATGCGGTATTTATACACAATGGAGTACTATTCAGCCATAAAAAGAATGAGATTCTGTCATTTGCAACAACATGGATGGAAGCAAAGTTCTTTCTGTTAAGTGAAATAACCCAGGCACAGGAAGACACACTTTGATGTTCTTCCTTATTCGTGGGAGCTAAAAATTAAAAATAATTGAACTCAGGCCAGACGCACTGGCTCACGCCTGTAATCCCAGCACTTTGGGAGGCTGAAGCAGGTGGATTACTGGAGGTCAGGAGTTCAATACCAGCCTGGCCAACATGGTGAAACCCTGTCTCTCCTAAAAATACAAAAATTAGCCGAGCTTGGTAGCACGCGCCTGTAATCCCAGCTACTTGGGAGGCTGAGGCAGGAGAATGGCCTGAGCCTGGGAGGTGAACGATGCAGTAAGCTGAGATCGTGCCACTGGACTGCAGCCTGGGCGACAGAGCAAGACTCCATCTAAGAAATTAATTAATTAATTAAAACAAAATAAAATAATTGAACTCATGGAGATAGAGAATAGAAGGATGGTTACCAGAGGTTGGGAAGGGTAGGTGGCAGGGGCGGGTGAAAGAGGGGATGGTTAATGGGTGCAAAAAGTAGTTAGAAAAAATGAATAAGACCTTGTATTTGATAGTACCACAGGGTGACTACAGTCAATAGGAAATGTGCATTTTAAAATAACTAAAAGAGTATAACTGGATTGTTTGTAACACAAAGGATAAACGCTTGAGGAGATGGATACCCCATTTATCCTGATATGATTTTTTTTGAGACGGAGTCTTGCTCTGTTGGCCAGGCTGGAGTGCAGTGTCACTATCTCAGCTCACTGCAACTTCTGCCTCCCGGGTTCAAGCAATTCTCATGCCTCAGCCTCCCGAGTAGCTGGGATTACAGGCATGGGCCACCACACCCGGCTTATTTTTGTATTTTTAGTAGAGATGGGGTTTCACCATGTTGGTCAGGCTGGTCTCGAACTCCTGACTTCCTGACCCACCCGCCTCGGCCTCCCAAAGTGCTGGGATTACAGGTGTGAGCCACTGCACCCGGCCCCCCGATGTGATTATTATACATTGCATGCCTGTATCAAAATATCTTATGTGCCCCATAAATATATACACCTACTATGTACCCACAAAAATAAAAAACAAAAAATTTGAGTCCTTGGTGAAGGATTAGGATGGATCTCAGGGTTTTGTGCCTGGAAGTCCCCTTCACCCTTCTGCACTCACCTCTGCACACATTTCTGTCTTTAAATGTCATCCATCAATCAACTACATTGATGTAGTTGTAGTGCTGCTCACTGCACAATCAGGACTGTTTGCAGAGTAGGCATTTGGGACATCACTCCATGGGTCGCCACTGAGGCAGAGCCAAAGGTGAGTAACTGTGGCAACTCAATGTAGTATTCCGGTGGAGAAAACCAACAAAGTAAAAAAACAGTCCACAAGAGGATGCCTGCCTTCCTCCCTCCCTCCCTCCCTCCTTCCCTCCTTTCATTCCTTTTTTTTTTTTTTTTTTTTTTTTTGAGATGGAGTCTTGCTCTGTCACCCAGGCTGGAGTGCAGTGGTGCGATCTCGGCTCACCGCAAGCTCCGCCTCCCGGGTTCACACCATTCTCCTGCCTCAGCCTCCCTAGTAGCTGGGACTACAGGCGCCTGCCACCGCGCCCGGCTAATTTTTTGTATTTTTAGTAGAGACGGGGTTTCACCGTGTTAGCCAGGATGGTGTCGATCTCCTGACCTTGTGATCCACCCGCCTCTGCCTCCCAAAGTGCTGGGATTACAGGTGTGAGCCACCGCGCCTGGCTGGACTGCATGCCTGCCTGCCTGCCTGCCTGCCTGCCTGCCTTCTTTCCTTCCTTCCTTCCTTCCTTTCTCTCTTTCTCTTTTCTTTCTTTCTTTCTCTCTTTTTCTTTCTTTCTTCTTTCCCCTTCTTCCTTCCTTCTGCCCCCTTTCCTTTTTTTCTTTTCTTTCTTCCTTTCTCTTTCCTTTTCTTTTGTCTCTTTCTCTTTCCTTTCTCTTCTTTCTTTCTCTCTCCTTCTTCCTTACTTCTCTCTTTCTTGCTTTCTCTCTCTCTCTCTTTCCGTGTTTGTGTGTGTGTGTGTGTGTGTGTGTGTATGTGTGCGCACTGACATTCATGACTCCAGCTCCCCAAGATGGGGCGTCTTTGTCCGTGGGATCCAGTGGAGATTTTGTTTCTGCCTGGATTGCAAATCTGGGGCAGGAAAGCAGAAAAAGTATCAGGAAGCCAGGCATGGTGACACGCACTTGTAGTCCCAGCTACTTGGGACACTGCCGCTAGAGGATCCCTTGAGCCTGGGAGTTCAAGGCTGCAATGGCTATAATCGCACCACTGCACTTCAGCCTGGGTGACATAGCAAGACCCTGTCTCTAAAAAAAAAAAAAAAAGTATTAGAGAACTGCCACTTAATGCTAGAAAAGGGAAACTGTACTAGGAAAACATATGCATAATTTAACAAAAGGAACACGAATATTTGATGAAGATGCAGGAGGAACATACTCTCATACACGGTTAGAGAATGAATTAGTTTCAACTTTCTAAAACCCTACCTGGCAAATAAAGTCTTTATATTTCAAAAGTGTATAGTTTTTGGTCTGTGCATATTTGTGTGTGTACAGAAAAACACTGGAAGGCACTAGGCAAACATTTATAGTGGTTTTACCTAGTTGAAGGAATTATGGATAATTATTTTTATGTTTTCTTATAATTTCTTCCAATGCTTCTGCCTTTCCTCAAAAATGTTTTTTTTTTTTTTTTTGAGACAGAGTCTTGCTCTGTTGCCCAGGCTGGGGTGCAGTGGCGTGATCTCAGCTCACTGCAATCTCCACCTCCCGGGTTCAAGCGATTCTTCCGTCTCAGCCTCCTGAGTAGCTGAAATTACAGGCATGCGCCACCATATGCCCGGCTAATTTTTGTATTGTTAGTAGAAACGGGGTTTCACCCTTTTGGCCAGGCTGGTCTCAACTCCTGACCTCAAGTGATCCGCCCGCCTCAGCCTCCCAAAGTGCTGAGATTACAGGCGTGAGCCACTGCACCCAGCCCAAGACAAGACATCTTTAAAAGGAAGGGGGAAGGAAAGAAAGGGCTCGACAAATGTGGGCACGCAGGGAGATGCCTTCATTTGCACACATGAGTCAGGTCAGGTCCACCTGGGGGGCAGAGGAGGAAACTGAGCTTCCAAACTAATATTTCTCCCAACACAAAGACTCGGGACCATGATTACAGCTAGTTCTGTGGCCCAGGGCAGGCAATCTAATCCCTCTGAGACTCAGTTTGTTTGTTTGTTTGTTTGTTTGTTTGTTTATTGATGGAGTCTCACTCTGTCACCCAGGCTGGAGTGCAGTGGCGCGATTTCAGTTCACTGCAACTTCTGCCTCCCGCGTTCCAGCGATTCTCCTGCCTCAGCCTCCTGAGTAGCTGGGACTACAGGTGCCCGACACCACACCTGGCTAATTTTTTTATATTTTTAGTAGAGACGGGGTTTCACCATATTGGCCAGGCTGGTCTCGAACTCCTGACCTTGTGATCTGCCCACCTTGGCCTCCCAAAATGCTGGGGTTACAGGTGTGAGCCACTGCACCCAGACAATTCTTTCTTATTTTTGTAGAGACAGGGTCTTGCTCGGTCGCCCAGGCTGGAGTGTAGTGGCGCAATCATAGATCTCTACAGTCTCCAACTTCTGGGCACAAGTGACCCTCCCACTTCAGCCCCCTGAGTGACTGGGACCGCACTTGGCTCTTTTTTTTTTTTTTTGGAGAGATGAACGCTCACTATGATGCCCAGGCTGGTGTTAAACTCCTGGGTTCAAGCAACCCTCTTGCCTCTTCCTCCCAAAGGGCTGGGATTACAAATGTGAGCCACTGCGCCCAGTTGATTTGTATTTTTTAATCTGAAGCTGCTCTGGTATTAGGACTGATTTGCTTCCTGACCACAGATTTAGATGTCACTACAGTACTGATTCCCCAGTGCCCTGAGGCACGCGTCCTCCTGTGTGGGGAGTCCTTATGGTCCCTTCAGGGCTTGATTCTTCTCAAATGTTTAAGCATTTTTATTTATGTATTTATTTTTTTGAGACAGAGTCTTGCTCTGTTGCCCAGGCTGGAGTACAGTGGTGCAATCTCAGCTCACTGCAACCTCTGCCTCCCAGGTTCAAGCGATTCTCCCACCTCAGCCTCCCAAGCAGCTGGGACTGCAGACACGTACCACAACACCTGGCTGATTTTTTTTTTTTTTTTGAGACAGAGTCTTGCTGTGTTGCCCAGGCTGGAGTGCAGTGGCGAGATCTCGGCTCACTAGAAGCTCTGCCTCCTGGGTTCACGCCATTCTCCTGCCTCAGCCTCCCGAGTAGCTGGGACTACAGGCGCCCGCCACCACGCCCAGCTTTTTGTATTTTTAGTAGAAACGGGGTTTCACCGTGTTAGCCAGGATGGTCTCGATCTCCGGACCTCGTGATCTGCCCACCTTGGCCTCCCAAAGTGCTGGGATTACAGGCATGAGCCACTGCGCCCCGCCCAATTTTTGTATTTTTAGTAAGAGATGGGGTTTCACCATGTTGGCCAGGCTGGTCTCAAACTCCTAACCTCAAGTGATCGGCCTCCCAAAGTGCTAGGATTACGGGTGTGAGCCACCACTCCTGGCCTCAAACGTTTAAGCACTTTCAAGTTTATGCTCAGTGAAGTTTGCACTCGCTTGATATTCTGTTGAGGTTGAGGGGTGTGGGCTTTGTCCAATCCAAGCATCTTTATTATATCTTTTTCCAAGTATGGATGTCCTTTTGTACTTTGGAGTTGTTTTTGTTTGTATTTTGAAACAGAGTCTTCCTCTGTTGCCCAGGCTGGAGTGCAGTGATGCCATCATAGCCCACTGCAGCCTCAAGCAATCCTCTCGCCTCAGCCGCCCGAGTAGCTGGGACAACAAGCATGTGCCACCATGCCCAGCTAATTTTTTTTTTTTTTTTTTTTGTAGAGATGGGGTTCTCACTATGTTGCCCAGGTGGATCTCAGACTCTAGGCCTTAAGCAATCCACCCACCTTGGCCTCCCAAAGTGCTGGGATTACAGGCATGAGCCACAATGCCCAGTGAAGCGAAACACTTGGTATGCTCTCCCTGCTCCAGAGACAGAGGCCACTTCCCAAAAAGACATGAGGCCACGGACACTCAGTGAGCTGGCAATCTGTGCTTAGTTTTATTTCCTGGAATTGGCAAGGGGAGTCACTGCTCTCAATTGGACATCGAACTTCCAAATGGTGAAAAATGAGGGTTGTGTGTATATCATGGGTATCTCTGTGTGTATGTGCGTGTGTGTGTGTTTGTGTGTGTGTGACAGAGAGAGACTCTGAGAGAGAGAGAGAGAGAGAGAGATCGAGTTTGGCGGTTGGGCACAGTGGCTCACACCTGTAATCCCAGCACTTTGTGAGGCCGAGGCGGGTGGATCACTTGAGTTCAGAAATTTGAGACCAGCCTGGGGAGCATGGTGAAACCCCATCTATACTAAAAATACAAAGATTAGCCGGGCATAGTGATGCACGCCTGTAATCCCAGCTACTCGGGAGGCTGAGCAGGAGAATCGCTTGAACCCAGGAGGCAGAGGTTGCAGTGAGCCGAGATCACGCCACTGCACTCCAGCCTGGGCAACAGAGCAAGACTCCGTCTCAAAAAATAAATAAATAAAATAAAATAAAATAAAATAAAATAAAATAAAATAAAATAAAATAAAGAGTCTGGGGAGCTACAGAGAGGGGATAGCAGAGTTATTTCGCCCTGGGCTGTAGTCATCCTTGTTGAAATCTGACTTCGTTCATTCCATGGAATTTGGGGAGGGGGGTGTATATGGAATAAATGTGTCTGGGATAGCTGCATTCAGCATTGCATACACCCAGCTAGGGAGATGGATCACCTTCTCAGGACAGCTTGATCCAGCTGCCTGCTTGGGGTCGGAAGCAAAGACAAACCGGGACCTCCACAAGAAGTCCCATCCCCTGGATACAAACAGGGGGAGGGCGGTGGCAGCACCTGGCTTCTTACTGCATGCAGGTACCAGTTGGCCATGGGAAGCCCCATTTCAACACCTTCAGAGGCCATCTGTCAAGCGCATCTATTCTAGATCCTACAGCTGTGATCACATGCACTGAGTGGGTGTGAAGAGCTGGGGGTCCAGGACTTTCCAGCCCAACCCCGCAGGGTCTTTCTTCTTGGCCCCAGTCTCTGGCTTCTGTTGACGTAGCTGCGAGGACAAGCTCTCTTTCCCCACATTCAGGACTGTCACGCCATCCACATGCAGTGTGAGGTTGGCCTTTCCTGGGGTGGTTGAAGAATCAGTGTGCAATTTGCAGTTGACCTTTATTATTATATTATATTATATTATATTATATTATATTATATTATATTAATTTAAATAGAGACTATGTTGCTCAGGCTGGAGTGCTATTCACAGGTGTAATCCCACTGCTGATCAGCACGGGAGTTTTGACCTGCTTCGTTTCTGACCTGGACCGGTTCACCTCTCCTTAGGCAACCTGGTGGTCCCCTGCTTCTGGGAGGTCACCAATGAATGCCAAACTCCTGGGATCGAGAGATCTCCTCACCTCAACCTTCCAAGTAGCTGGGACTACAGGCATGAGCCACCACACCCAGCGCAGTTGACGTTTCTTATGTGCACCCAGAAATGTCATCCTGGTGACCAAGGAGAGTATATGATGCCCCCTGTTTATAAGAGCCCAGTGCCCACACTATAATGGGGTTACCAAGTGTCTATCAATGCTCAGACAAAAAGTTTTCCATGAGAAGGAGTGAAGCTCAGCCAGGCACAGTGGCTCACGTCTATAATCCCAGCACTTTGGGAAGCAGAGGAGGGAGGATTACTTGAGGCCAGGAGTTCGAGACTAGCCTGGACAACACAGTGAGACCCAACCCCCGCCACACACACACCCAAAAATTAAAAAATTAGCCCAGCATGTTTGCAAGTGCCTGTGGTCCCAGCTACTCAGGAGGCTGAGTCGGGAGGACTGCTTGAGCCCAGGAGGTCAAGGCTGCAGTGAGCTATGATAACATCACTGCACTGCAGCCTGGGCAATAGAGCAAGACCCTGCCCCTAAAAAAAAATTAAAACATTAATAATAAAAATAAAATAAAGATCACCCAGGCAGCTTAAAACTCAGGTTATCCCTGTGATCAGTGCTGCAAGGTATTGACCATTAGCATTGACCAGTGTCTTCAAGAAGCTTCCATCAGAGGCTGCAAAATGGTACCCACAGGCCAAGCCCGGCTGTAGATTGCCTTGACTGGCCCATGAAGAGTTTGAAAATAATTGTAACTAACTGCCAATATTCAAACATTTGGAGATTTCCTGTGGAAAAAAAATTCTGCATTTTCCAATTCTCTGGCCACGCGGAGCCCACATTCGGGCCTAGTAAGTGCCCAGGAGCTGGGCTACAAATGCAGCTACCCCCTTTAGAGTTGGCCTTGGTGTCCACAGGCCTCTCTCCCAGGGGCCGGGTCTGCTCAGGCCTGTGGACACCTCTCCAGCCCTGCTGGAAAAGTGCAATTCCTGGAGTGTGTTCTGACCAGGAAGGACTCCTCAGAGCTCCTGAGGAAGGCACGGGCCCCTGGCCTGAGGCTCACTGCAGCTGTCCCAACCCTGTCACCACCTCTGGGCTGTGGTTTGGTTTGGTTTGGTTTGATTTTAGAGACACAGTTTCACTCTGTGATCCAGGCTGGAGTGCAGTGGTGCAATCATAGCTCACTGCAGCCTTGAACTCCTGGCCTCAAGTGATCCTCCCACCTCAGCCTCCTGAGTAGCGGGGACTATAGGTGCCCACCACCACATCTGGTTCATTTCTAAATTTTTTTGTAGAGATGTTGCCCAGGCTAGTCTTGAACTCCTGACCTCGAGCAATCCTCCTTCCTCAGCCTCCCAAAGTGCTGCAATTATAGGCTTGCGTCACCCCACCTGGCTGATTTTTATTTGCCTATTTATTTATTTATTTTTGAGACAAGGGTCTTATTCTGTCACCCAGGCTGGAGTGCAGTGGCACAGTCATAGCTCACTGCAGCCTCAAACTCCTGGCCTCAAACGACCCTCCCACCTCAGCCTCCTGAGTAGCTGTTCATGCTCAACACCTGGCTCATTTTTAAGTTATTTGTAGAGATGGGATCTTGCCATTTTTCCCAGAGTGGTCTTGAACTCCTCCTGGCCTCCAACGATCCTCCTGCCTTGGCCTCCTAAAGTGTTGGGATTACAGGGGTGAGCTGTTGCACCAGACCCCAGTGTTTGTCTCTGAGGGACTTCCCTACACATGACCTCACCTGACCTTCAGAGAAACCATCCAGAGGGAAAAGAGACAAGGTCATTACCTGCGCAGGGAGAGCCCTTGGGCCAGGTAAATGGCGCAAGGTATGGGCTGAAGCTTTCACCTTGGGGAGGGAAGGGACATAGGTCATGGGACAAGGTGATGTGGCCTGGACACGGTGGGGCACTTTGTCATCCTGGGTGAAAGTAAGGACGTAGGAAGGATGGGAGCATGGAGTAATAGCAGAGTGGGTGACATGAGAAAGTGGAGGCCCGGCCTGAAAACGGAGGGGGACAATGGTGGGAGGTGATGGGCGGTGGAGATGCCAGCCCGGCCCAGCAGAGACTCAGAGCTGTGGCAGCGGCGCCCCCTGGTGGCCGTGATGGTGCCTGCTTCCCCTTCCCTGGAGATTTGATGGCAACATCACGGGAGAAATGATTCAAAGCTGAGCAGGTGCCAGGCACCGTTCAATGTACACAATACATGGGTGTTTCTCTTTTAAATTTTTTATTTAAAAGATTATTTTAAAAAATTTTAACAGGCAATTTTCCTTGGGTCTTGAAGTCATAATTTCTTTTTCTTTTTTTCTTTTTTTTTTCTGAGACAGAGTCTCATTCTGTTGCCCAGGATAGAAAGCAGGGGCACAATCACAGCTCACTGCAGCCTCGACCTCCCACCTCCCAGGCTCAAGCAATCCTCCCACCTCAGCCTCCCGAGTAGATTGGACTACAGGTGCACACCACCACGCCCACCCAATTTATATATATTTTTTGTAGTGATGAGATCTCACTGTGTTGCCCTGGCTGGTCTTGAACTCCTGTGCTCAAGTGATCCTCCCACCTCGGCCTTCCAAAGTGCTGGGATTACAGATGTGAGCCGCCACGCCCAGCCTGCGTGGGTGTTTCTACAAAATCTTAAGTATCTCTTACAGCAACCCTGTGATTGCCACTATTATCACTATCCCTTTTCACAGCTGAGGAGACCCAGGTTCTGAGAACTGAGGACCGTGATATATCCTATGCAGTGCTATACTGGGATTTGAGAAACCCAGGCCCACCCAACCCACTTCAAAAACAAAAGTAGGCCAGGCGCAGTGGCTCACGCCTGTAATCCCAGCACTTGGGGAGGCCGAACCAGGTGGATCACTTGAGGTGAGGAGTTCGAGACCAGCCTGGCCAATATGGTGAAACCCTGTCTCTACTAAAAACAGAAAAATGAGCCAAGCATGGTGGTGGGCGCCTGTAGCCCCAGCTACTCGGGAGGCTGAGGCATAAGAATTGTTTGAACCTGGGAGACGGAGGTTGCAGTGAGCTGAGATCGCGCCATTGCATTCCAGCCTGGGTGACAGAGCAAGACTCTGTCTCAAAAAAAAAAAAAAAATGTAGATCCAGCAATTCCACTTCTGGGTAGATGCTCCAAAGAATTGAAAGCAGGGACTGCAGCTGATATTTGTGGGATTTTTTAACCTCTTTTTTTTTTTTTGAGGTGGGGTCTCACTCTGTCCCCCAGGCTGGAGTGCAGTGGCAAGATCATAGCTCACTGCGGCCTCAACCTCCAGGCTAAAGCAATCCTCTTGCCTCAGCCGCTCAAGTAGCTGGGACTACAGGCATTCCCCACCATGTCCAGCTAAGTTTTTTATTTTTTGTAGAGATGGGGTCTTGCTATGTTGGCCAGGCTGGTCTCAAACTCCTGGCTTCCAGCAATCCTCCCACCTCGGCCTCCCAAAGTGCTGGGATGACAGGCCTGAGCCACTGCACCCGTCCTCAACAGATATTTGTACACCCATGTTCATTGCAGCATTATTCACAATAGCCAAGAGGTAGAAGCAACCCAGGAGTCCACCTACCAATGAATGAACAAAATGTGTCTATCCATACAATGAAATATTATGTAGCCCTGAAAAGGAAATAAATGCTGACACCTGCTACTGCATGGAGGAACCTTGAGGACATTATGCTCAGTGAAATCAGACAGTCACAGCTGGGCGCTGTGGCTCACACCTGTAATCCCAGCACTTTGGGAGGCTGAGGTAGGAGGATCACTTGGGCCCAAGAGTTCAAGACCAGCCTGAGCAATAAAGTGAGACCTCATCTCTACAAAAAAATTTTAAAAGCCAAGTGTGGTGGTGTATTCCTGTAGTCCCAGCTTCTAGAGAGGCAGAGGTGGGAGGACTGCTTGAGCCAGGGAGGCAGAGGTTGCAGTGAGCAGAGATCATGCCACTGCACTCCAGCCTGGGGCACAAAGCCAAACCCTGTCTCAAAAAAAAAAAAAAAAAGAAGAAGAAGAAGAAAGAAGGGAAGGAAGGGAGGGAGCGGAGGAGAGGAAATAAGTCAGTCACAAAGAGGCAAATATAGCTGGGTACAGTGGCTCACACCTGTAATCCCAGCACTTTGGGAGGCGGAGGAAAGTGGATCACTTGAGGTCAGAAGTTTGAGACCAGCCTGGCCAACATGGTGAAATCCTGTCTCTAATAAAATACAAAAAATTAGCTTGGCGTGGTGGTGCACGCCTGTAATCTCAGCTACTTGGGAGGCTGAAGCACAAGAATCACTTGAACCCAGGAGGCAGAGGTTGCAGTGACCCAAGATTGTGCCACTGCACTCCAGCCTGGATGACAGAGTGAGACTCGTCTCAAAAAAAAAAAACAACAAAAAGGCCAGGCGAGGTGGCTCATGCACTTTGGGAGGCTGAGGTGGGTGGATCACCTGAGGTCAGGAGTTCGAGACCAGCCTGGCTAACATGGCAAAACCCCGTTTCTACTAAAAATACCAAAAAATTAGCCGGGCGTGGTGGTGCGCGCCTGTAATCCCAGCTACTCAGGAGGCTGAGGCAGGAGAATCGCTTGAACCTAGGAGGCAGAGGTTGTAGTGAGCCAAGATTGCACCACTGCACTCTAGCTTGGGCAACAAGAGCAAAACTCCAAAAAAAAAAAAAAGGCAAATACAGCATAATTCCACTTATATAACGTACCTAGAATAGTCAAACTGATAGAGACAGAAAAAAAGTAAAATGTTGGTTATCAGATCCTGGGGATAAGGGGGATGGAGAGTGAGGGTTAATGGGGACAGTTTCAGTTTGGGAAGATGGAAAAGTTCTGGAGATGGATGGTGGTGACAGTTGCATAATATTTTGTTTATTTCTCTCCTGTCTCTCTTTTTTTCGAGACAGAGTCTCGCTCTGTTGCCCAAACTGGAGTATGGTGGCGCAACCTCGGCTCACCACAACCTCCGCCTCCCAGGTTCAAGCAATTCTCCTGCCTCTGCCTCCTGAGTAGCTGGGATTATAGGTGCGCACCACCACACCCAGCTAATTTTTGTATTTTTAGTAGAAACGGGGTTTTGCCACATTGGCCAGGCTGGTCTTGAATTCCTGACCTCCTGCCTGCCTCAGCCTCCTAAAGTGCTGGTGTTACAGGCGTGAGCCACCATGCCCAGCCCGGTTGCACAATATTTTTGATGTAATAAATGCCACTGAATTGTACCCTCAAAAATAGCTAAAATGGCAAATTTTATGTTATGCATATTTTACCATAATTAAAAAAAAAAAGCAAGTGTAGGATCCACTCCCAGCTGGGGCTCTGGCCCTGCCCTGGCCCCACAATGGAGGAAGGTGCTTCTCTCCCATTAAGGTGGACACGCATTGACCAGGATTTTGAGCATGTGGTTTTTCCCTTCCCTAGCCCGGGCCTCGACCTTCTATGACAATCCGCTTTCCTCTTTCATGTGATTTTACTTTCCCAGACTGGAACATTCGCTTTCTGTTCACTTTACTGAATGACTCTTAGACATCCAACCCCTCTCTGTCCTCTCTCTTCCCTGAAGCTTCCTTGGCACACGACACACCTAGGCAAGCCTGGGTGGGTAGAGGAGTGGTTCACCCCATCCCTGGAACAGGCTCAGGGGCTTTCGGGCATAAAGGCCTCCTCCCTGGCTTGATGGTCAACCTGTGCCCAGTGTCACATCCATCAAATGACTTTGTATTTCCCAGCTTCTCTTCCACCCCCACTCTCTTGGGAGAGGTCAGGCCCTTCCAGCCCAGAGTAGGGGTCAGTGTGGACCTGGGATTTGATGTATACTCTAAACTTGGAGAAAAAAAATGGTTAAAAAGTCCCCCAAGGGCAGCAGCAAATCGGGCTCTGTCCCCAGATGCATTTGTGACGAAAGGGATTAGACTCTTTGCAGATCCTGTTAAAACCAGCCACCGCGTCCATAGGTTGATCCAAGAATTCTCTGCAAAGTCTGTAAAATTCCATCCTTGGTCTTGCTTGCTTTAATGACAGTCTTTCATATTTTTGTCCTAACGTGTTCCTTCTCAGCCTGATTTTTTAACAAACTGGCAACTTTGAAATGTAAAACAGTGAAATCTAGAATTTTCTCCCAGAGAAAACTTTTCCAGAGAGAACACACACACACACACACACACACACACACACACACACACATCAATTGAGAACCATATGCTAAGAGCAACTATGTTTACTTTACAAAAGAATAATGTCTTGGCTGGGCACGGTGGTTCATGCCTGTAATCCCAGCACTTTGGGAGGCCGAGACAGGCAGATCACTTGAGCTCAGGAGTTCGAGACCAGCCTGGGCAACATGGTGAAACCCCATCTTTACAAAAAAAATTAGCCGGATGTGGTGGCACGTGCCTGCAGTCCCAGCTACTTGGGAGGCTGAGGTGGGAGGATCGCTTGAGCCTGGGAAGTGGAGGTTGTGGTGAGCCAAGATTGCACCACGGCACTCCAGCCTGGGAGACAGAGTGAGATGCTGCCTCAATAATAATAATAATAATAACAACAACAACAACAACAACAACAACATCTTGAAATATCCATTTCTGTCTCTTTCTTGCCACTGGAGACAAAACAGTGAGCCAGGTTGCAATTTTTTTTTTCCCATTCCTCACTCCTGGAGGCAGCCAGGCCACTGGGTTCTGAGCTCCTTGTCTCCAGAGAGTTGAGAAGAACATGCTAGAGTCAGCTTGCTTCAAGTCTCAGCTCTACCATTTGCTAACTTTGGGTAAATCATTCAAGCCTCAGTTTCCCCATCTGTAAAACAATGAAGATTATCAATGTAACTACATCCTACATGGAGTAGGCAGCAGACTACAAGGGTGTCTCGAGACCAGCAGAGGCAACATAGTCTTGCTCTGTCACCCAGGCTGGAGTGCAGTGGTGCGATTATAGCTCACTGCAGCCTTGAACTTCTGGGGCTCCAGCGATCCTCCTGGCTTAGCCTCCCAAGTAGCTGGGACTACGGGCACATGCTATCACGCCTTACTAACTTTTTAACTTTTTCGTAGAGATGGGGTCTCGCTATGTTACCCAGGCTGGTCTTAAACTCCTTGCCTCAAGCATTCCTCTTGCCTCTACCTCCCCAAGCAGTGGGACTACAGGCATGAGCCACTGTGCCTGGCTAATTTTTAAATTTGTGGCAGAGACAGGTGTCGCACGATGTTGCCCAGGCTGAGTCTATATTTTCATACGGTCATTATTCCCCATGTTAAACTTAGAGGCAAAGTCTTATTATTATGGTTGTAGTTGAGAAAACCTGGGCTCAGCAATATAACAAGGTTCATCTGAGGTCAGCCAGTTTATAGCACACCTGAGTTGGGACTGGACCCCGCCCGCCTCTCTCCCCTGCCCCGCCCACCAACTCTTCTGTTGGGTACAAGGTGCTGCCTACATAATGCAAAATATCCACAGTAAATTACAGCGAGGTGAGGCTGGAGCTGTAGTCTGCATGACAAAGCAGTCTTTAACACACAAACACACACTGCAGTAATCACCACGTACAGTATTCCCCTGTGAGAGTTAGTTGGCTTTCAGGTTGAAAATAAGCTGATTCTCTGAAACAAGAAAAATGTCAGATTACTTTGCCAAAAAGAGATTCAGATACTTTTTTTTTGAGACAATGTCTTGCTCTGTTGCCCAGGCTGAGTGCAGTAATGCAATCATGGCTCACTGCAGCCTCGACCTCCTGGGCTCAAGTGATCCTCCTGCCTCAGCCTCCTGAGTAGCTGGGACCACAGACATGCACCACCATACCTGGCTAATTTTTTATTTTTTGAAGAGATAGAGCCTCACTATGTTGCCCAGGCTGACCTCAAACTCTTGGGCTCAAGCATTGCTCCCGTCTCAGCCTCCCAAAGTGCTGAGATTACTGGGATTACAGGCGTGAGCCATAGCACCCGGCCTCAGACACACAGGACGAAATCTCCAAACTGCTTCTCTATAAAGAACAGAGGGTGACTCAAGAACATGAGCTCGGCTGGGTGTGGTGGCTCACACCTCTAATCTCAGCACTTTGGGAGGCCAAGGCGGGTGGGTCACTTGAGGTCAGGGTTCGAGACCAGCCTGGCCAACATGGTAAAACCCCATCTCTACTAAAAATAAGAAAATTAGCCAGGCATGGTGGCAGGTGCCTGTAATCCCAGCTACTCAGGAGGCTGAGGCAGGAGAATCACTTGAACCTGGGGGGCGGAGGTTGCAGTGAGCCGACATCGCACCATTGCACTCCAGCCTGGGTGACAGAGTGAAACTCCGTCTCAGAAAAGAAAAAAAAAGAACGTGAGTTCAAGGAACCTGACCCTCACGCCGTCTTGTTTCCACCTTGGGTGTTTATTTCCTTGTTTATTTGTGTTTCTTTTCTCCTTTCCCAGAAAGCTGACTTCATGAGACCGAGGATCTCATTCATTGATTGATGCTACATATTCAGCATGTTGGATAATGAGGTTGGTGAGATTAATGAAATCCCGTCCACCAGGGCCGACCCACAAAGAGCCTTTTTATGAAGAACATGCTCCTGAACTCCGCTCCAGAACCAGCTTTTGAAAAGAAAAATCTGAAAAAAATTGACCTCAGTTAAACTAGTCCAAATCCCTGAGCATAACCAAATCTTTCCTCATTCACTCTTCCCTTGGACCATGTTTAGTTCAGTTGCTGATGACAATATTTGTTTTAGTAAGATTGTCACTCTACCTTGGGTGAAGATTTGGGTTCTGTGGACTGATGTTTTTATTTTATTTCTTCATTTTATTTATTTATTTTAATTTACTTTATTTTATTTTATTTATGTTATTTTATTTTTTTTAGTTGAGACAGGGTCTCACTCTGTTACCCAGGCTGGAGTGCAATGATGTGATCGTAGCTCAATGCAGCCTCAAACTCCTGGGATCAAGTGATCCTCCTGTCTCAGCCTCCCGAGTAGCTGGAACCACAGATGCATGCCACCACGCCCAACTATTTTTTTTTTGGTAGAGACAAGGTCTCGCTATGTTGCCTAGGCTGGTCTCTAACTCCTGGGCTCAAGCCTACCTCAGACTCCCAAAATGCTGGGATTGCAGGTGTGAGCCATTAGGCCTTGCCAAGATGTCTTGATTTAAAACAAAGCCCTCTTCTGTGTTTGACACAGGGCCTTTCCACTCATGCTTGTGCCCTCTGCCACAGTGCTGTGGTTCTCACCCTGGGATTTTTATTCCCTCTGACGTGCCTTCCTCTGGTGACATCTATAGGCAGCTGCGTAATTCATGCCCACAAAGAAGGACAAACCGAGGAGGCTGGAGAAGTCAGGGTTCCTCTGGAAATAAATATTCTGTTTTCTGTTGCATGCACACATATATGCACTTTTTTTTTTTTTTGAGATGGAGTTTTGCTCTTGTTGCCCAGGCTGGAGCGCAATGGCATCATCTCGGCTCACTGTAACCTCCTTCTCCTGGGTTCAAGTGATTCTCCTGCTTCAGCCTCCTGAGTAGCTGGGATTACAGGTGCTCACCACCACGCCTGGCTAATTTTTGTATTTTTAGTAGAGATGGGGTTTTGCCATGTTGGCCAGGCTGGTCTCAAACTCCTGACCTCAGGTGATCTGCCCACCTCGGCCTCCCAAAGTGCTGGGATAACAGGTGTGAGCCACCACACCCAGCCCACTGCTCCCTTTTGACCAATAATTTGGGAATGTCATTTTAAAAAAGCTTTAATTCTTTATATAGCCTTTAACTCACCCTTCCAGGAACTTAAAATGTTTTTATTTTTTTCTTGAGACAATGTCTCACTGTGTCACCCAGGCTGGAGTGCAGTGGTGCGAACATGGCTCACTGCAGCCTGGATCTCCTGGGCTCAAGCAATCCTCCCACCTCAACCTCCCACGTAGCTGAGACTATAGGCGCACATTGTCATGCTCGGCTACTTTTAGTATTTCTATTTTCTTGTAGAGACGGGGGTCTTGCTGTGTTGCCCGAGCTGGTCTCGAACTCCTGGCGTCAAGCAATCTTCCCACCTCAGCCTCCCAAAATGTTGTAAAAATTGTGGAGATTTCCCCAACTTATGGCCAAGATGGATTAACCCTCTTGCCTTAAATACCTACAAAACCGTACAACACATACGCAAAGGCAGTTTTTAGACACCGGTCAATAGGTGGCACTAAAGACCGTGATCTCTGTTAGGTGAGAAACCAATGAGGCAAAGTGTTTCCAGCTGCTGCGGGAGGAGGGCAGCCGGGCAGAGCCCAGTGGTCTCCCTGAGTGCAGGAGACAGAGCTGAAAGTGTGAGCAGGCCTGGCCAGGTGCAGTGGTTCACGCCTGTAATCCCAGCACTTTGGGAGGCCGAGGTGGGTGGATCATATGAGGTCAGGAGTTCGAGACCAGCCTGGCCAACATGGTGAAACCCTGTCTCTACTAAAAATACAAAAAATTTAGCTGGGTGTGGTGGTGCATGCTTGTAATCCCAGCTACTCAGGCGGCTGAAGCACGAGAATCACTTGAACCTGGGAGGCGGAGGTTGCAGTGAGCCAAGATCGCGCCCCTGCACTCCAGCCTCGGCCACAAAGTGAGACTCCATCTCAAAAAAAAAAAAAAAAGTTTGAGCAAGCCAAAGCAGCTGGAATTTGCAGGATGGAATCCCGCGGGAGAGATATGCAAAAAAAACCAAACCCTGCAGCTTTGCAAAGGAAACCTCTTGACTCTGAAGCTGAGTGGGATCAGCTCACGCATGGAGGAAATTATCCGAGCAAGACCAGGGGAAGGAATCACACAATAGAAACAGGCAGAATAATTCCAAAGTCTACAAAAAGCTGGGAACCGTTCGTGTTCCCAGCAGGCAAAGTGAAAAACCTCATAATACACGGAGCATTGAGTCAAGCATTCAGAGGGGTATTGCTTTCGTGGTGCGGCAGAATTGGCCCTAGACTAAGGGTTCTGCAAGTCTCAAAAGGACCATGCATCTGGGCGCAGAGGTTCATGCCGGTGATCCCAGCAGTTTGGGAGGCCGAGGAGGGTGGATCACCTGAGGTCAGGAGTTCAAGACCAGCCTGGCCAACATGGTGAAACCCCCGTCTCTACTAAAAATACAAAAATTATCCAGGCGTGGTTGTGCGCACCTGTAGTCCCAGCTACTCGGGAGGCTGAGGTGGGTGCATCGCTTGAACCCAGGAGGCAGAGGTTGCAGTGAGTCGAGATTGTGTCACTGCAGTCCAGCCTGGGTGACAGACTGAGACTCCCTCTCAAAAAAAAAAAAAAAAAAAAAAGGATTATGCCATTTCCAAGTCACTTAACCATGTCCCAGAATAAAGCTCAAGAATATATTTTTTAAACAAGAATATTCAGCACCCAACCAGGTAAAATTCACAATACCTGGTGTCCAGTAAAAAATCACCAGGCATGGCAGGAAGTGTTGGCTCACACTTATAATCCCAGCACTTTGGGAGGCTGAGGCAGGAGAATTGCTTGAGGCCAGCAGTTCAAGACCAGACTGGGCAACATAGCAAGACCTCATCTCTACAAAAGTAAAACTAAAAAATTAGCCAGGTGCGGTGGTGCACACCTGTAGGCCCAGCCAGATGAGAGGCTGAGGTGGGAGGATCACTGAAGCCCAGGAGGTTGAGGCTGCAGTGAGCTATGGTGGTGCTGCTGCACTCCAGCCTGGGCAACACAGCAAGATCCCGTCTCTAAAAAGTAATAATCACCAGGTATGCCAAGAAGCAAGGATTATACCCCAGGAAGAGGAGAAAAACCAATGAAATGAAATGACAAAGATAGAATTAATAAAGAGATTAAAACAGCTACTACAACTATTTGATGTGTTCAAGAAGGTAAATAAAAATATGAGCATGTTAAGGGTAAGTATGATGGCTCACACCTGTAATCCCAGCACTTTGGGAAGCTGAGGCGGGCGAATCATGAGGTCAGGAGTTTGAGACCAGCCTGACCAACACGGTGAAACCCCGTCTCTACTAAAAATACAAAAATTAGCTGGGCGGGGTGGCACATGCCTGTAATCCCAGCTACTCAGGAGGCTGAGGTAGGAGAATCGCTTGAACCCAGGGGGCGGAGGTTGCTGTGAGCCAAGATCGTGCCATTGCACTCCAGCCTGGGCAACAAGAGAGAAACTACATCTCAAAAGAGAGAAAAAAAAGAAAACTCGCTAGGCATGGTGGCTCACACCTGTAATCTCAGCACTTCCTGAGTCTGAGGCAGGTGGATCACTTGAGGTGAGCAAGGTGTCAGAGCCCCAGCACCAGGAAGTGGTCGATTGGAGGGTTGGTAAAAAGAATTTGCTGACATCAGGCTGGGCATGGTGGCTCACATCTGTAATCCCAGCACTTGGAGAGGCCAAGGTGGGTGGATCACTTGAGGTCAGCAGTTCAAGACCAGCCTGGCCAACGATGGCCAGGAGAAATGTAGTGATGGTGTAACCCCATCACTACTAAAAATACAAAAATTAGCTGGGCATGGTGGTATGGGCCTGTAATCCCACCTACTCGGGTGGCTGAGGCATGAGAATTGCTTGAACCTAGAAGGTGGAGGTTGCAGTGAGCCAGGATGGCACCACTGCACTCCAGCCTGGGGCACAGAGAGAGACTCTCTGTCTCTCAAAAAATAAATAAATAAAATAAAAATAAGAAAACTGATGTTCTGAGAGATTAAGTGAATTTCCCAAGGGCAGACAGCTAGAAAAGCCCAAGATAGGATGGGATCTCCTGTCTCCTGAGCTTCTTTCTATCCATTCAAGGTCATATCTAGATAAGAACATGAGGGTTTTTTTTAATTATTATTTTTTAGAGACAGGTTCTCTCTCTGTCACCCAGGCTGAAGTGCAGTGGCACAATTGTATCTCACTACAGTCATGAATTCCTTGGCTCAAGCAATCCTCCCACCTCGGCCTCCCAAGTAGCTGGAACTGCAGGCATGCGCTACCATGCCTAGCTAACTTTTTACATTTTTGTAGACATGGGGTCTCACTCTGCTGCTCAGGCTGGTCTCAAACTCCTGGCCTGCAGCAATCCTCCTGCCTCGGCCTCCCAAAGTACTGGGATTCCAATCGAGAGCCACCGCACCTGGCCAACATGAGAGTTCTTTTTTTTTTTTTTTTTTTTTTTTTTTGAGACAGTCTTGCTCTGTCACCCAGGCTGGAGAGCAGTGGCACGATCTCGGCTCACTGCAAGGTCCGCCTCCTGGGTTCACGCCATTCTCCTGCCTCAGCCTCCCCAGCAGCTGGGACTACAGGAGCCTGCCACCACACCGGCTAATTTTTTTTTATTTTTATTTTTAGTAGAGACGGGGTTTCACCTTGTTAGCCAGGATGGTCTCGATCTCCTCACCTCGTGATCTGCCCACCTCAGCCTCCCAAAGTGCTGGGATTACAGGCGTGAGCCACCGCGCCCGGCTCATTGAAGCTTTTGGGTGACAACGTCTCTTCCTTGATGGTTTTCTTTTTGTTGATTTTTGTTGTTTGTTTTGTTTTTTTGTTTTGTTTTGTTTTTTGAGACAGTTTCAGTCTTGTTGTCCAGGCTGGAGTGCAATGGCGTGATCTCGGCTCACTGCAACCTCCATCTCCCAGGTTCAAGCGATTCTCCTGCCTCAGCCTCACGAGTAGCTGGGATTACAGTCTCCCACCTATAATTTTTGTATTTTTACTAGAGACGGGGTTTTACCATGTTGGCCAGGCTGGTCTTGAACTCCTGATCTTAGGTGATCCACCTGCCTTGGCCTCCTAAAGTGCTGGGATTACAGGCATGAGCCACTGCACCCGGCCAGTGTTTTTTTATTGGATGGTTTTTCCTGGGTTCTGAATCTCATGGGGATGTCTGCCCAATACAAGGAGACCCCCCATAAAGAGAACCCACATCATGGACAAGTGCAGATAGATAAAAATACGGGACCCTGGAGCGAGAGATACCGGCTCTCTCATTATGTGGGGTTTACTTGCAATTTCTCCTTAATTAACTCACTTAAGTCTTCATTAAATGTTGCCTCCAGCTCATCCGTAAGTTGAGACGGAGCCGCTCATATTTCTTGTTCATGAAAAAATCAGCATCCTATAGCATTTTGTTTCTTTTCTGCTATAGCATTTCACATGTGCCTAAGCAGTTTGGGGCTCTCCCGATATGTATATGTATGTATGTATGTATATATGTTTGTATGTATGTATGTATGTATGTGTGTATATATATATATTTTGTTGTTGTTGTTGTTGTTGTTCTTATTGTTCCTGCTCAAAAACTGAAACATTGATTTAGTGACCACAGAGTTGGCCAGAGAGCAAAAACAGCAAGAACAGGTTTTGGGTGAAAACTGCTGGAGAACTTCTTGGCAAGAAGTCCTCAAATGGGGTAGCCTGGAGGTGGCTCACTAATGCTGACACCAAATGTGTGTGCCACAGGTGGTGGTGGTTATAGTTGTTGCTGGTTTTTAGCAGGATGGGAGGGAGATGTGCTTTAAGAATCCCAGTTCTGGCGGAGCACGGTGCTGTGGCTCACGCCTGTAATCCCAGCACTTTGAGAGGCCGAAGCGGGCAGATCACCTGAGGTCAGGAGTTCGAGACCAGCCTGGCCAACACGGTGAAACCCCATCTCTACTAAAAATACAAAATTAGCCGTGCTTGGTGCCACTTGCCTGTAATCCCAGCTACTTGAGAGGCTGAGGCAGGAGAATGGCTTGAACCCAGGAGGCGGAGGTTGCGGTGAGCCGAGATCGCACCATTGCTCTCCAGCCTGGGCAACAAGAACGAAACTCAGTCTCAAAAAAAAAAAAATCCCGGTTCTTGGGGAGGAAGTTGGAATAGAACCAGTTGCGTCATGTGATAGACACTTCCACTGTGTTTTCCAAAGGAAATTTACATTCAGGAAGGAAAACATGTTGAAGAATGGAAGGAGAGCCAAGAGAGTTGCTCAGTACTTGGGTAATGCATTTCTTATTCAGAGGAAAGTGAGTTTAGCAGGGAAGGAGGGTTCCAGTTCCTCCCTCACCAGTGCTTGGCATGGGTCAGCCCTCCTCATTTTGGACATTTTCATTAATGTGTGTTGGCATCTCATTGTGGTTTTATTCATTTATTTATTTATTTATAATTTGTTGTTGTTGTTAGAGACAGGGTCTCGCTATGTTGCCCAGGCTGGTCTCAAACCCCTGGGCTCAAGTTATCCTCCCACCTCGGCCTCCCAAAGCATTGAAATTGCAAGCATCAGCCACCACACTCGGCCTACTTTTTAATTTAAAAAAAATTTTTTAGAGACAGGGTCTTGCTATGTTGCCCAGGCTAGAGTACAGTGGCTATTCAGAGGCACGAACATTGCACACTACAGCCTCAAACTCCTGAGCTCAAGTGATCCTCCTGCCTCAGCCTCCTGAGTGGGTGGAACTATAGGTGTGTGCCACTGGGCCCTCACGGTGGCTTTAATCTTCATTCTCTAAGGATGAATAACGTTAAGCATCTTTTCATGTGCTTGTTTGTCATCCATTTTGGAAGTTCGTTTTAAAGATAGGATCCATACACCAGCATGTTTGTACTGTGAAAGAAGATAAATTATCAGGACCCCGAACTCACTATGCCAAAGAGAAAGTCAAGCTTGGAAACTGAGTCATGCATTACTGCCTTCCCTTTTGTTCCCAAACGGAGAGCTATATTTTCATAACCCCATGTCCTAGCCTCAAGCATAAGCCAGGTGCCCGCCAAGATAGAAGGTTACGTATCTTCCCAGATGGCTCCCTCACAAGTTGCTCACAAAGTGAGACCCTAATTCTTTCAGGATATATCTCCCGCTATAAACTAGCCCTAAAAGCAAGTTCTGTTAAATCTCACACTGACAATGTCAATTACCAGCTTATTTTCACATGGATAGGACAAGGACAAGACCATAAATCATCCTTCCACCTACCCTGAGAAAAATGCAGCATGGCCCTATTCCCCTACTCTCTCTTTTCATGTTTACTTTATGTTATGTAAAATGCAGATTTACTGAGCTCAAGATGAATGCAGCATAAACTGTTTACTCCCTCTTTTCGCGTTTATCTTATGTAAAATGTAGATTCACTGGGCTTAAGATGAATGCATCACAGACTCTACTCCTTTTCAAGTTTACTTTATCTTGCGTAAAATGTAGATCTACTGAGCTCAAGATGAATGCATCATGGACTCCTCTACTCTTTTCACATGTTTATTCTATGTAAAATGTAGATTTACTGAGCTCAAGATGAATGCATCATGGACTCCTCTACTCTTTTCACATGTTTATCCTATGTAAAATGTAGATCTACTGAGCTCAAGATGAATGCATCATGGACTCCTCTACTCTTTTCACATGTTTATCCTACGTAAAATGTAGATTTACTGAGCTCAAGATGAATGCATCATGGACTCTTTACTCCTTTTTTCACATGTTTTACTTTACCTTATGTAAAATGTAGATTTCCTGAGCTGGAGACGAATGTCTCATTGACATGTAAAATGTAGATTTATTGATCGCTAATCAGAGCCTTGAGAGAATGGGACCATTTGCCTCTCTGCCTACCCTCCCTTCCTTTATCCCTCCTGCTTGCTCTTTCCCCTTTAAATAGTGAAGTCCCCAAACCCTCTTTGGAAACTCACAGGTCACAGATGCTCCTGTGGCTGATGTTCCTCCCGGGCGTGTCCTCAAACTGCTGCATCAACCTCAGTCAATGGGGACTCATGCCTCAGTCCCTTTTTCGGTTAATATTATGTTAATGGGAAAGATCTATTAGGGAGAGAGAAATTGATGGCACAGGAGAGGGAAGGGGGAGTACCTGGAGTGATGTGCTTGAGAGGGTGTCAGGAATGGAATCCAGTTTAGATGGTGGAGGGGCTGGCTTTAGATAGGATGTGGATGGTTCATTTTTTTTTTTTTCTCGAGACGGAGTCTTGCTCTGTCACCCAGGCTGGAGTGCAATGGCATGATCTCAGCTCACTGCAACCTCCACCTCCTGGGTTCAAGCAATTCTCCTGCATCAGCCTTCCAAGTAGCTGGGATTACAGGTGCGTGCCACCACGCCCAGCTAATTTTTTGTATTTTTAGTACAGATGGGGTTTCACCATGTTGGCCATGCTGGTCTCAAACTCCTGACCTCACGATCCACCTGCCTCAGCCTCCCAAAGTGCTGGAATTACAGGCGTGAGCCACTGTACCCGGCCTGATGGTTCATTTTATAGCTAAGGCAGGAAGGCAGAGTGAGTGGATGCAGATGCTGGGAGAGGGCCGATGTTGTCTAGGGAACCTGGGGACACTCTCTTCTGGTTGTTACTGTTTTCTCAGTTAAGGAGAAGGCAAGGTCTTCAGCTGAGGATGAAGACATGTTGGGGTTTGAGAAGGAGATCAGGAATGCAAGAATGATCTGGAGAACAACGGGACAAAGAGGGGGCCAGGTGCTGTGGCTCATGCCTGAAATCTCAGCACTTCAGGAGGCCGAGGCAGGAGGGTCGCTTGAGCCCATGAGTTCGAGACCAGCCTGGGCAACATGATGAGATCCCATCTCTACAAAAAATAAAGCATTAGCCAGGCATGGTGGTGTGTGCCTGTGGTCCCAGCTACTGGTTGAGGGGGATGCTATGGTAGGGGAAATCACTTGAGCCCAGGAGGTTGAGGCTGCAGTGAGCTGTGATCGCACCACTGCACTCCAGCCTGGGTGACAGGGGGAGACCTTGTCTCAAAAAAAAAAAAAAAAAAAGAGGAAAAATGACCTTCACGGTGTTCTAAAAAGCAGTGGCTTCCAGTTCAGAAGGGGTTTGCTGCTCTCTGTCTAATGAGTTGGGGTTCTCTTTTCTCCTCCACGTTCTAGGGTTTTGATGCCTCTTAGCATCACCATCTCTCATTTGGGGAGCAATTATGAATCTTTAGTAAAAGCTCAACTTTTTTAAGAAGCAAAACCAGCAAGAAAATTCAGCATGTCCCGGTTTTCTAGACAGCATCCTCAAAGATCACACCCAGGCGCTTAATAATTTAGCCTTTTGGGCAAAGTTCTCATTAGAATAGATCAAATAGGCTGGGCACGGTGGCTCACGCCTGTAATCCCAGCACTTTGGGAGGCCGAGCCAGGCGGATCACCTGAGGTTGGGAGTTCGAGAGCAGCCTGATCAACATGGAGAAACCCCGTCTCTACTAAAAATACAAAATTAGCCGGGTGTGGTGGTGCACGCCTGCAATCCCAGCTACTCGAGAGGCTGAGGCAGGAGAATTGCTTGAACCCGGGAGGCGGAGGTTGCAGTGAGCCGATATCGTGCCATTGCATTCCAGCCTGGGCAACAAGAGTGAAACTCCCTCTCAAAAAAAAAAAAAAAAGAACTAGGGAAATAGAGTGTGATTTCCTGGCAGGAATTTTGACTGGCATGAGACATTTGACTTAAAAGACCTGCGGAAGACAGCGGGCAGCGGCTGTAGTTTGATACCATTGGATATGACCTGGGATTCCCATTAACCAAATTTGGTGTCGTCATGACCCAGTCACCCGATCTAGTCACCCTGAGCCCCTCTGCAACTGCTTCAGGTGTTTCCTGGCCAGTGTCGGCCGACGAGTAGTGTGATTTGCAAATGCCTGCATTATTCATGCTTTTGATCTATTCTAATGAGAACTTTGCCCAAAAGGCTAAATTATTAAGCGCCTGGGTGTGATCTTTGAGGATGCCGTCTAGAAAACCGGGACATGCTGAATTTTCTTGCTGGTTTTGCTTCTTAAAAAAGTTGAGCTTTTACTAAAGATTCATAATTGCTCCCCAAATGAGAGATGGTGATGCTAAGAGGCATCAAAACCCTAGAACGTGGAGGAGAAAAGAGAACCCCAACTCATTAGACAGAGGGCAGCAAACCCTTCTGAACTGGAAGCCACTGCTTTTTAGAACACCGTGAAGGTCATTTATGGTGGCCATCCCATTCCCATAGCTTGTCAGCCAAGGTGTTTTTTTATTAGGCTGGTGCAAAAGTTATAATTGCAAAATTATATTACAGTTGCGATAATGCAAAAACCACAATAACTTTTGCACCAACCTAATTAATAAACATGAGTCACCTCTAGCGATGGGAGAACACTAAATTCATGAAATAAAACATACTCAGCTGCGACCTGGAAGTCCCAGAGAACTGTTCTGGGCTTGGGCAACACATACCCTGTGCATTTAGAGACAGTGAGTTTAACTGTGCATTTAATACATAGGTAACAACAATACTGAAATCTTTTGTTCTTTTATTCATTTTTGGAAAAGAAAATGCATATACACATCTAGATGTAGGTCAAATATGCCACACTCTTGATAATAATAGAGTTGTCTTCATTTGGATAAAGATTTTAATCACTTCAGTCCCATAATTTCAGGGCAGTTTAAAAGCTATTCATGAATAGTATAGGTATTTGTACAAAAGTCCAGTATTTTTCTGCTGGGGGCAGTGGCTCGTGCCTGCAATCCTAGTGTTTGGGGAGGCTGAAAAAGGAGGATTGCTTGAGGCTAGGAGCTGAACACCAGCCTGGGCAACATAGCAAGACCCCCATCTCTACAAAAAAAAAATTTAATTAGCTGGGTGTGGTGGTTAGCACCTGTAGTCCCAGGTACTATAGAGGGTGAGGTGAGAAGGAGCCATTGAGCCCAGGAGTTCAAGGTGACACTGAGCTATGATTGTGCCACTGCACTCCAGCCTGGGCAACAGAGTGAGATGAAGGACAGTAGGAAGGAAGGGGGGAGGGAGGGAGGGAGGAAAGGAGGAAGGGAGGGAGGAAAGAAGGAAGGAAGGGAGGGAGGGGGGAAGAGAAGGAGGAAAGAAGGAAGGAAGAGAGGGAGGGGGGAAGAGAAGGAGGGAAGAAGGAAGGAAGGGAGGGAGGGGGGAAGAGAAGGAGGGAAGAAGGAAGGAAGGAAGGGAGGAAGGGAAGGATGGAGGGAGGGGGGAAGAGAAGGAGGGAAGAAGGAAGGAAGGAAGGAATGGAGGAAGGGAAGGATGGAGGGAGGGGGGAAGAGAAGGAGGGAAGGAAGGAAGGGAGGGAGGGAGGGAAGAAGAAAGAAAGGAAGAAAAGAAGGAAGGAAGGAAGGAAGGAAGTTAGAAAGGAAGGGAGGGAGGGAGGGAAGGAAGGATGTTGAATTTCCTACCTCCTTGATAGGATGGGAGGGATTGGAGTGAAAATTAGGTTGACTTATTATATTAAAAAACCAAATGTGTTGTTTGATTTTCTCACATCTGACCGGTGTACTGAGAATTTAAACTCACTCAACTCCCAGTAATAACTGCTAAAACCATTTGGGTGAATTTCTCTGTAGCCTTTTACTGATATGTGGTGGATTTGTATTGTGTCAATTTAGCAAAACTGGGACTGCATTTCCTATAATTCCCCTCCCTGCCTAGTTCCAGTTTATTGTGAGCAAGAAGACATATCTGTGGAGGGTGGAGGTTGAAACTGGTTACCATGTGACCCACTCCCACAATTGTGTAAGGTCCAGTCCCTATAACCGCCATCCTGTGTCTATAAATATATATTTTCCAATTTACAAAATGCATTTAGCATAGTGCCTGTTTCACTTTACAATATGTGGTGGATATTTTTCCGTATCATTAAGTAGACTTGTAGACTATCCTTTTATTTTTTATGGCCCATCAATTAACAAATCCCTGCACATTGGACGTTGAGGTGATTTCCAATTGCTAAGAGAAGCAAAATCTTTGTGTCCATCTGCAATAGTTTGTTCATTTTTCTTGCAGTTCTTTAAAAAAAATTCCTCCTTGCCTTCTGGCCTGCATTGTTTCTGATCAGAAGTCTGATGTCAGTGGGTGCAGTGGCATGCACCTGTAATCCCACCTACTCAGGAGGATTGCTTGGGCCCAGGAGTTCAAGACAAGCCTGGGCGACATAGCAAGACCCCATCTCAAAAAAAAAAAAAAAGAGAGAGAGAAGTCTGATGTCAATCTTTTCTTTGTTCCTCTGAACATATTGTGTCTCTTTTTTCTGGCTGCCTTTATGATCTTCATCTTCTCTTTATCACTGGTTTTAAACAATTTTATAATAATGCGCCCTTTATACATGTTGGCTCTTCCTCCTCCTCCTCCTTTTTCCTCCTCTTATTTTTTCTGGAGGTTCATTGAGCTTCTCGAGCCTACTTTCATCCAATGTGGAAAATTTTCTGCCATTATTTCTTTAAATATTTTTCTGTTTCTTCCTCTTTCTCCTTTCCTCTGAGACTCCAATTACATGTATATTAGGCCACTTGAAGTTGTCCAATAGCTCACTGATGTGTGGTTTTATTTCTTCCAGAACTGTTTCTCTCTGCGTTTCAGCTTGTATCTTTTCTATTGCGATGTGGGGGTGTTTGGGAGGGGATTGGTTTTGTTTTGGGGGGTTGTTTTTTTTTAAGACAGGGTCTTGCTATATTGCCCAGGCTGGAGTGCAGTGGCACAATCTTGGCTCAATGCAGCCTTGACCTCCTGGGCTCAGGTGATCCTCCCTGGTAGCTGGGACCACCAAACCTGGCTACTTTTTAAAATTTTTTTTGTAGAGATGGGGTTCCACCATGTTGTCCAGGCTGGTCTCAAACTCCTGAGCTCAAGTGGTCCACCCACCTCAGCCTCCCCAATTGTTGGGATTACAGGAGTGAGCCACTGTGCCTGGCCTCTTTCCCACTGCTCTGTTTTCAAACTCATTACTCTTTTTTTCTTCAGTGTCTAATTTGCTAATCCCATCCAGTGTATTTTTCATCTCTAGCTTCACTGTGTTTTGTTGTTGTTGTGTTGTTTTGTTTTTTTGGAGACAGGGCCTACCCAGGCTGGAATGCAGTGGCAAGATCATAGCTCACTGCAACCTCAACCACCTGGGCTCAAGCGATCCTCCTGCCTCAACCTCCTGAGTACCTGGAGTCACAGGCATGCACCACCACACCCAGGTGAACTTTTTAATTTTTGTAGAGATGGGGGTCTCACTATGTTGCTCAGGCTGGTCTTGAACTGCTGGCTTTAAATGGTCTCCCACCTCAGCCTCCCAAAGTGCTGGGATTACAGGTGTGTGCCACTGCGCCCAGCCACTCTCATCTTTATTTCAGCCTTTTCTTCCCCCAACAATGCTCTAGTAAGCTCAGGAAGACACAGCCAGCCAAAGGTCTAAAGGGCTTTTGCCATCAATTTCACTGAGTAATTTAGAGCAAGTGTCTAAGAGTGAGGGGGAAAAAAGACATAGCCAATAGTCTCTCAGATAATTTTAAGGAATTTTCCTCTCCTGCAGCATTTGGATAAGAAATGATGTAGCTTCTGTCTTCCTTTGAGAGTCAGTTAGAAGGCACTGGGAATGTGAAGTCTGACACCCATAACAGCTCTGGGCTACCCAGAAAGTCAGCTAAACCAATACTCATGCCAAGAGCTACTGAGTCCAGGCCAGTCACAGTGGCTGACGCCTATAATCCCAGCACTTTGGGAGGCCAAGTCAGGTGGATCACCTGAGGTCAGGAGTTTGAAACCAGCCTGGCTAACATGGTGAAACTCTGTCTCTACTAAAAATACAAAACTTAGCCAGGCATAGTGGTGTACGCCTGTAATCCCAGCTACTTGGGAGGCTGAGACAGGAGAATTGCTTGCACCCAGGAGGCAGAGGTTGCAGTGTGCCGAGATCGCGCTATTGTACCCCAGCCTGGGCAACAGAGTGAGACTCTGTCTCAAAACAAACAAACAAACAAACAAACAAACAAACAAAACAAAACAAAACAAAAACGACTGAGTCCAAAGTTCTAAATAGCTGGGTTGACTTCATACCATTGGCATTCTGAATACAATACTAACAGAAAGCTGCAGGAAGAAAAGAGAGAAGAGAGGAACTCAGGAACCATGAATGTTCCCCACAAGGGGGTGCCAGGCCCTCCTAGACCCACCTGTGTACCTACCCCTTCCCCAAGGCCATTGGCAGCTGGAGTCTTAAAATACTTCCTGCAGCTCTAGCTGGGCATGGTGCCTCATGGCTGTAATCCCAGCACTTTGGGAGACCGAGGCAGGCGGATCACTTGAGGTCAGGAGTTCAAGACCAGCCTGAACAAAGTGGTGAAACCCTGTCTCTACTGAAAATACAAAAATTATCCAGGCATAGTGGTGTGCGCCTGTAGTCCCAGCTACTCAGGAGGGTGAGACAGAAGAATCACTTGAACCCGGGAGGCGGAGGTTGCAGTAAGCCGAGATGGCGCCACTGCATTCCAGCCTGGGCAACAGAGACTCCATATAAAAATAAAAATAAAATTTAAAAATTTAAAAAATATATTTCCTGCAGCACTGTATCCTCCCCTATGATCTCACTCCCACCTGCACCCTTCTCCAGTCCCCTCCCACCTGCACCCACCTGCATTACCCCAGAACAGTTTCTTCTGCACTACCCAGGAACAACTCACCGCCCCACCCATCATCTGCACGTGCTCACCCTGGCGGCCTCATCCTAACCTCTCGGAAGCATTCAACTTGCCGGGTCCATTCTCGAAGCATTCGTACCCTCGCTCCCGCCCCTGACATTGGCTGACCCAGGACAAGAGCACAGAGGCCCACGTGCCACGTGTGTGAATTGCAAGTGAAACTGACAAGTGGTTAAATACAGTATGTTTGTGCCATCCTCCAGCCTTGACAAGAGTATTCTCATAGCAACAAAACCATAGCTATGACATCTTTGCTTTGTTTTCTTTGTTATTATATATTTTGGGCAGAGGAGTAGGCTGACATTTGCAGAATCCTTTATTTTTATTTTTATTTTATTTTATTTTATTTTTGGAGACACGGTCTCGCTCTGTCACCCAGGCTGGAGTGCAGTGGCATGATCATGGCTCACTGCAGCCTTAATCTCCCAGTCTCAAGCCATCCATCCTTCCACCTCAGGATCCTGAATAGCTGGGACCATAGGCTTGTACCACCCCGCCTGGCTAATTTTTAAATTTTTTTTAGAGACAGAGTCCCACTATGTTGCCCAATCTGGTCTCAAACCCCTGGGCTCAAGCGATCCTCCCTGCCTCAGCCTCCCAAAGTGCCAGGATTACAGGCGTGAGCCACTGCCCTCAGCCTTTGCAGAATTCTTTATGCATTCTCATAGCAGCCTGCCCATTGGCTGGGGCCAGAACAAGCCCTTATTAATAATAATTTCTTCTCACTGGGGTTCTGAGCTCTGTGTCTTACAAAATAAGCCATTAGTCCAGGCCGTGTAGGAAAATCAGGGAACCAGAGATTTCAGCACACATCTGAAGGTTGGTACATTCTGGCCATCTAATCTCTGAAATTTAGTTTATCTTCATCTGTAAAATGGGAGCATCAATACCTGCCTTAATGTTCTGAGCAGTGAGGTATCTTGTGGAAAATGTTTGCTGCTTTGCTGAGTACAGAAGTGCTTGACATGTCAGCGCAGAGGCTTAACACATGTTAACATAAGTATGCAGTCTTAGCCAATGTTTAATCTGGGCACCCCATGGCCCACTCAAATTGACATACAACATTAACTATCACAACTACCGCATGAAATTCTTGTAAATATCACGCTAATTGGTGAATATCTTTTTTTTTTTTTTTAAAGACCGAGTTTCGCTCTTGTTGCCCAGGCTGGAGTGCAATGGCACGATCTCAGCTCACCGCAACCTCCACCTTCCAGGTTCAAGCGATTCTCCTGCCTCAGCCTCCTCCCCAGTAGCTGGGATAACAGGCATGGTAATCCACAAATTAAAATGCCCAGAAAGCCGGGCACAGTGGCTCACACCTGTAATCCCAGCAGTTTGGGAGGCCAAAGCGGGAGGATGGCTTGAGCCCAGGTGTTCGAGACCAGCCTGGGCAACATAGTGAGACCCCCCCCGCCCCCGTCTCTACAAAAAATAAAATAAATTGGCTGGGTGTGGCGGCGTGTGCCTATAGTCACAGCTACTCGGGAGGCTGAGGTGGGAGGATCACTTGAGCCCAGGAGGCAGAGGCTGCAGTGAGCCATGATTGAACCACTGCACTCAAGCCTGGGTGACAGAGTGAGTCCTTGTCTCAAAAAAAAAAAGAGAGATAGGGGTCTCACTCTGTTGCCTAGGCTGGTCTTAAACTCCTGGCTTCAAGCAAACCTCCCAAAGTGCTGAGATTATAGGTTTGAGCCACCGCACCCTGCCTGACCTGGGATATCTCTCCCTTGTTCGTCTCGGGGATAATAATATTTCAGAGTTGTTGCCATGGTTAAATGACACGACATCATGTTGGTGAACTGGGCAGTGTTGCACACACCTGCCGAGAGCAGGGCAGGCTTCACGGGTGTGAGACCTGTGGTCTTCAGGGTCCTGCACTTAGAAAGCCTGCACACTTGATTCAATCCGCTGAGGCCCCCATAGTGAAATTCTCTGAACGAGAGGACTTGCATTTCCTTTTTTCTTTCTTTTTTTTTTTTTTTTTTTTTTTTTTAGGGATGGGGTCTTATTATGTTGCCCAGGCTGGAGTGCAGTGGCTATTCACAAGCATAATCCCACTACTGATCAGCACAGGAGTTTTGACTTGCTCCGTTGCCAGCCTGGGCTGGTTCACCCTCCTTAGGCAACCTGATGGTCCCCTGCACCCAGGAGGTCACCATATTGATGCCAAACTTACTGGAGACACCCAATCGGCAGAGCGCACTGCAGCCCAGAGCTCCCGGGCTCAAGCAATCCTCCTGCCTCGGCCTCCCGAGTAGCTGGAACTACAGACACCAGCCACCGCGCCTGGCAGGACTTGCATTTTCACCGTGCACCGGAGCCCACAGATTACGGGTCCAGCGGTAATCAGGGGACTTGTGCCATTTCCACACCCACCGTAGGTCACGAGGGATGCATTTTGCCCTGCCCCGTGGGTAATCAAAGCTGTAAACCCAGGAGAGGTCAGCTCTTATAGATGGGGGCTGTGCGCTCCTGGGGATCCCCCATCCTTGTTATTCATTCGTTCCATTGGGAAACACACAAGCTGTCCTTTTCACGCAGCCCTAAGACACTTTACGGTCTTCGTTTGTAAATAGCAGTCACTTCGTCTCACGAAGGAGCTTGTCCCAAACCCCCATGTGTAAACTTATTTAACCAATTATTGCTCAGTCTGTGAGTGGGAAAGGAAATCCACTCGTAGAGAAGTATCTCATTTATAAATAAACACTCCCATAACTCTGGATCCCACCACATCCCCCACGTCACTACACGGAGACGGCTGGATGCAGAAACTCAGATTCAGAGAGCCAGTTCATTGACTGCTCAAATGTGTTCATTGAATAGTTACACTGTGACAAGGAATGTGCCAATGAAAGACCGAAGATAAAAATGGACGATGGGGCTGGGCACGGTGGCTCACACCTGTAATACCACCACATTGGGAGGCCAAGAAGGGAGGATGGCTTGAGCCCAGGAGGTCAAGACTGCGGTGAACCACAATCGCATCATTGCACTCCAGCCTGCATGACAGAGCCAGACCCTGAATGTACAAAAATTAAATTAAAAAATTAAGGCCAGGCGCAGTGGCTCATACCTGTAATCCCAGCATTTTGGGAGGCTGAGGCGGGTGGACCACTTGAGGTCAGGAGTTCAAGACCAGCTTGGCCAACATGGTAAAACCCTGTCTCTACTAAAACTACAAAAAATTCACAGGGTGTGGTGGTGCACACCGGTAATCCCAGCTACTTGGGAGGATGAGGCAGGAGAATCGCTTGAATCTGGGAGGTAGAAGTCGCAGTGAACCTAGATCTTGACATTGCACTCCAGACTGGGCAACAAGAGCAAAACTCCATCTCAAAAAGAAATTTTTTTTTAAATTAAATTTAATTTAATTTAAAAATCAGCCTGGTGGTGGCACATGCCTGTAGTCCCAGCTACTCAGGAGACTGAGGCAGGAGGACCACTCAAGCCCAGAAGCCTGGATAATTATTTAGTTATTTTCATTTTTTGTAGAGATGGGTTCTTGCTTTGTGACCCAGGCTGGTCTCAAACTTCTGGGCTCAAGCAATGCTCCTGTCTCGGCCTCCTAAAATGTTGGGATTACAGGCATGAGCCACCCAGTCCAGCCATGCTTGGGTTTTTTCAAAACCCATCTGGCTAGGTTGGAGGTGACCCCGCGTGGAGAAGGGTTAAGAGGCCACCACAGTTGTTTCCATTCCCAAAAGAGATGCTGGTGGCTTGGGCTGGGGTAGTGACGGTGGTCCATGAAGAGAAGATGAAGTTAAGAGATATTTAGGAAGACATCTGTTGAGAGAACATGGAAGTAGGTCCACGGTGCCCTCAACTAGCCCATCATACATGATGGAAGGAGGGTCTCCCATGCAGTCAAGAGTTTTGTCCCCACAAGGGCAGCCAGGCTGGGCGCGGTGGCTCACGCCTGTAATCACAGCACTTTGGGAGGCTGAGGTGGGCGGATTACTTGAGGTCAGGAGTTGGAGGCCAGCCTGACCAACACGACGAAACCCCGTCTCTACTAAAAATAATTAAAAAATTAGCCGGGCATGGTGGCAGGCACTTGTAATCCCAGCTACTCGGGAGGCTGGGGCAGGAGAATTGCTTGAACCCGGGAGATGGAGGTTGCAGTGAGCCGAGATCGAGCCACTACATTCCAGCCTGGGTGACAGAGCGAGACTCTGTCTCAAAAAAAAAAAAAAACGATCTACTTCCACATCCTCCTATTCTTTCCTGGGAGCAATTAGGAATTGGTGGCCAAAATAATGAAGACTACTGAATCAACGTTTAAAAATTGTTAATATATACATATACATGATATACATAAGCATTACATTACATAAATATGCAAATATGATAAACAACACATCATTATGCATATGCAACATATGTCAGATGCATAACATGATATGCAACATAAAATACATAATATGAAATTTACCATCTTAATAATTTTCTTTTTTTTTCTTTGGAGAGACAGGGTCTCATTCTGTTAACCAGGCTGGAGTGCAGTGGTGTGATCACAGCTCACTGCAGCCTCAAACTCCTGGGCCTAAGTGATCCTCCCACCTCAGCCTCCCGAGTAGCTGGGACCATAGATGCACGCAACCATGTCTGGCTAATTTTTTTTATTTTTTGTAGAGACGGGGTAGTGCTTTGTAACCCAGGCTGGTCTCAAACTCCTGGCTTCAAGCAATTCTCCCGCCTCGGCCTTCCAAAGTGCTGGGATTGCAGACATGCACCGCCTCACCCGACCCATCTTAAACCTTTTGAAGTTCAGTGGCATTAAATATATTCACATTGTGCAACTGTCACCACCATCCATCTCCAGAACTTTCTCATCTTCCCAATCTGAAACTCTGTCCCCATTAAACACTCAATCCCATTACCCCTCCCCCCAGCCCTGCTAACCACCATTCTGTCTGTCTCTGTCAGTTTCAATATTCTAGGTACCTCGTATTAGTGGAATTATACAATATTGTCTCTTTGTGTGAATCTATCTATCTATCTATCTATCTATCTATCTATCTATCTATCTATATATATTTTTTGAGACGGAGTCTTGCTCTGTCACCCAGGCTGGAATGTAGTGGCACAATCTCGGCTCACTGCAACCTCCACCTCCCGGGTTCAAGCAATTCTCCTGCCCCAGCTTCCCAAGTAGCTGGGATTACAGACACCCACTACCATGCCCGGATAATTTTTTTGTATTTTTAGTAGAGACAGCGTTTCGCCACGTTGGCCAGACTGGTCTCGAACTCCTGACCTAAGGTGATCTGCCCACCTCAGCCTCCCAAAGTGCTGGGATTACAGGTGTGAGCCACGGCACCCGGCCTGAATCAATATTTGATGCTCAGATTGCACATAATGGAATTCAAGTTGTCATCTTAAGTGCCTCCTTGATTCAGAAAACATGTTCACTGAATATGTTATCTTTTTAAAATTTAAATAAATACAATATTTTTCTATAGAGATGGGAGTCTCACTACATCACCCTGGCTGGTCTCGAATTCCTGGGCCCAAGCAATCTTCCCATCTCGGCCTCCCAAAGTGTTGGGATTATAGGCATGAGCCACCACTCCTGGCCTCGTCTCTGGTATCTTTATTTTCTATCAGAAAAATAGCATGAACATAAAAAGTATCTTGGTTTAACCCATATGCTACTTTGATTTAAATGAGCAGATTTTTTAAAAATGTTTTATCTCTATGGACAATTGTAAACACTCCCAAAGAAAAAGAACGGGCTCAGCTAGTTTCTATGGCAACTTAATGTCAGAAACCTAATTCAAAACTCTTAAGACTTATTTTCAGAAACTTTTTTTTTTTTTTGAGACAAGGCCTCACTGTGTCACCCAGGCTGGAGTGCAGTGGTGCAATTGTAACTTGCAGCAGCCGGTACTTCCCAGCCTCAATCAATCTTCCCACCTCAGCCTCCTGAGCAGCTGGCACCACAGGCATGCGCCACCATGCCTAGCTGATTTATTTTTTTTTCCGAGACAGAGTCTCGCTCTGTCACCCAGGCTGGAGAGCAGTGGCATGACCTCAGCTCACTGCAACCTCTGCCTCCCGGGTTCTAAGTGATCCTCCTGCCTCAGCCTCCGGAGTAGCTGGGATTACAGGCATGCACCACCACGCCGGGCTAATTTTGTATTTTTAGTAGAGACAGGGTGTCACCATGTTGGCCAGGCTGGTCTCGAACTCCTGACTTCAGGTAATCCACCTGCCTCGGCCTCCCAAAGTGCTGGGATTACAGGCGTGAGCCATCGCACCTGGCCAGGGCTGATTTATGATTATTATTTTTTTGTAGAGACAGGACCTTGTCATGTTGTCCAGGCTAGTCTTGAACTCCTGGGCTCAGGCAATCCTCCCACCTTGGCTTCCCAAAGTGCTGAGATTACAGGCATGAGCCACCACACCCAATCTTTAGAAACTTCTTTAAGGGGCTGGGCGAGGTAATGCTGGTTGGGAATCGTATTTTCAACTTCTTTTTGCTATTTTTATTTATTCATTCATCAAATAACTGCTGAGCGCCTAAATCTAGGTCAGTCCTGGGCTAGGCACTGGGGAATAAAATGTGGACAAGAGATAGGGTGCCGGCTGGAGGTTTGGTCATTTAAGAGAGGCTGCAGGTATCCCTGAGAGAAACTCTTCACTGACGACACTAGGGGGTATACCATCCTGGTAGGAGAATATATTTGGGGCAAAGTGAAGATGCCCACTGTTTTACCCAGGAAAGAGTCTGAGGTCTTGCTCTAGGTATCCTGAATTGTCTACTTATTTATTTATTTATTTTTTGAGGTAGAGTTTTGCTCTTGTTGCCCAGGCTGGAGTGCAATGGCATGATCTCGGCTCACCACAACCTCCACCTCCCCAGTTCAAGTGATTCTCCTGCCTCAGCCTCTCGAGTAGCCAAGATTACAGGCATGTGCCACCATGCCCAGCTAATTTTATATTTTTAGTAGAGACGGGGTTTCTCCATGTTGGTCAGGTTGGTCTCGAACTCCCGACCTCAGGTGATCTGCCTGTCTCAGCCTCCCAAAGTGCTGGGATTACAGGCATGAGCCACCGCACCCGGCCTGAACTGTCTACTTCTAAGCCACTGTATGTTTCTCATTGCAACATGGGATCTATTTTTGCACTTTTTAAAAACTTCAGGCTGGGCACAGTGGCTTACGTCTGTAATCTCAGCACTTTGGGAAGCCGAGCAGGGTGGATCGCTTGAGTCCAGGAGTTTGAGACCAGCCTGGGCAACATCGTGAGGCCCCTGTTTCTACCAAAAAAAATACAAAAAATTAGCCAGGTGTGGTGGTGTGCGCCTGTAGTCCCAGCCTCCTGGGAGGCTGAGCTGGGAGGATTGCCTGAGCCCAGGAGGTCAAGGCTGCAGTGAGCCGAGATCACACTACTGCACTCCAGCCCGAAGAGCAAAACTCTGTCTCAAAAACAAATAAAAATAAAAATGAAAAACAAACAAACAAAAGACATGACTCCAGCTTTTAAAAAGGAGATCCTAGGCCAGGTGCGGCGGCTCGCACCTGTAATCCCAGCACTTTGGGAGGCCAAGGCAGGTGGATCACTTGAGGTCAGGAGTTTGAGACCAGCCTGGCCAACATGGTGAAACCCCCATCTCTACTAAAAATACAAAAATTAGCCGGGTGTGGTAGCATGTGCCTGTAATCCTAGCTACTCGGGAGGCTAAGGCAGGAGAATTTCTTGAACCCGGGAGGTGGAGGTTGTAGTGAGCTGAGATCATGCCTCTGCACTCCAGCCTGGGTGACAGAGCAAGACTCCGTCTCAAAAAAAAAAGGAGATCCTGACACATGCCACAACACGGATGAACCTTGAGGACATTATACTCAGTGAAATAAGCCAGTCTGAAAGATACAAATACTATATGATTCCACTTATATGATGTCCCTAGATAAAGCAGTCAAACTCTTTTTTTTTTTTTGAAGTGGAGTCTTGTTCTGTCACCCAGGTTATAGTGTAGTGGCGCAATCTCAGCTCACTGCAACCTCTGCCTCCCAGATTCAAGTGATTCTCCTGCCACAGCCTCCCAAGTAGCTGGGATTACAGGCTACCATGCCCAGCTAATTTTTGCATTTTTAGTAGAGATGGGGTTTCACCATGTTGGTCAGGCTGGTCTCGAACTCCTGACCTTGTGATTTGCCTGCCTCGGCCTCCCAAAGTGCTGGGATTACAGGCATGAGCCACTGTGCCCGGCCAGTAGTCAAACTCTTAGAAGCAGAAAGTACAATGATGCTTACCAGGAGCTGGGAGGTGGGGGAACAGGGGAGTTGTGGCAGCTCAATGGATACAGAGTTTCTGTTTTTCCAGCTGAATAAATTACAGAGATCTCTCATTCAATAATGCACCAAGAGTTAACAATATTGTACTATACATACACTTAAAAATGGTTAAGATTATATATTTTATGGAATGTGGTTTTTACCCAATAATTAAAAAGAAGAGTCTAGCACAGTGCTGGCCATATAAAGCCTCAATAAATGTTTGCTGAAAATTAAAAAAAAAAAAAGGCCGGGAGTGGTGGTTCACACATGTAATCCCAGCACTTTGGGAGGCTGAGGTGGGAGAATTACTCGAGCCCAGGAGTTCAAGACCAGCCTAGGCAACATGGCAAAACCCTGTCTCTCCAAAAAATATGTATATTA
Organism: Pan paniscus; assembly: GCF_029289425.2. Taxonomy (NCBI): domain Eukaryota; kingdom Metazoa; phylum Chordata; class Mammalia; order Primates; family Hominidae; genus Pan; species Pan paniscus. The sequence goes on along the minus strand of NC_073255.2, from coordinate 115,835,499 downwards.
AAAAAATTAGCCAGGCATGGTGGTGTGTGCCTGTAGTACCAGCTACTCGGGAGACTGAGGTGGGAGGATCGCTTGAGCCTGGAGGTCAAGGCTGCAATGAGCTGAGATCGTGCCACTGCACTCCAGTCGGGGCAACAGAGCAAGACCCTGTCACAACAGAAACAAAATCTTGAGGTGTCTAGTCCTGGCCTCAGCCTCAGAGTATTTGTTTCTGAACTTGTTAGTTTTGGGGGTTGGGGATGCTGGTTTGATTTCCTCCTTTTTGCCTTTTGAGTGTGTGCAGTTTATGGTATAGCTGGGAAACGTCAAAGTCAAGAGTTTTGTAGGAAAATCACGTCACTTAGCCCTGTCTCCTGTGCCAGACGAGTCCTGTGTGTGCACTTGGTGACAATGGCTTTGAGTCTTCAACTCCAGATTGAGGTCAGCCTTACACATCCATAGTTCCCAAAGCTGAAAACAGGCCTGCCTCCAACGGTACCTGCTAACATCTGGGGAGCTTTTCAGCTTACAGAGCACCCTGTATGTGTTTGTCTTAGTTCAGGCCACCATCTCCAGCTTACCAGGCTCTAGAACCTTCTCCACACTTTGCCAACAGGGTTCGTTTGCAGAATTGAAACCTTAGTTAAGGTTTGTTGAGGTTGTTGTTGTTGTTGTTGTTTTTACAATTGGCTATTCCCACCCACATTCCCTTGAGACATAAATAGAAAAAAAAAAAGAGGTTTCATGAGTAAGACAAGACATTTGAGCTGCATTCACTTGATCCTTGAAAAGGAAATCTAAGAGGTTGTAACTATCACTTTTTCTAGCCTATATAAGGTAGGTCAGTAAGGTAGCAAAAGCACATCTGTTGTTTTGCTCCTTCAACTCTTTTTCCTGATTCTTCCTGGGGGAAAACCTAAAACGGTGAGTAACTGGTGGACCCATCAGACCCCAGACTCTTCTTCACTGCATGCATTCATATTAGGCTCAGGTGCTTAGACTCCTGTTTTCCCATGGCTCTGACACCTGGAAGGATTTTAATCTCTGGGAGATGGGCTTTTCATCCATCTGCTTCCCACCTTTCAGGACAGGTAGCATGTCTTCTTCCACAGAATGTCTGCAAGCAGCCCAAACTGTATCCTTTCCCACGTGGAATTTGCAACAGTGCATCTCTCGGGCTGCTGTAGGAAAATGCCAGTGCATTTGTAACATGGTTTACGGCTGCCTATGCAAATGACTGATTATGTCATTATAATTTTTATAAGGAAACAAATGAATCCTTCTTTGGGTCATGTTTTTTTTTTTTCATTTTTTGCATATATTCAAAAGAAGGCTCTGAGACAAAAAGGGCTGGGGTCTTTTTGGTATCTGGTTTTAATTTGGATATTCTGTCCCGTCACTTAATACAAAACCATGCTTATCACATTTAAAAAATTCTAGACAGGCCTGGCTTGGTGGCTTATGCCTGTAATCCCAGCAGTTTGTGAGGCCAAGGCAGGCAGATCACCTGAGGTCAGGAGCTTGAGACCAGCCTGGCAAACATGGCAAAACCCCGTCTCTACTAAAAACACAAAAATTAGCCAGGCCTGGTAGTGCGCACCTGTAATCCCAGCTACTCGGAAGGCTGAGGCAGGAGAATCACTTGAGCCCAGGAGGTGGAGGTTGCAGTGAGCCAAGATTGTGCCACTGCACTCCAGCCTGGGTGACAGAGTGAGACTCCATCTCAAAAAAAAAAAAAAAAAAAATCTAGACACACATACAGTTTCAGTGGGCCTGGGAAGATGTGTTTCCCCTGGATGTGCACGTTCCTGTTTGTGGCTTATCGCCTCTCGTTTATTCTGTGTGAGTAGGTAGAAAATGAGCATCACGGACGTGCTCAGTGCTGATGACATTGCAGCAGCGCTCCAGGAATGCCAAGGTAGAGGGGACGTGGGGCAGGGGTGGGATTTCCTCACAGCTTTGCCCCTCCAGCGAGGCAACACAAAATCAAAATGTAGGCCAGGCAGCCAGACGCAGTGGCTCACGCCTGTAATCCTAGCACTTTGGGAGGCTGAGGTGGGTGGATCACGAGGTCAGGAGTTTGAGACCAGCCTGGCCAACATGGTGAAACCCCATCTCTACTAAAAATACAAAAAAATTAGCCGGGCGTGGTGGTGGGCACCTGTAATCCCAGCCACTCAGGAGGCTGAGGCCGAGAATTGCTTGAACCCGGCCTTTTTTGTAGACTCTGTCTACAAAAAAAAAAAAAAAATGTAGACCAGGCATGGTGGCTCACATCTGTAATCCCAACACTTTTTGGAGGCCAAGGTGAGAGGACTGTTTGAGCCCAGGAGTTTGAGACCAGCCTGGGCAACATAGCAAGACTCCATCTCTACAACATAACAATAAAAATAAAAACTAGCAGGGCATGGTGGCATGTGCCTGTGGTCCCAGCTACTCTGGAAACTAAGGTAGGAGGATCACTCAAGCCCAGGAGGTTGAGGCTGTGGTGAGCTATGGTCGCTACACTGCACTCCAGCCTGGACGACGGAGTGAGACTCTGTCTCTAAATAAATAAATAAATAAATAAATAAATACGAGCTTGGCTGGAAAATTCATGGAATCAGAGAAGAAAACTACTATTTATTAGATAACTAAAATTATAGAGATCTGGGATCTGAGCACACGATTACACTTCTGTAAGACAAAAGAAACCTACTAAACATGAAAGCAAGAAATCACTGAAGGGCCAGGTGTGGTGCTCACACCTGTAATCCCAGCACTTTGGGAGGCCGAGGCCGGTGCATCACTTGAGGTCAGGAGTTCAAGACCAACCTGGCCAGCCTGGCAAAACCCTGTCTCTATTAAAAATACAAAAATGAGCTGGGCATGGGGGTGCACGCCTGTAATCCCAGCTACTTGGGAGGCTGAGGCAGGAGAATCAGTTGAACCCGGGAGGCAGAGGTTGCAGTGAGCCGAGATCACGCCACTGCACTCCAGCCTGGCGACAGAGTGAGACGCTGTCTCAAAAAAAAAAAAAAAAAAGAAAGAAAGAAATCGCCAAAGGCCATTTAGCCTGTTGAAATCCAGTGATTGCATTTCCCCCTACCAATTAGACCAGGGATGTTGGGGGCTCGGCCACACAGCCTGTAAAGTGGGCCAGGGGGAGGGGGAGGCACAGAGGAGAGGAGGAGGGAAAAGGAAAATGGACAAAACCAAGTGGAGGAGGGAAGACCGGGGCGGAGGGGACATGGGATGCCATCACAGAGCCATCAAGTCTTGGCTGTCCCAAAATCTTAGACCAGTTGAGCATCCCCGTAGCTCAGGGATATTGTTGAAGTGTTTTTAATCATCTGTGTTTTCAGTACCTTGGCCCCAACATAGAATGTGATCCAATGAGTGTCAGAATAACCCATTCTCTGTTCTTCAGACCCAGACACTTTTGAACCCCAAAAATTCTTCCAGACGTCAGGCCTCTCCAAGATGTCAGCCAGTCAGGTGAAGGATGTTTTCCGGTTCATAGACAACGACCAGAGCGGGTATCTGGATGAAGAAGAGCTTAAGTAAGCTTCGTCCTGAGGCTGTCTGCTACCCGGCACTGCTGGGTGGGCCTGGGGTGCAGTGGGGCCAGGTTGCTCAGTATTTCTTCAATGGCCAGCCTTGGTGTTGGTCACTCGGCCGAGCATCATTAAAGCAAAGGACATGAGTCAGTTGACCGCACATCTACCCATGCAAAGCCCTCAACATGGGCAGTGAAGACTGCAGGTGCAAAGATTCTTTTTTTTTTTTGAGACAGGGCCTCACTCTGTCACCCAGGCTGGAGTGCAGTGGGGTGATCTCAGCTCCCTGCAGCCTCCGCCTTCCAAATTCAAGTGATTCTCATGCCTCAGTCTCCCAAGTGGCTGGGATTACAGGTGCTTGCCACCACATCCAGCTAATTTTCATATTTAGAGTAGAGATGGGGTTTCACCATGTTGCCAGGCTGGTCTCAAACTCCTGACTTCAAGTGATCCTCCTGCCTTGGCCTCCCAAAGTGCTGGGATTACAGGTGTGAGCCACCATGCCCAGCCGCAAAGATTCTTTCATGTAAGGGATTTCCTTTGGCAAATGGACTTTAAAAAACTAAAAACTTGGCTAAGCGCGGTGGCTCATGCCTGTAATTCCAGCTACTCAGAAGACTGAAGCACAAGAATCGCTTGAAATCAGGAGGCAGAGGTTGCAGTGAGCCCAGATCGTGCAGCTGCACTCCAGCCTGGGTGACAGAGAGACACTCTGTCTCAAATAAATAAATAAATAAATAAATAAATAAATAAATAAAAATCAAAACCACTAAAAATTTAAAAATGGGCCAGGCACTGTGGCTCACACCTACAATCCCAGCCCTTTGGGAGGCTGAGGTGGGTGGATTGCTTGAGTGAGCCCAGGATTTAAAGACCAGTCTGGGCAACATGACAAAACCTTGTCTCTACAAAAAAAAAATACAAATGTTAGTGGGGCATGGTGGGGTGCACCTTTAGTCCCAGCTACTCGGGAGGTTGAGGCAGAAGGATTGATTGAGCCCAGGAAGTTGAGGCTGCAGTGAGCCATGATGGTATCACTGCATTCCAGCCTGGGTGACAGAGCAAGACCCTATCTCAAAAACAAACAAACAAACAAACGAAACCTTAAAAATGAAGTGCCCACCATTGGTTTCTACAGCTTAAGGAAACCTTTGCTTGCTAAGACCTTGGTTAATTATTGCAGGTGCTGGAAACAGATGATATGCTTAAAGGAAAAACAAAAGTGTAAACACAGAGATGCATGATCTTTTTGAAAATCCCCATGGATCTTTATTATCCTGTAGGTTTTTCCTCCAGAAGTTTGAGAGTGGTGCCAGAGAACTGACCGAGTCAGAAACCAAGTCCTTGATGGCTGCGGCAGATAATGATGGAGATGGGAAAATTGGAGCAGAGGGTATGTCCACACGTGTACGTAGCATAAAACACTCTAGCTCAGGAAGCATCCGTGAGGGGTTGGGCTGTGAGATCAAACCAATGTGGCTTAAAATCTCCCCTTCTTAACCTTACCGAGCCTCAGTCTTCTCATCTGTAAAATGAGACTAAAGTAAGGATGCAAATGATGTGTGTAAAAACCCTGGCATAATGCTCGGTAGGTACTATAGAAGCTGGTCACACTGATCATTGTCTATGAGCTGCAAAATATCCTTCACCTGACTAGGGGACTAGCTAGCCACCTGGCCAATTATTTGCACCTGCCAACCATAATGCACCTGCATATAGCGCGAGGTATTTCTACCAGTGGGGTTTGAACCCCTCAGAATAAGGGAAAGATTTACATCCTCAGACCAGGGTCCATTGGCATGCGTAGGAAGGCCTTTTCATCTTCAAGGGTTTAGACAAATATATTTTATTGGACATTAGCCCGCCAAGGGGATAATATTAAACAGAGAACAAATAAGCCAACCTCATTTATTGAGTCTTCCGTAGGCAGAATCCTAGGTTTGAGCTTTAGAATACACTAGCACAGCTGTAGGACTATTTTCACTTGATTTTGTCATGTTGCTAGCGTGCTTTTTAACTACTTTGTGCCTGCCAACTCAGCAGAATGTATGGTGGTCCTTCTGGTGGTGCTAATTTGAAATTTAAAACTGCTACGTTAGATGCTTATTAAAAAAAAAACCTGTTCAAAATTATACCACTATCGCTTACTACATGGGAGTTAATGCAGATAGATAGCTCATAAAAACAGATTAGGTAAGGGGGGATTGCCTTATTTAAACATAACCACGGGCTGGGCGTGGTGGCTCAGGCCTATAATCCCAGCACTTTTGGAGGCCAAGGTGGGCAGATCCCCTGAAGTCAGGAATTCAAGACTAGACTGACCAACATGGTGAACCCCATCTCTATTGAAAATATAAAAAATTAGCCGGGCATGGTGGTGGGCACCTGTAATCCCAACTACTCGGGAAGCTGAGGCAGGAGAATCACTTGAACCTGGGAGGCAGAGGTTGCAGTGAGCCAAGATGGCACCATTGCACTCCAGCCTGGGCAACAAGAGTGAAACTCTATCTCGAAAGAAAAAAAAAAGATAAACATAACCATGAAGGATTTCCAAATAAACAAAGCTTACCAATAAATATAAAGCAAGTCCCCAGTTTTTTATATCAATCTGTAACATCCATACCTTGTTATTATTACTATTATCCTTCTTTTAGTAACAGAAACTTTTGGAGTTTGGTTCAATGGAGGAAAGTCAGTTCAAAGTCCCACCCTATCAAATATATCCTAAAAATGCAATACCCAGCTACAGAATAGAGAAAGAAAATCTCCCCTTCCTGTCTGCAGACAAAAAGTTAAATGTTCACAGATGGTCACAGGTAATTACACTGAATTCATGCATTATCAGGGAGAAATGATGGGCTTGACAAGTTCTAATTCAAAGACCTCTATTGCAAAGCTGAAGATGTTTGTTAAATAAGATTATTCAGAGAAAAGGAACCCTGTGGACTTCCTCGAGATATAGTCATTGATACCCAGGGTTTTTTTCTTTCTTTCTTTCTTTCTTTCTTTTTTTTTTTTGAGATGGAGTCTGGCTCTCTCGCCCAGGCTAGAGTGCAGTGGCATGATTTCGGCTCACTGCAACCTCTGCCTCCCAGGTTCAAGTGATTCTCCTGCCTCAGCCTCCCAAGTAGCTGGGACTACAGGCACATGCCACCACGCCCAGCTAAGTTTTGTATTTTTAGTAGAGACAGGGTTTCACCATTTTGGCCAGGATGTTTCGATCTCATGATGTCATGATCCACCCGCTTCGGCCTCCCAAAGTGCTGGGATTACAGGCATGAGCCACTGTGCCCGGCCAGTTTTTCTTTCTTTTGTGCCCTCCAAGGGGGCCATGCCCATCATCTGACAATTTTCTTTGCTTCCTTCCCTCTTTGGAATTCTCACAGGCCACGGCATGTCTGTAAAGAACCAAGCCACCTCCACTGACCCTGTTCTCACCTCTTCTGTTCTAGAATTCCAGGAAATGGTGCATTCTTAAAAGCCCCAGTCTCTGGAGAAAAGAGAGAAAGGGATAATCACCTGGAAGGATTCCAAAGCCCTGGGAATGGGGAACCCCACATCCCATCCCTACCTAATTTGTTAATCTTCCCTGAAAACCTTCTGCAGTTTGCTCATTGTTTTAGCGAGGTCACGAGAGAGTCACTCATGACTTTCTTGGTGGTGGGTATATGCCCTGACAACTTCTGTAAGCCCCCCTTCCCCCAACAGGCAATGCCTCTAAAAATCACCCAATAAAGACAGGCTTCTCATCATCTGCTGATGTGTGGGCGTGTTTTTTCCTCAGCACGACACTCAAGCAAGCTGGGACCAAAGGCTTTTTGTAGGATTTCTGGTCCCATCAAGCTTGGAGCGGGTCACACTGGTGTTATGGTCGAGCAAACAAGGAAATCAGGTTTTGGAGGGTGTTTTTGGTTGTTTCTTTAGAGTCACAAATAAATGCCATTGTCAAGCTAGGATTTTTCTCAGCAAATCTTCTGACACTGAAATTAATAGGAAGGGATTTTAGCCAGCATAAAATCACTCTTTTTTTTTTTTTTTGAGACAGAGTCTCACTCTGTCACCCAGGCTGGAGTGCAGTGGCTCAATCTTGGCTCACTGCAACCTCTGCCTTCCGAGTTCAAGCTATTGTCCCACCTCAGCCTCCCAAGTAGCTGGGATTACAGGCGCACACCACCACGCCTGGCTAATTTTTGTATTTTTAGTAGAGATGGGGTTTCACCATGTTGGCCAGGCTGGTCTCAAACTCCTGACCTCAAGTGATCCACCCACCTTTGCCTCCCAAAGTGCTGGGATTACAGGCGTGAGCCACTGTGCCCAGCCAGTCACTCTTACCAGTGTGTTTTCTGCCATGTGTTAGAAAGCCACTTTGCTTTTAATTAAAAGCAAAAGGTACAAGACAAAACAGAATACGTGTCTGTAGTGGTCTGTAAAGCTCAGGAGAGACTTGCGATTCCAGATTAGTACAAACGGACCCATTTCCTCTTTATTATTTATTTATTTTGAGACAAGGTCCAGCTCTGTCGCCCAGGCTGGAGTGCAGTGGCACGATCTCAGCTCACTGCAACCTCTGCCTCCTGGACTCAAACCATCCTCCCACTTCAGCTTCCTGAGTAGCTGGGACTACAGGCATGCACCACCACACCCGGCTAACGTTTGTGTTTTTGGTAGAGGTGAGGTCTCACTATGTTATTTAGGCTGATCTCGAACTCCTGGGCGCAAGCGATCCTCCCACTCAGCCTCCCAAAGTGTTGCGATAACAGGCGTGAGCCACCACATCCGGCCTTACTTTTTATTGTTTATTTAATAGAGATGGTGGGGGAGGGTCTCACTATGTTGCTCAGGCTGATCTCGAACTCTTGGGCTCAAGCCATCCTCCCACCTCAGCCTCCCAAAGTGTTGGGATAACAGGCATGAGCCACTGCACCCGGCCTTACTTTTTATTGTTTATTTATTAGAGATGGTGGGGGAGGGTCTCGCTCTATTGCCCAGGCTGGTTTGGAACTGCTGGTCTCAAGCCAACCTCCCACTTCAGCCTCCCAAAGTGCTGGGATTGCAGGTGTGAGCCACCACAGATCTATTTTCAAGTCCTTTTTCTTCTTTTCATTTTGAGACAGTCTCACTCTGTCACCCAGGCTGGAGTGAGGTGGCACGATCTTGGCTCACTGCAACCCCTGCCTCCCGGGTTCAAGCAATTCTCCTGTCTCAGCCTCCTGAGTAGCTGGGATTACAGGTGCCCACCACCACGTGCAGCTAATTTTGTATTTCTAAAGACAGGGTTTCACCTTGTTGGCCAGGCTGGTCTCGAACTCCTGATCTCAGGTGATCCGCCTGCCTAGGCCTCCCAAAGGATTCCAAGCCACAATTAGGCATGCGCCACCATACCCGGCCATCTTCTTCTTCTTTGAGAAACAAGCTATCAAAAAAAAAAAAAAAAAGAGAGAGAGAGAGAGAGAGAAACGAGCTCTCAGAGAGGCTCACCTGCTCTCACCCAGTCCTCTGACACCTCCCCCTTCTCTTTCTCAGCCACTGGTTTCCTGGCTCTGAGGCGATTCACCTAAGCCCAATACACCTAGCCTTGCCTTTGGTTTGAGGTGAGCCTCCGGGGTTCTGTTACAGGGCTGTCATTAGGGCTGGGCAGTCTTAAGCCAGGAAATTCTCACCAGGCTGGTTTCCAGGTGGCACATTAAAGCTCTTCTCTCGGGCTAACCCTGCGAGTTGAGGACTCCTGGGAACAATTGAGGCATTTTCTGGAGAGCTTGTGTAAAAGCTCACACTTTTTACTAAACCCTCCAGCTCACAAGAGGCCTTGGAGCTCTTCCAGATTGCTTCTGGCACACTAACCAGCTTAGTGGCTTTTCAGCCTCTGTTTTCCAGAGGGTCATGTTAAGTGCAGTTCCTCAAAGTATGGGGCACATACTAGCAGGGGGCCTCAAGATGACTTAGGGTGACAGGCACAAACTTTTTTTTTTTTTTAACAGTATCACTCTCAGCATAGTGAATTTTTTTTGTTTTTGTTTGTTTTTTGAGACAGAGTCTCACTCTGTCGCCCAGGCTGGAGTGCAGCAGCTCGTTGCAACCTCTGCCTCCCAGGTTCAAGCGATTCTGCTGCTTCAGCCTCCTGAGTAGCTGGGATTACAGGCCTGCACCACCACACTCAGCTAAGTTTTGTATTTTTAGTAGAGACGGGGTTTCACCATGTTGGCCAGGCTGGTCTCGAACTCCTGACCTCTGGTGATCCGCCCACCTACGCCTCCCAAAGTGCTGGGATTACAGGTGTGAGCCACCACACCTGGCTGAGCCTTGATTCTTAAAACAATCCACAGTTTGCCTTCACCGCCACACCGTACACTGGTATTCTGCTCTGCTATTTTCTTTTCACTCCACCGACCGTCCCCAGCTAAGGATTCTTTATCTCATCAACAGTTCTAAATGGGTGATTCTGTCGTTCCATGGGGCTTCTGACCACCATAGACACCTCAAAGAAACAACGTGGATGATAACGCTTTTTAAATCACAGTTGTGAGTTTTTCACGGACCAAGAACTCCATTACCCACTGGAGCTGCCAAGACAACCTCACCCTAATCTAGGTTAAGAGCATGGATTTCTCTCTCTCTCTCTCTTTTTTTTTAAATAGAGATGGGGGGGTCTCACTATGTTGGCCAGGGTGGTTTTGAACTCCTTGTCTCAACCAGTCCTCCCTCCTTGGCCTCTGAAAGTGCTGGGATTACAGGCATGAGCCGTATGTCCAGCCTAATTTCTCTTATTTCTTTTCTGTCAATCAGGAGGGCACCTGAATAGGAAAAATGACTAAAGGGGTTATATGGAGCCACCAGGGGACACTGTGTCATTAAGTCTTACATAGCAAGACCCCATCTCTACAAAAACAAATTCGTGCCCAAAGAGGTTTACTCGTATTCATAGGTGGAATTAAACGCCCCAAGAGCATTCCCCAAATCCAAACACCACAGTTAAAAACTGGTGTGAGTAAAGACAAGACTATTAGCATTGGATTAGGTCAAGACTATTAGGTCTGACTGTCTTAGGGAAAATGCTTAGATGTATACAAAGGGATAAATAGCCAGAAAATTTTTTTTCTTTTTTCGAGTCAGAGTCTCGCTCTGTTGCCCAGACTGCAGTGCAGTGGCGCAATCTCAGCTCATGCAACCTCCACCTCCCAGGTTCAAGCAATCTCTTGCCTCAGCTTCCTGAGAGCTGAGATTACAGGTGTGCACCACCATGCCCAGCTAATTTTTGTATTTTTTGTAGACACGGGGTTTTGCCATCTTGGCCTGGCTGGTCTCAAACTCCTGGCCTCAAGTGATCCACCCGCCTTGGCCTCCCAAAGTGCTGGGATTACAGGCATGAACCACTGCACCTGGCTGGATTTTCTATAGGTAGAATTTTAGTTGGTTATTCATAAATTTTATTCATTTTACTGTTTCAAAACTACAATTCAAATGGACAATTATTTTTGTCCATTTCAAATAACAGTACACTACTTTTTCATTCTTCCAACCCGATCTTAGGGACTTCATTTCAGAGTCTCTGTCAACAGACAATAAGCGGCAATAATGAAGCACTATCTCTATTTAACACCCAAGAATTTCCAGGTGGTACACTTACATGAAACCTAATAATCTCGTCTTTACTCATACCAAAGTTTAATTATGTTATTTGGATTCTGGGTATGCTCTGGTGGGGTTGAGGGGGGATTTATTTCAACTGCTCATACAAGTAAAACTCTCTGGGGATTAGAAAAAAATTTTTTTAGAGATGGGGTCTTGCTATGTTGCCCAGGCTGGAGTGTGGTGATGCAATCACAGCTCACTGCAGCCTCCAACTTCTGAGCTCAAGTGATTCTCCTGCCTTAGCCTCTCAAGTAGCTGGGACTACAGGTGCTCACCAACTGCACCCAGCTAATTTTTGTATTTTTTGTAGAGACAGGGTCTTGCTATGTTGCCAGGGGTGGTCTGGAACTCCTAGCCTCAAGTGATCCTCCCACCTGAGCCTCCCAAAGTGCAGGGATCACAGGCATGAACCACCATGGCTGGCCTCTTTGCACATTTGAGCATATTCATTAATTAGCACTTTTTGATTTAGTTGTTATTTTTCTAAGTTTGCATTTTGTAAAAAAAAAATAATAATTAGCATTTCCAAGTCTTTGATGGGAAGTATAATTTTAAAATAATTTTTTTAAGTTACCTGAGTTTAGTCATTATATGAATTTCATACAAATTTCCTATTCAACATGCATCTCACAATAAAAAGAATGAAAGGAGATGCAGTAAAATTTTAATCCTAGTTATCGCCAGCTGGGAGGATTACAGAACAGGGAGAGAAGACTGGAGCCTTTATAAACGTGCAGCTGGGCGGGGTTCAGGGGCTCACGCCTGCAATCCCAGCACTTTGGGAGGCCGAGGCGGGCAGATCACCTGAGGTCAGGAGTTCGAGACCACCCTGGCCAACATGGTGAAACCCCATCTCTACTGAAAGTACAAAAATTAGCCAGGCGTGGTGGCAGATGCCTGTAATTCCAGCTACTTGGGAGGCTGAGGCAGGAGAATCGCTTGAACCCAGGAGGTGGTGGTTGCAGCGAGCCGAGATCGCACCACTGCGCTCCAGCCTGGGTGACAGAGGGAGATTCCATCTCAAAAAAATAATAAATAAATAAATAAAAAGAAATAAAATAAAGTGCAGCATGGTAACTAGAGAAAATGAAGGAAAAAAATTAAAATTAAAATTTTAAAAAAGACCAGTCTGGACAACATAGGGAGACCGTGTCTCTACAAAAAAACTTAAAAATTAGCTGGGTGTGGTAGCATGCACCTGTGGTCCCAGCTACTCGGGAGGCTGAGGTGGGAGGATCCCTTGAGCCTGGAAGTTGAGGCCACAGTGAGCCATGATCATGCCACTACACTCCAATCTGGGTGATAGAGCGAGACCCTGTCTCAAAAATAAATTAATAAAATAAATAAAATGAAAAGAGATGCAGAGTTGCCCAATAACTATCACTAAACCAAAGTAGTAATAAATTCTTTTTTTTTTTTTTTTTTTTTGAGAAAGAGTCTCGCTCTGTTGCCCCCAGGCTGGAGTGCAGTGGCGTGATCTTGGCCTACTGCAACCTCTACCTCCCGGGTTCAAGTGATCTTCCCACCTCAGTTTCCCAAGTAGCTGGGATTATAAGCGCCTGCCACCATGCCCAGCTAATTTTTGTATTGTTACTTGAGATGGGGTTTCACCATGTTGGCCAGGCTGGTCTCAAACTCCCAATCTCAGGCGATCCACCCGTCTCAGCCTCCCAAAGTGCTGGGATTACAGGCATGAGCCACCGCACCTGGCCCAAAGTAGTAATAAATTCTGATTTCAAAAAAATCTTTCATGCCTAGAGTGTGTCCCACACTCAAATTAATGAAAGCTTGGCATGCTATTCTGTTCCCAAATTTTCTATTCATTGTTTGACTCATTTGTATGTATTTTCATGTACTGAAGGAGAATGTTAAATATAACATACCCAAAATGAAATCAAAACTCTAGAGAAAATTAGAACAATCCAGAAAAGGGATTGACAAACATATAACCACCTTTATCTTTGCGCTTGCCTTCTCAATTTTTACCTAATTTGTAGATGACCACAGGTCTACCTCAAGAGAGCTTGTTCTTAGCACCAAAATGATGTATGTTGACTTTGTTGTTGTTTAGACAGAGTTTCGCTCTTGTTGCCCAGGCCAGAGTGCAATGGTGCAATCTCGGCTCACCGCAACCGCCACCTCCCAGTTCAAGCGATTCTCCTGCCTCAGCCTCCCGAGTAGCTGGGATTACAGGCATGCACCATCACGCCTGGCTAATTTTGTATTTTTAGTAGAGACAGGGTTTCACCATGTTGGTCAGGCTGGTCTCGAACTCCCGACCTCAGATGATCTGCCCACCTTGGCATCCCAAAGTACTGGAATTACAGGTATGAGCCACCACGCCCAGCCATATATTGACTTTGAAATGAAAGTCTATGGCCAGGTGTGGTGTCTCACACCTGTAATCCCAACACTTCGGAAGGCCAAGGTTCAAGGATCACTTGAGCCCAGGAGTTTGAGACTAGCTGGGGCAACATAGCAAGATCCCATCTCGAAATTTAAAAGTTAGCCGGGTGTGATGGTGCGGCTATTGTCCCAGGTATTCAGGAGGATGCCTTGACCCATGGAGTTGGAGGCTACAGTGAGCTGTGATCGCACCACTGCACTCCAGTCTGGATGATAGACCAACAACCTAGCTAAAAAAAAAAAAAAAAAAAAAAAAAAAAAAAAAGAAAGAAAGAAATGAAGGTCTAGATTGCAACGTAGGTCACAGAGTTGAAAATTTAGGCATCCTATTATTTTCCCTAATTGCTTATAAAACAGGACTGGAAGTGTGGGCTTTCATTTTGACTATTTTTACTTAATTGTAATTTTGGCTTATAGTTTGGGAGAGTAGTTCATATTTTGGTAGAACATGATTTATTTATTTATTTATTTATTTATTGAGATGGAGTCTCACTCTGTCACCAGGCTGGAGTGCAGTGGCACGATCTCGGCTCACTGCAACCTCCGCCTCCCGGGTTGGCAATTCTCCTGCCTCAGCCTTCCAAATACCTGGGACTACAGGCGCCTGCCACCGCACCCAGGTAATTTTTGTATTTTTAGTAGAGATGGGGTTTCACCATGTTGGCCAGACTGGTCTTGAACCCCTGACCTCAGGTGATCCACCCACCTCGGCCTCCCAAAGTGCTGAGATTACAGGCGTGAGTCACCGCGCCCGGCCAGAACATGATGTTAAAACCAGCTTTGTGTGTTTGCTTTGGCAGCACGTATACTAAAATTGGAACAATACAGAGATTAGCATAAAAAAATAAAAATTTAAAAACCAGCTTTGTGAATGTTTAGTTGTTGACTAATAAGAATTATTAAAATACTTCAAACATTATCTAGTATTTTGCTTCAGCATCTGTACATGATGAAGTATTTAAAAGATTTTGTAAATACTATAAGTACCACTAATTAGTAAATACTTTAGTAATTTGTAAATACTAAGTATTTTAATATTTAGCACTACTATATAATTGCACAAAATCTAATTAATTAGTATTTTGTAATAGTTATTTGCTAAGTACTGCAACTCAGTAAATATGTTAGTATTTTGTAAGTAGTCATTTGCTAAGTACTGCTACACAGTAAATACTTTCATATTTTGTAAGCAGTCATTTGCTAAGTACGGCTATTCAGTAAATGTTTTAGTATTCTGTAGGTAGTCATTTGCTAAGTACTGATACTCAGTAAATGCTTTAAGATTTTGTAAGTAGCTATTACTAAGTAGTAGTACTTAGTGAAGACTTAGTAGCAGTATTTACAAAGTAGTTCTTTCTAGCTCATAAGCAAAGCATAGCAAAACAGTGAAGATAGGAAATACTTGTCTATTTGTACAGGTTTACAAGGTACGTAGTTAATTCTCTGTCATGACTGCAGTTTAAGTTTATGTAATGAGCACTCCAGAATCCAATTGCAAGCAAAAACCTATCTTCTATCTCTTCTGCTCATGTTAAGGTATGCGGTTACTTTGCAAACACTTAAGAAGACAGATGAAATTGGAATCACCAGGATGGTTTCCACCTGGCCTGTTAATTTATTCACTGGAAAGACTTCATTTGCATATGTTTTCACAGGTTTCAAAAAGTCAACTTTTTTTGGCGGGGGGGCGGGGATAGATTTTGACATTGTTTTCCTAGGGGCTCTACAATGAATGTAAATCTATTCACCTTAAATTATTATGTTTTTGAGACATGGTCTTGCTCTGTTGCCCAGGCTGGCATACAGGGGAGCGATCACGGCTCACTGCAGCCTCGACCTCCCCAGGCTCAGGTGATCCTCCCACCTCAGCCTCCTGAGTAGCTTGGATACAGGTGCGTGCCACCCCGCTCAGCTAAGTTTTGTATTTTTAGTAGAGACAGGGTTTCACCATGTTTGCCAGGCTGATCTCAATCTCCTGACCTCAAGTGATCTGCCCGCCTTGGCCTCCTAAAGTGCTGGGATTACAGACGTGAGCCACTGTGCCTGGCCGGAACTGTGACTTTCTACTTGGAACTGAGCTCCCTTTCCAACACCAAAATGTGTCTTTCCCACAGCTCATTCCCTTGGAATTTTGAGTTCGCAAATTCTTTGTGCAAAACATCTAACTTCTATTTCTGTAACTGAACTTGATTTGAATTCCCATTGTGCTGGGAGTCAGAATCTTAATTATGTCAGGTAATTAAGCAACCTCTTCTCCCTTCTTACTATAGGCTGGGGGAGAGAGTCGAGGCCCCACATGGGACTGGAGTATTCTCAGTCAGAACAGTGAACACAGAGTCATCCTCAATCCTCTCTACTCTCGTGGTCTTGAGGGGCCACTGCTACCTCCTCCTGGTCCTGACCTTGAGGCTTCTCAGCACTGGCTTTCTCTGAATTCCTTCTATGCACAAGTAAATCATTCAGCTTCTTCCTGAACAATAAGGATATCTCGTCCAGATACCCCTGTTCCGTGGTTACTCTACTGTTACTGAGCCATGCTGGACCCAGAGGGGAACTCTGCAAAGCTCACCACTTCCCCCAGCTTCCCCAAGACACACACACCCTCTCCTCTGAGACCTCCAAACCTATGTGGGTATCTGTCATCACTACCACTCCTGCCTCGTACCCGTGCACACCCAAGGACTGTGTTTGGAGAGGCAGATGCATTGAAGTCTAAGTGTTCTTGCATCCTTAACTTTGAAACCATAAAAGCATGTTCTTTTCTTTGATCTCTGGATGTTTCATTTTGTTTTTTGTCATCTCCCTCTTGCGATGCCTCCTGCAATGAATTGTATGTGGGAGGAAGGGAGAGGCAAACATGTACAAGGACACAGAGGTATCCTGGGAGAAACTGTGACTCATACTCTAAAATATTAATCTCACTCACTTGTATAGCACCTTGTGCTTTATTTTTATTTATTTATTTATTTATTTTTTGAGGCAGAGTCTCACTCTGTCCCCCTGCTGGAGTGCAGTGGCGCAATCTCAGCTCACTGCAACCTCCGCCTCCCGGGTTCAAGCAATTATCCTGCCTCAGCCTCTGGAGTAGCTGGGACTACAGGCACCTGCCACCACGCACGGCTATTTATTTTTATTTTTATTTTTTAGTAGAGAAAGTGTTTCACCATGTTGGGCCTCAAACTCCTGACCTCAAGTGATCTGCCAGCCTCGGCCTCCCAAAGTGCTGGGATTACAGGCATGAGCCACCACACCCAGCCAAAACATGTATTTCTCATGGAATAATTTCATGCACTAGAGCAAGCTAATTGGGAAAGTCAATAGCAAGGAACAGTAGCAATCGTTTATGAAATAATGATTAGGTGCTGGCACTTGATGCACATTCATAGTCCCATTTAACTCTTCAAGTGAAATTCTCACTTGGCAGGAATTTACTATTAGCCATTTTCCAAATAAGAGATACAGACGAGAGAGTCTCTATCTCTTCTTTGGTGCAAGGAGATTGGTGCAGTCGGTGAATGGCAAAAGTGGATATGTACCCAGATCTGTCTCCAGTCCAAATTCCAGCTCATCACTTCCCTAAATGTGATCTATTCTGCCAGGCTGGATAAGGGAAGTGGTTCTGCTTCCAAACTTAATATGTGACAGATGAGGCAATCTAAACCAAAGTCTTCTTGAGTTTGGTCAAACCATATGCTGCCAAGTCTTGAATCCAAATAACCGTAACGAGCCATCCCAATTATCCCACAACCCACACACCTCAAAGGCAAGGGAATCCCAGGCGACAAGGTCCAGGAACAGCCACTCTGGGGAGTCTGCCACCTGTGATATTGCTCCCATGGCACACACAGTGCCCCATCTGCCTCCAGACCTGCACTGAAGGAATGGGGGAAAGGGGCAAACTTTGTAGGTGTGGGTGATCCAGTGGTCACTTGAGGTCTCTCAAACAAGGACTCTGTAGATTATGCTAATGGGCCAAACAGAAATGTGTTTCTTTTCTTTCTTTCTTTCTTTCTTTTTTTTTTTTTTTTGAGACAGGGTCTCGCTGTGTTGCCCAGGCTGGAGTGTAGTGGTGCAATCTTGGCTCACTGCAACCTCTACCTACTGGGTTCAAGTAATTCTCCTGCCTCAAGCCTCCCAAGTAGCTGGAACCACAGGCATGTGCCACCACGCCTGGCTAGTTTTTTGTATTTTAGTAGAGACGGGGCTGGTCTGGAACTCCGGGCCTCAAGTGATTCACCCACCTTGGCCTCCCAAAGTGCTGGGATTACAGGCATGAGCCACCGTGCCCAGCCTTGTTTCTTTCTAAATGAGGCTTCCTTTGTGTCTTTACATTTCCTTCTACAAAAAAACTGCCATGGCACAGGGGCTTATGCCTATAATCCCAGCACTTGGAGAGCCCAAGGCCAGTGGATCACTTGAGCCCAGGAGTTCGAGACCAGCCTGGGTTAACATAGTGAGACCCCAGCTCTACGAAAAATTTAAAAATTAGCCAGCCATGGTGGCATGCACCTGTGGTCCCAGCTATTCGGGAGGCTGAGGTGGGAGGATCACTTGAGCCCAGGAGTTCCAGGCTGCAGTGAGCTATGATCTGGCCTCTGCACTCCAGCCTGGACAACAGAGCAAAGTGCTGTCTTAGAATAAAATACTTTTTAAATAAACTAAAAACAAAACAATGGGCCAGGTGTGGGTGGCTCACATCCGTAATCCCAGCACTTTGGGAGGCCAGGTGAGGCAGAATAGGGCATGAGGGTAACCAAGGGTTAAGGCAGAAACAAAAGAACAGCAGGTGCAGCCAGTTCTAGGCAAGATTAGGCAGCATAGAGGCCACGTGTTCATTCCGTCAATCAGGCGGAGTGGGGGGCGGGGAGGGTGACAGTTTCTGATTGACGGCGGGGGGTGGGTGGTGGTGCGCAAGTCTCCACTTCAGCCTCTGATTGGTCACAGGCCAATCCTTCAGAGGGTGTAACCAATCGGAGGCATCTAAAGGGCACCTAGGGGCGTTACCTAATTCTTCCAGCTTAATAAAAATCCTGACGGGTGCTATTGAGCCGTTTGCTCTATCCCGCTCCTGCTGTGTGAATTGTACTTTCGCTTTAATAAATCTGTCTCTTCCTTACTCCGGTTTTTTCTTTTGTTTCTTTTCGTTGCTTTGTTCTTTTGCTACTTTGTGCATTTTGTTCAATTCTTTGTTCAACACGCCAAGAACCTGGGCAATCCACGGTCAAGACCTTCCATCCAGTAACAGAGGCAGGAGGATTCCTTGATGCCAAGGGTTCGAGACCAGCTGGGGCAACAAAGTGAGACCCTGTCTCTACTCTCTATCTCTCTCTCTCTCTCTCTCTCTCTCTCTATATATATATATATATATATTTTTTTTTCTTTTAATTATCTGGGCATGGTGGTGCATGCATGTGGTCTCAGCTACTCCTCAGGCTGAGGTGGGAAGATCGCTTGAGCCTGGGAGTTGAGGCTGCAGTGAGCTATGATGGCACCACTGCACTCCAACCTGGGTGACAAAGCGAGATCCTGTCTCTAAATTAAATTAAAAACAATACCACCAAAACAACAACAGGTTGGGCGGTGGTGTCTCACGCCTATAATCGGAGCACTTTGGGAGGTCGAAATGGGAGACCATGTGAAGCCAGGAGTTCGAGAGCAGCCTGGGCAACACAGACCCCACCTCTACAAAAAATAAAACTGGCCTTGATGGCGTGCCCTGTAATCCTAGCTACTTGGGAGGCTGAGGCAGGAGGATGGCTTGAGTCCCAGAGGTTGAGGCTGCAGTGAGCTGAGATCCCGCCGCTACACTCCAGCCTGGATGACAAACTGAGATCCTATCAAAAAACAAACAAACAAACAGTGCCCCACTCAGTTTTTCCTGAAACGCGCAACCCTCGCCTGTAGCCAGGAGAAAACTCCGCGAGCCAGCAAAACACAAACTCGGCCGGGAAACAGACAACAAGGCCACCCTGGGGTGCCAGAAGAGGACGCTGCGAGGCGGGTTCTTCTTCCTGGTCGGCGGCGAGCGCTTCCGGGGTGGTGGCGAGGGAGGCGGAAGTGCGGTGTTCTAGCAGGTGGCTGCTTTCTGTGGGCTGGCTGTGGGAGGCTCCCGAGGTGGGGACCCGGCCGGGATGGCTGCAGCTGCGGCCGGGGCCGGGAGCGGGCCCTCGGCGGCCCAGGAGAAGCAGTTCCCGCCGGCGCTGCTGAGTTTCTTCATCTACAACCCGCGCTTCTGGCCGCGGGAAGCAGAGGTATGCGGAGGGGGCGGCGCGTGAGCGGGCGGCGTCGGTGCCCCCAGGGGCGGCGGCTCTGTGGTTCTGCACACCTCGAGCGGCACTGACCTAGCCTGCGTTGTTCCAGGTGCTGACCCCGGGCCGGGGGCTGCGGCGGGGACCTGACAGCAGGCAGGGACCGCTTCAGGTCCTGGGTCGATGTCTGTCTATGGAATAAAGCCCCGTCAGGTCTGTATCACTCCACACCCCAGGTTCAGTCTCTTTGCGCTTTGCTTTGCGTCAGTTCTGGGAAATTAAAATTGAACTTGGCTTTGTTAAGTGGGTAGTCCCCAACTAGAAGCGTGGAAGCAGAGTGGCAGACGCTAGCCTTCAAATGATGCAAGCCAGGAGGACCCTGTAAAAGTTTTCACCCAAATGAGGAAAATTAGTTCCGGGACACGTGTGTGTGTGTGTGTGTGTGTGTGTGTGTGTGTGTGTGTAAGTTCCGGGACACGTGTGTGTGTGTGTGTAAGTTCCGGGACACGTGTGTGTGTGTGTGTGTGTTTGTGTGTGCTGAGGTGGGGACAGCGACTTTCTCAAAGGATGTCCGGAGCTGTGTTTCGTTACCAGCAAGTCAGAGTTCTTTTAAAGACTGTCCAGACTGGGCGCTGTGACTCAAGCCTGTAATCCCAGCACTTTAGGAGGCCGAGATGGGAGGATTACTTGGGGCCAGGAGTTCCAGACCAGCCTGGGCAACAAAGCAAGACCCCCAACTCTACCAAAAAAAAAAAAAAAAAAAAAATCGAAAAATGAGCCAGGCGTGGTGGCACGCACCTGTATTTCCAGCTACTCAGGAGGCTGAGGCCAGAGGATCGCTTGTGATTGAGGCTGCAGGTGAGCTGTAATTGGGCCACTGCACTACAGCCTGGGTGACAGAGACCCCATCTCCAGAAAAAGAAAAAAAAAAAACTCGTCAGTTCAAATGCCTGGGAACTGGCTGGATTTAATTTTCAGGGAGCTATGTGTCTGCAGATGTGCAAACCTTTATTTCTTACAAGCATTGGTGTATTACAGATTAGCTCTAGGAAAGAAATCTGGAGACTTGAGTTTCCATAAAAATTACCTGGTGCTACTTCAGATGTGACTTACTGACTATCGAAATTGCCTTCTGACTGTTGGGCAGTATTTGCACAATGATGAGATAATTCCTGTTATTCTTATTATTTTAAATAGAGATGAGGTCTCACGGTGTTGCCCAGGCTGGTCTTGAACTCCTGAGCTCAGGTGATTCTCTCACCTCGGCCTCTCAAAGTGCTAGGATTACAATTCCTGTTTTTCTAAAACCGGTTTTTCTTTGGTTTTGTCATTAGCATGTGCAACACAAGAGGTCGACACTGAACTTAGCGTTTTCAATAGCTAAGATGAAATGTTTCTATTCATGATGTGCTTCTGTTTCCTCATGTTTCAGGAGGAAAATAAGATTTTATTTTATCATCCAAATGAGGTAGAAAAGAAAAAGAGGCCGGGCGGGTGGCTCAAGCCTGTAATCCCAGCACTTTGGGAGGCCGAGGCTGGCGGATCATGAGGTCAGGAGATCGAGACCATCCTGGCTAACACAATGAAACCCCGTCAATACTAAAAATACAAAAAAATTAGCCGGGCGTGGTGGCGGGCGCCTGTAGTCCCAGCTACTCGGGAGGCTGAGGCAGGAGAATGGCGTGAACCCGGGAGGCGGAGGTTGCAGTGAGCGGAGATCGCACCACTGCACTCCAGCCTGGGTGACAGAGCGAGACTCCGTCTCCAAAAAAAAATAGAAAAGAATGAGAGGATTAGAAATGTCGGATTGTGTGAAGCTATTGTACAGTTTACAAGGTAATACCTCTAAGTGTGCCTTTAGAGTTCAGTGAATTCTTAAAACTGCTGCTGGAGAATTGTCCCAAACATATTTTTTTAACCTTTGTAGGACCTTTAGCCCATCAAAACCTGCAAAATCTTTACATACGCAGAAGAACAGACAGTTCTTTAATGAACCAGAAGAAAATTTCTGGATGGTCATGGTATTTACATACACAGTGTATCTTTCTGAAATTGTATGGTGAAGTTATGGGTGATCTTTACTATTCAGAATTTAGCAAAGTTCTCTGGCTATTGCATCCAAGTAAAATTAAAATAAAATTGGTTGCAATTTTAAAATCAAGTTCTTCCTATTTGCTTTATTCGTTCTTGGGTCTGCTTTAAGAAGCTGTGTTTCTTGTGCTGTAGCATGTTCAAAGTTTTTAAACTAAGGCAAAATAAACATGGTCTAATGAATTCATTGTATAATTTCAGTTTATCAAACTTTGTAGGTTGTTCGGAATTCTATAATTGAAAAACAGTAAAGATGGAAAACCAGTTATTGAATATCAAGAGGAGGAGTTGTTGGTAATGTGTCATTGTTTATTTATTTATTTAAATGTATTGCTGAGTATGTTGAATGCCTTCCTTGGTCAGATTTAAACTAGGTGGCTTTTGCGAAAGTTTCTCAGGGTATATAGCAAAGGTTTATGTTTATCATTTACATGAGCATAATCTTTTTAAAATGTATATGCACCCTATCTCACTAATACCTTCTATTCCTCATCTATATTGAAAGCCCTCCTAAAGTAAGGCTTACTGATTCACAAATTAGAGTTTAAACACTTCTGGCTGGGAACAGTGGCTCACACCTGTAATCCTAGTACTTTAGGAGGTCAAGGCAGGCAGATCATTTGAGGTCAGGGGTTCAAGACCAGCCTGGCCAATGTGGCGGAACCCTGTCTCTACTAAAACTACAAAAACTGGCCAGGGATGGTGGCGCACACGTGTCATCCCAGCTACTTGGGAGGCTGAGGCAGGAGAATCGCTTGAACCGGGGACGCAAAGGTTGCAGTGAGCCAAGATTGCATCACTGCACTCCAACCTGGACAACAGAGCGAGACTCCATCTCAAAAAAAAAAGAACGCAAACACTTTTTTTCAGCACACGACTATGGTGGGACCAAGTTTGTAAACATTATCCTGTTTGGCCAAGAGTCAGTGTACCTTTGCCATCTATCCAGTAGACATTGTTTTTCCCTTGAACTGAGATGTGTGCTGTGTTTTCGTGTGTGCAGGACAAGGTTTATAGCTCGGTGCTGCAGCAGTGCTACAGCATGTACAAGGTAAGCATGGCATTCTTACTCAACTCAGAGTCCAACCACTTACCCCTATCTCTAGGCTCAGGGTTGTTTAAAGAGAAATCTGTAAATGACTGCAAAGTGACTCTGTATTTGTCTTAGAGAAGAAAATAATGAGGCCTTTGAAACAGGTAGTGAGGTTTATGCCTACATTTATTCAGTAAGTATTGAACTCCCTTCTCTTTTCTCAGCCTTATAGTAGGAATGTGTCCCCATTGATGAAAAAGTGTGTCTATGTGCTCAAGGAACGTACAGAATGCAGATAATTTTATGATTTAAAAGTTTCAGTGAGGCAGGGCACTGTGAATCACACTGTAATTTCAGCATTCTGGGAGGCTAAGGCGGGAGGATTGCTTGAGCCCAGGAGTTCAGGACCAATCTGGGCAATATAGGAAGGCCCCATCTCTACAAAAAATTTTATAAAAGTTAGCCATGTATCATGGTGCATGCCTGTAGTCCCAGCTACCTGGGAGGCTGAGGTGGGAGGATCGCTTGAGCCTCGGAGGTCGAGGCTGCAGTGAACTGTGATTGCACCACTGCACTCTACCCTGGGCAACAGAGTGAGATTCCATCTCAAAAAAAAAAAAAAAGGATAAAAAGTTTGATGATTCCATTCATTGAGAGGAAACTGAAAAATAACAAAAATGTGGGTGATATTCTGTATGTAAATTGAAACTTCAGGATAAGTTGAAATTTTTGAAAGATGCCTAAAGCAATTAGGTGGTTTCATAAATGAGACAACATCACTTAACAGTAGTTTTTGTAACATATTTTTAACTTAAGTTTTCTCATGTAAATATTCTCTGTATTGAAAAGAACTGGGAGATTTAATAAGCTGAATTAATAATTCCCTAGAGCCTATATCTTGCTTGGCACATAGGAGATAGCCAAAGTCAACATCTATGTGAATTCTTGAATTCACACTTCCTTGGTTCACAAAAATTGGCTGTCATAAGTGTGACTTCGACTTACTTGATTCCTCTTGTTTTTTGTTTTTTGAGACGGAGTTTTGCTCTTTTTGCCCAGGCTGGAGTGCAGTGGTGTGATCTCGGCTCACTGTAGCCTCTGCCTCCCAGGTTCAAGCCATTCTCCCGCCTCAGCCTCCCGAGTAGCTGGGACTACAGGTGCGCACCGCCATACTGGGCGAAGTTTTTGTATTTTCAGTAGAGGCGGGGTTTCGCCATGTTGGCCAGGATGGTCTTGATCTCCTGACCCCGTGATCCGCCCTCCTCGGCCTCCCAAAGTGCTGGGATTACAGGCATGAGCCACCGCATCTGGCCAAACTTTCTGATGAAAACTCTAAGTCCACCTAAGCTAAGGACAGGAGTTATAGCTTCCATGAATTTTAAAACCAGACCCACCGATTTGAGTAAGCAATTACTCTCTTGAAGGAGAAAAGTCAGAAAACATAATGATGAAATCACTAGTACCTAACTGGCATGTGGAACTATTTTCTGCTTATGAACTATCAACTTTAATTTCATTTCCAGATGACATGGTCTCAGCTGTTCTACAGTGTTTATAAATGTTCTAAATCAAGGGAATTCATCAATCTAGTAGAATAAAATATTTGAGTTCTTAATTTCCTTTAAGTAGGATAACCTTTTTCTTCAAGTGAAGAGAATGGTTTTATTACATAGTTTTCTTCGAAAAAGATAGGCTGTATTTTCTAGCAGTTACGAATTTGTTATGTATGATGATCTGGTTCTTGGAACATTCTTGAATCTAGTGTCTCTAAGGCAGGTGTGTACAGCAAGAAGTGAATAACACAGAAATCAATGATGAAAGCATTAGAAGACAATTGAGTCTGTCAGAACTGCAAAATATTGCTGAGTGTGGATTGCTCTGAAATCTGAAAACATTACTTGTGAATTGCTTCTATTCAAAATGCAGACACAATGCCAGGTGTTGGTTTACTTGTTTCCCATTTTTCAACCCTCTTTTCTAGGCAAAGGTGTCCAAATTATGCAGACCCACAGAATCTAACAGATGTCTCTATATTCCTCCTCCTAGAAGTCTCAGGGGATCCAGAACTGCAGCCGGTCCTCGCTGGGCTGTTCCTGTCCATGTGCCTGGTCACGGTGCTGGGGAACCTGCTCATCATCCTGGCCATCAGCCCTGACTCCCACCTCCACACCCCCATGTACTTCTTCCTCTCCAACCTGTCCTTGCCTGACATCGGTTTCACCTCCACCACGGTCCCCAAGATGATTGTGGACATCCAGTCTCACAGCAGAGTCATCTCCTATGCAGGCTGCCTGAATCAGATGTCTCTCTTTGCCATTTTTGGAGGCATGGAAGAGAGACATGCTCCTGAGTGTGATGGCCTATGACTGGTTTGTAGCCATCTGTCACCCTCTATATCATTCACCATCATGAACCCGTGTTTCTGTGACTTTCTAGTTTTGTTGTCTTTTTTTTTTCCCTCAGTCTTTTAGACTCCCAGCTGCACAACTTGATTGCCTTACAAGTGACCTGCTTCAAGGATGTGGAAATTCCTAATTTCTTCTGTGACCCTTCTCAACTCTCCCATCTTGCATGTTGTGACACCTTCACCATTAACATAATCATGTATTTCCCTGCTGCCATATTTGGTTTTCTTCCCATCTTGGGGACCCTTTTCTCTTTCTCTAAAATTGTTTCCTCCATTCTGAGGGTTTCTTCATCAGGTGGGAAGTATAAAGCCCTCTCCACCTGTGGGTCTCGCCTGTCAGTTGTTTGCTGAATTTATGGAACAGGCGTTGGAGGGTACCTCAGTTCAGATGTGTCATCTTCCCCCAGAAAGGGTGCAGTGGCCTCAGTGATGTACACACTGGTCACCCCCATGCTGACCCCCTTCATCTACAGCCTGAGAAACAGGGATATGAAAGGTGTCCTGCGGCGGCCGCACGGCAGCACAGTCTAATCTCAATATCTTATCTGTTCCATTCCTTTGTAGTGTGGGTTCAAAAAGGCAGCAAGGTCAAATAATGATAACACAGGGTGAACACCTACTGTGATATTAGGAGTAATACCTCCCTAGGATATAAAGAATACCGTCACACAGTATACACAAAAGGGGTATACCCACTGTGATATTAGAAGCAATATCTTCCTATAATATGATGAAAATTATCACAGGGTATGCCCGCTGTGTGATCTTAGGAGTAATCTTTACCCTGGATATTATGACTAACATCAAGGGTGTACATACCCGGGGTACACGCACTGTGATATCAGGAGTTGTATCTCCCTAGGATATTATGAATCATATCACAGGGTATACACTATGTGTGTACATCCACTGATATTTCAAGTCATATCTCTCTATGAGATTACAAATAATATCAAAAGGTGTACACCCCTGTGACCTATTAGGAGTAACGTCCTTCCAGGGTATTACAGATAACGTCACAAGGTGAACACCTTTTGTGACATTTTGTACACCCTTTGTGACATTGAAACATCCCCCTAGGATATTACGAGTAATGACAGGCGGTGTACACACATGGTGTACACCGTCTGTGCCATCAGGAGTAACATTCCCCTAGGATATTATGAATAATATCACAGCAGGTGTACACACATGGTGTACACCCCATGTGACATTAGGAGGAACATGCCCCTAGGATATTAGGAATAGTATCACAGGTGTTGAATACGCATGATATACACCCCTGGTGACATTAAAAGTAACAAGCCCTTAGGATATTATGAATAATATCACAGGGAGTACACCCCGTGTGACATTAAAAGTGACATCCCCTGAGGATATGATGAATAATATCAGAGGGTGTACATGCATTGTGACCTTAGTAACGTCTCTAGGATATTATAAATCGTATCACAGGGTGTACACGCATTGTGACATTGGTAGTAACATCCCGCTAGGATATGACGAGTAATATCACAGGGTGTACACCCCCTGTGACAATAGTAACATTCCCCTAGAATATGACGAATAATATCACAGGAGGTACAGCCCCTGTGATTTACGAGTAACATTTCTATATAATATTACACGTCATAGCACTGTGTGACTCTGTGTACACCCTGTATGACATTAGGAGTAACATCCCACAAAACAATTACGAATAATATCACAAGGTGAACACCCTCTGTGACATGAGGAATAACGTAGTTTTAGGATATTATGAATGATATGACAAGGTGTACACACCCTGTGATGTTAGGAGAAATAGCCGTCTAGGATATTAGGAATAATGTCACAGGGAACACACCCCCTGTGACATTAGGATATTACGAATAATATGCCAAGGTGTACACGCATTGTGACATTCGTACTAATATCCCTCTGGTATACTATGAATAATATCACAGGGTGTACATCCCTGTGACATTAGGAGTAACGTCCCCCTTGAATAGGAGGAATAATATCACGGGGTACACACCCTGTGACTTTAGGAGTATCACCGCCCTGGAATATGAGGAATACTGTCCCAGGGTATTAACCACCTGTGACCTGAGGAGTAACATCCTGTTGGAATATTACGACTCATATCACGGTGTGTACACCAACTGTGATATTAGGAGTCCTATTTATTTTTAGAATATTAGGAATAATATCACAGTAGGTGTACACAAATAGTATGTACACCCACGGTGATATTAAAAGTTATATCTCCCTAGGGTATTCCGAATAACATCACAGTGGGTGTACACCCACTGTGATATTTGAAGTCATATCTCCCTAAGATGATAAAAAAATCAAAGGGTGGACTCTGTCTGTGACATCAAAAGTAACATCTCTGTGGATATTCCGAATAGCATCACAGGGTGTACACAGCCTGTGACGTTAGGAGTAGCATCCCCATAAGATATTCTGAGTAATATCACAGGGTGTACACCCCATGTGACATTAAGAGAAACATCTTCTTAGGATATTACGAACAACCTCACAGGGTGTATGCCCCCTGTGACTTTAAAAGTAACATCCCCCTAGAATATTAGGAGTAATATCATGGGTGTACACCCCGTGTGACATTAGGAGTAACATCTCCCTAGGATATTACGAAGAACATCACTGGGTGTACGCCCTCTGTCTTATTAGGAGTAACATCCTTCTAGGATATGAAGAATATCACAAGGCGTACACACACTGATATTCGGAGAGATATCTCCCTAGGATATAAGGTGTATCACAGAATGTACACGCATGGTGTACACCCACTGCGACATTAAAAGCAATATCTCCCTATGAGAGTATGAGAAATATCAAAGGGAGAACACTCTCTGTGATATTAGATGTAATGTTTACCATGGATATTACAACTAATATCACAGGGTGTACACACATGAGGTACACCCACTGTGGTATTATTTGTATTGTCTTAGATATATCTCTAATATAACACAGAGAGCTATAACTCTGTAGTATCTGAGATATTACAAATAATATCACAGTCTACACATAGTGTACATAGTGTACACCCACTGTGAGATTTACAGTAAAATCTCCCTATAAGACTACAAATATTATCGAAGTGTGTGCATCCCCCGTGACCTTAGGGGTAACATCCTTCTTGATATCAGGAATCATATCATGAGGCATACACACCCTGTGACATTTTGTACACTCTTTGTGACATTCAAAGTCACAGCCCCCTAGTATATTACGAATAATATCAAAGGCGGTTGATGCACACGGTGTACACATCCTGTTACATTAGGTGTAATCTTTTTCTGTGATTTATGAATATCACAGAAGGTGTACACACATGCTGTACACTCCAGGTGACATTAGGAGCAACATCCTCCCAAGATATTAGAAATAATATTACCAGGGTTGCATACACATGGTGTACTCTCCCTGTGACATTAGCGGCAACATTCCCCTAGAATATTACAAATACCATCAGAGGGGGTGTACACACATAATGTACGCACCTTGTAAAATTACGAGTAGCATCTCCCTACGATGTTATGAATAATATCACAGAAGGTGTACGCACATGGCCTATACCCCACGTGATGTTAGGAGTTACATCTTTCTAGTATGTTAGGAATAATACCACAAAGGTGTTCACACATGGTTAACAGCATATGGAATATTAGGATTAACATCCCTCAAGAATATTACAAATAACATCACAGGGGCTGTGCACACATGGTGCACATGCCCTGTGACATTAGGGGTACATTTCCCTGGCACATTGCAAGTAATATCACAGAGTGTACACCTTCTGTGACATTTGGAGTAACATCCCCTAGGATAGTATGAATAATATCACAGGGTGTACATCCCCTGTGACCTGAGGAGTAACATCCTTCTAGGACATTGTGAATAACATCACAAAATGAATGCACAGCCCCTGTGACACGAGGAGTAACATCCACCTAGGATATTCTGAATAATATCACAGAGAGTACACCCCATGTGACAGTAGGAGAAACCTCCCCCGAGGATATAACGAACAAATACAGAGGATGTACACGCGTCGTGTCACTAGCATTAACATCCATTTAGGATATTACGAATATTATCACAGTGTGAACGCCCCCTGTAATATTAGGAGTAACATCCCCCTACAATACTGGGCACCATATCATACGGTGTACACCCCCTGTGACATTAGAGGTAACATTTCATTAGGTTATGATGAATAATATTACAAGGTGTAAGGCCCCTGCGACATTTGGAGTAACATTTCCATAAAATATTATGAATAATATCACTGTACACCACGGGTGACATTAGGAGTCCCAGCCTCCAAAATTATTGTGAATAACTTCACAGGGTGTACACCTGTTTAGGAGTAACATCTTTCTAAAATATGACGAATAATATCAAAAAGTGTACACCCCATGTGACATTAGAAGCAACATTGCCCGAGGATATAAGAAATAATATCAGATTGTGTACGTGCATTGTGACATCAGTAGTAACATCCCTTTAGGGTATGACGAGTATTATCAGAATGTGAATACCATCTGTAACATTAGGAGTAACATCACCCTACAACATCGGGAATAATACCACAGGGTGTACACCGCCTGTGATATTAGTGGTAATATTTCTTTAAGATATTATGAATAATATCACGGGGTGTACAGCCCCTGTGAGATTAGGAGTAACATATCCAAAAAAGCTTGACAAATCATATCACGGTTTATACACCAAGTGTGACATTAGGAGTAACATCCCCCGAAACTATTATGAATAACTTCACAGATTGTACACGCTCTGTGATATTAGGGGTTCACATCTTCCTAGAATGTGAAGAATAACATCACAGGAGGAACACCCCCGTGATATGAGGGGTAACATCACTCTAGGATATTACGACTAATATAACAAAGTGTACCCAATTTGTATGGTAGGAGTAACATCCCCTGGGATACTACAAATCATAGCACAGAAAGCACAGCCCCTGTGACAACAGGAGGAACATCCCCTTAGGATATTACGAATAACATCACAAGGTGTACACACATTGTGACATTAGTAACAATAGCCAGCTAGTAGATGGTGAATAATATCACAGCGTGTACACATTTGCAACATGAGGAGTCACATCCCCCTAGAATATGAAGAAGAATATCACAGGGTGTACACACCCTGCGACTTTACAATAATCACCCCCCTGGATGACTACAAATAATTTCACAGGATGTGAAACCCCTGTGACAATAGGAATGATATTCTTCTACGATATGACAAATAATATCACAGTGTGTACACCCACTGTGATATTAAAAGTTATACCTCCCTCAGATATGGTGAATAATATCACAGGGTGTACCCTCTGTGGGATACTAGCAGTCATGTTTACCATGGATATTACAAAGAATATCACAGGTGTAAACACATGGGGTACGCCCACTGTGATATTAGGAGTTACGTCTCTTGAAGATATTAGAAATAATATCCCAGTGGGTGTACCCCATGTGTGTACACCCACTATGATACTTTAAGTAATATCTCTCTATAAGATTACAAATAATATTGAAGGGTGTACAGCTCCCGTGACATTAGGAGTAACATCCCCCTACAATATTGGGAACAATATCACATGGTGTACACCCCTGTAACGTTAGGGGTAACATCCCCCCAGAATATTACTAATAATATCACATGGTGTACACGCATTGTGACATTAGTAGTAATATCCAGCTAGCATATTTTCAATAATATCACAGAAGGAACACACGTGTGACATTAAGAGTAACATCCCCCGAGAATACTAAGAATAATATCACAGGGTGTACACCCCCTGTGACATTAGGAGCATCATCTCGCTAGAATATTACGAATAATGTCACTGGGTGTTATCTTCTGTGACATTAGGAGTATAGACCCCTGGAAAATTATGAATACTCTCACAGGGTCTACACCCCTGTGACATTAGGAGTAACATCCTTCTAGAATACCACGAATCATATCACAATGTGTACACCCCCTGAGTCATTAAAAGTAAAACTGTCCTAGGACATTACGAAATAGAACACAGGGAGTACACCCCGTGTGACATTAGAAGTAACATCCCCCTAGGATATAATGAAGAATATCAGAGAATGTACCTGCATTGGGACATGAGTAGTAACATCTTAGGATAATACGAAGAATATCAAAGGGTGTACACACATTGTGAAATTACTAGTGAACTCCCGCAAGGATATTACAAATTTTATGACAGGTCCGACTCGCCCTGTGACATTAGTAGTCACCTATTCCTACAATATTATGAAGAATATTAAAGGGTGTACAGGACCTGTGACATACGAGTAATATTTCTAGAGAATATGACACGTAATATCACCGTGTGTACACCCCGTGTGACATTAGCAGTAACATTCCACAAAACTATAACGAAAAATTTGACAAGGTGTACTCCCTCTGTGACATTAAAAGTAACATTTCCCTAGAATATGACGATATTATCACAGAGTGTACACCCTCTGTGATATGAGGAGTGACATCTTCTAAAAACAATACAAGGAATTTGACAGGGTGTAGAAAACCTGTGACATAAGGAGTGACATCCCCCAAGTATATTACCAATAATATCAAAGGGAAAATACACCGTGTGACAATAAACTAACTTCCCCTTAGGAGACTAAGAATAACACCCCAAGGTGTACACACATTGTGACATTCTTATTATTGTCCCGCTAGGATATTATGAATAATACAACAGGGTACAGAGTCCTGTGAAATCAGGATTAACATTCCCCTAAAATATTACGAACATCGCAGGGTGTATCCCTCCTGTGATTTTAACAGTTGCATCTTCCCAAAATACGGAAAATAATGTCCCAGGGTGTCAACCAAGTGTGGCAGTAGAGAAAATCTCCCAGGAGTAACGTATTAATAACCCCCCACGATGCGGGCAGTAATATCGCCCCCCTCTCCCACCCTGGATATTACGATCCACATCGCAGGGGGGCGAGGGCGCCCACCGAGATGCGGTGAGTAATATAAGCCCCCTCTCCCCCCCTGGATATTAGGACCCACATCGCAGGGGGGCGGAGGCCCCCCTCGATGCGGGGAATAATCTCACCCCCTCTCTCCCCTGGATATGACGATCCATATCTCATGGGGGCAGGCGTCCCCGCGACTCGGGGAGTAATATCACCCCCCATTCCCCACATGGATACGAGGATCCACAACGCAGGGGGACGGGCGACCCCCCCATGCGGGGAGTAATATCACCCCCATCTCCCACACTGGACAAGACGATACATATCGCAGGGGGGAGGGCGCCCACCACGACGCGGGGAGTAATATCACCCCCCTCTCCCACCCTGGACAAGACGATCCACATCGCAGGGGGACGGGCGCCCCCGCGACGCGGGGAGTCATATCAACCCCCTCTCGCACCCTGGATATGACGATTCACATGGCAGGGGGGCGAGGCGCCCCCCGCGATGCGGGGAGTAAGAGCCAGCCCCTCTTCCCCCCCTGGTTTTTAGGATCCGCGGTGGACTCACAGCCTGTTTACCATATTGTGAGCAATATCATCTCCTCGTCTGGAGATTATGATCTGTTTCACAGACGGGTGTACACCCGTCTGTATTGGGAGTAATATCATCCTCTTCCTCCCTGAATATTAAGAAGAGTATCACAGGGGTGTTTCCACTCCCTCGGATATCGCGTGTCATATCCTCCTCTCCCACGTTGCAATTAGAAACAATATCAGTGGGGGCGTGTCCAGCTTCTGTGATATTGAAAGTAATATCATCCTCTTCCCTCCAGGATCATGGGAACAATATCCCTGGGGGGTGTCCACTTTCTGCCATATACGTAGTCATATCACCCCCTCCGCCTTGGAATATTATGAAGGACCATCTCACACGGGGGTGTATACTTTCTGCGATATTGGGAGTAATATCAACCTCTCGGCCTCTGAATATTAGGAAGAATATCACAGGGTGGGTGTACACCTCCTGCTCTATTATGGGGAGTCATATCTATCTACTATGGGGAGTAATATCATCCTCTCCCTTTCAGGATATTAATAACAATTTCACAGGCTGGGTGAACACAGCCTGCGATGCTGGAATTATTATCACCCTCTCCCCCTCGGGATACTAGGAAGAGTATCACAGAAGAGTTGTACACTCCCTGCGATATTGGGAGTAATATCATACGCTTCTTCCGTGAATATTAGGAGCGATATCACTCGGTGGCTGTACATTGATTGCTATGTTGGCAGTCATGTCATACTCTACCCGCTGGGTATTAGGATCGGTGTCACAGGGTGAGTGTACACCTACTGCGATATGAAAATTAATATCATGCTCTCCATCCCTGGATATTAGGAACAATATCACAGGTAGGTGTACACCCTCTGTGGTGTTAGCAGTAATAATATTCTGAATTATTAAACATCAGTCTTATTAATAATTATCAATGGTAATATTAATTAACAGTATAACATTATTAATCATTAATGATTATTTCAAGATATGATTATGCATGATTAAAATTAATTATTAATATTAATGTCACTTTTAATATTAGTTATTAATCTTAATATTAATTATTGTTTTATTACCGACATCACTTATGATTGATTGAAGTAACATTAATTAGTGATATCATTATTTTATTATTAATAGTGATATTGCTATTATTTATAGTAACCATTAATGTTTTTCATCCGTACTAAGTTTTACTGTCTCTACTGTAATTATTAATATTGATGATTACTATTGTTACTATATTTATTAATATTAATAATTAATAGAACTGTTCCCGATATCCGTGGGAGAGAGGATATTACTCCCAATATCGCAGAAAGTGTACACCCCTCTATGATGTTACTCCTAATAGCCGGGGGGTAGAGGATGACATTATTGAAAATAGTGCAGTGGGTGTACATCCCTTCGGTCATCTTGTTCCTAATATTGTGGGTGGGAGCGGATGATATGACTCCCAATATCGTAGGGGGCAGAGACCTCCCCTGTGATACTGTCCCTAACATCCAAAGGTGGAGAGGATGATATTTCTTCCAATTTCGCCGGGGGTGCACACCACCCTTGTGATATTGATCCTAATATCCAGGCGGCGAGAGGATGATATTAGTTTGAATATTGCAGGATGTGTACACTCCCTAGGGATATTGTTCCTAATATCCAGGGATGGAGAGGATGATATCACTCCCAATATAGCCGGGGGTGTACACCCCTTGTGTGACATTGCTCCTAAAGGGCAGCGGGGGAGAGGAAGATATTACAGCCAATATCGCAGGGGATGTACACCCCCTTGTGACATTCTTCCTTCTATCCTGGGAGGGAGAGGAACATACTAGCGGCAATGTCGCAGGGGCTGTACACACTCACTGTGATATTGTTCCGAATATCCGGAGGGGGAGAAAATGATGTTACTTCCAATATCGCAGGGGGTGTACATCCTCCTGTGATATTGTTTCTTATATTCAGGGGGAGAGGATGGTATTACTCCCAATATCGCAGGGGTTGTACACACCTCCTGGGATACCGGGAGTAAGAGCCAGCCCCTCTCCCCTCCTGGCTCTTAGGAGCCCCATCGCAGGGGTTGAGGCCCCACCCCGGGGTACGGGGAGTAAGAGCCAGCCCCTATCACCCCCTGGATCTTAGGACCCCCATCGCAAGGGGGTGAGGCCCCCGCGATGCGGGGAGTCATATCACCCCCCTCTGGATATGACGATTCACGTCGCAGGGGGGCGGGCGCCCCCTGCGATGCGGGGAGTCACATCGCCCCCCTCTCCCCCCCTGGATATGACGATCCACGGTGGTCACACAGCGTGTTCACGTTATTGTCAGTAGTATCTTCTCCGCCTCTGGAAATTACCAACTATGTCACAGACGGGTGCACATCCTCTGCGCTCTTTGGAGTAATAGCATCCTCTTTCCCCTTGATATTAAGAACAATATCACAGGAGTGTTTTTACCCCTAGGGGCATTCCGTGTAGTATCATCCTCTCCCACGTTGAAATTAGGAACAATATCACTGGGGGCCTGTCCACCCCATGCGATATTGAAAGTAACATCATCCTCTTCTCTCCTGGATCATGGGAACCGTATCACTGGGGTTGTGTACACTTTCTGCGGTATTGGGAGTAAGATCATCCTCTCCGCCTTGGAATATTAAGGACCATATCACAGTGGGGCTGTACACACCCTGTGCTATGAAGAAGAGTATTATCCTCCCCTGCCCTGCACATTGGAAAAAATATCACAGAGTGGGTGTACACCTCCTGCGATGGGGGGGTGATATCATCTTCTCTTCTTCCGGATAATAGCAACAATAGTACACAGGTTTGTACACTTTCTGTGATATTGGGAGTAATATCAACCTCTCCACCTTTGAATATTAAGAACAATATCACAGACTGGATGTACACCCCCTGCGATATTGGGAGTCATATCAGCCTCTCCTCTCCGTGGATATTAGGAATAATATCCCAGGATGCGTGTACACCTCCTGCTGTATGGGGAGTCATATCGTCCTCTCACTTCCTGGCTGCTAGGAACAATATGAGAGGGTGGGTGTACACAGCCTGCGATATTGCGAGTAATATCACCCTCTCCCCCTCCGGATATTAGGAACAATGTCACAGAAGAGGTGTACACTTCCTGAGATACTGGGAGTAATAGCATTCTCTTCTTCCGGGAATATTAGGAGGAATATCACCGGGTGGATGCACACCCACTGCTATCTTGGGAGTAACGTCATACGCCACCCCCTGGAGATGATATTCGGATCAATATCACCAGGTGGGTGTACACCTACTGCGATATTGAACGTCATATCATGCTCTCTCCCTCCCTGGACATTAGGAACAATATCACTGGTGGGTGTACACCCACTGAGGTATTAGGGATAATATTCATATTAATTCTTCCTCATTTATTAACATGAATATGTATTACCAATATTAATATTAATATTAAGAAATCATTGCTAAAAATAGTGTTCAGATTATTAATATTACTGTTAATTATTAGGAGCTAATATGACAGTTTTCTAATGAATAAGATCAATATCACTCTTTAAGACCAGGCGTCATTAATCATTAATATTCATCATTTATTGTTATCGTGAGTATAACTCTTTAATATGAATTATCATTATTATCGGTATTGATTTTAAGAATTATATGATCAGTTATTAATATTGATAATTATCAGTATCAATTAATAATTGAGATTATTAATTGCGGTAAGTAACATTGCGCCATTCCACCCCTCCCTCGGCAACTCGTTTACGACCCAAAACGGGGATCCAAACGCCCCTGAGAGAGCAGCGGTATACTGGGAGACAGGAGGATGGTCACGTGGTGGAGAGACGTGTTTTTGTGTACCAGTCCTTCACCTCTGCCGACCTTCTCAACTGGGAAAACAATACCCCGTCCTAGAGCGAAAAGCCGCAAGCACTAATTGATTTGCTCCAAACTGTTATCCAGACCCACAACCCCACCTGGGCTGATCGCCACCGGTTGCTCATGTTACTCTTTAAGAGAGATGAAAGGCAAAAGGCGGAGAGGGCTCCACGTAGCAACTAAGTGGCTAGAGGAACATGCACCAGCTGATTATCAAAACCCCCAAGAGTATGGAAGGACCCAGTTACCAGGAACCCACCCCCAGTTGGACCCACATGAAAGAGAGGATATGCAAAGGCTAAACTGAGACAGGGAAGCTCTCTTAGAAGGATTCAAGAGGGGAGCTCAGAAGGCCACAAACGTTAACAAGGTCTCTGAGGTCATTCAGGGAAAAGAAGAAAGTCCACCACAATTCTACCAGAGACTGTGTGAGGCCTATGGTATGTAAACTCCCCTTGATCCTGATAACCCTGAAAATCAGCGCATGATTCACATGGCTTTAGTCCGTCAAAGCGCGGAAGACGTTAGAAGAAAACTGCAGAAGCAGGCTGGGCTTGCAGGGATGAATACATCACATTGATGAGAAATAGCTAAGCAGGTGTTTGTAAACAGGGATGCAGTAAGCCGCGAGGGAAAGTGCAAAGAGAATGAAGGTCAGGCCCGGTGAAACGCCGACCTGTTTGTTAGCTGCAGCAATCAGACTGTCCCCTCAAAGAAGCAAGGGAAGGGGGGCGCTGGGAAAGAAACTCAGCTTGGCTGTCAGAGTTTGCAGCGTCACTAGTATGCTTATTGTAAAGAAATAGGATAGTGGAAGAACAAATGCCCTGAGCTCAAAAGAAAACAAGGTGACTCAGAGCAGGAGGCCCCGGACAAGGAGGAAGGGGCCTGGCTCAACCTGGCAGAAGGGTTATCGGACTGAGGGAAACCAGGCTCAAGTGTTCCCAAAGAGCCTCTGGTCAGAATGACAGTCGAGGGTAGAGACATTGATTTTCTTGTAGATAGCGGTGCTGAACATTCGCTAGTAGCCGCCCCGGTCGCCCCCTTATCCAGAAAGACTATTGAAGTCACCAGAGCCACGGGGGTTTCAGCAAAGCAAGCTTTCTGCTTGCCTGGGACTTGCACTGTAGGAGGAGATCAAGTGATTCATCAGTTTTTGTACATGTCTGACTGTCCCTTGCCCTTGTTGGGAAGGGACTTGCTTAGCAAGCTGAGAGCTGCTCTCTCTTTGACAGAACACAGCTCTTTGCTGCTAAAGTGACCCGCCACGGGAGTCATTATGACCCTTACGGTCCCCCGAGAGGAGGAATGGAGACTTTTGTGAACTGAGCCGGGCCAAGAGAGAAGACCAGCTCTGGCTAAGCGGTGGCCAAGAGTACAGGCAGAAGACAACCCTCCAGGGTTGGCCAGTTAAGACTGGGGCCCAGCCGCTTAGGCAAAAACAGGACCCGGTCCCCAGAGAAGCTCTTCAAGGTATCCAGGTCCTTCTTAAGCACCTAAGAACTTTGGGTATGATAGTTCCTTGTCAGTCTCAACGGAACACTCCCCTCCTGCCTGTTCCCAAGCCATGGACCAAGGACTACAGGCCGGGACAGGATTCGCGCTTGCTTAGTCAAGCTACCCTGACTTTCCATCCAACAGTACCTAGCCCGTCCACATTGTTGGGGTTGCTGCCAGCCGAGGACAGCTGGTTCACCTGCTTGGACCTGAGAGACGCTTTCTTTCCTATCAGATTAGCCCCGGAGAGCCAGAAGCTGTTTGCCTTTCAGTGGGAAGATCCGGAGTCAGGTGTCACTACTCAGTACACTTTGACCGAGCTTCCCCAAGAGTTCAAGAACTCCCCCACCATCTTCAGGGAGGCGTGGGCTCGAGACCTCCAGAAGTTTCCCACCAGAGACCTAGGCTGCGCGTTGCTCCGCTAGGGTGATGAGCTTTTGCTGGGACACCCCACGGCAGTCCGGTGCGCCAAGGGAATGGATTGCCCTACGCCGACACCTGGAGGACTGTGGGTGTAAGGTGTCCAAGAAGAAAGCTCAGATCTGCCTACAGCAGGTACGTTCCTTGGGATTTACTATCCGACAGGGGCAACGCAGCCTGGGATCAGAAAGAAAGCAGGTCATTTGTAATCTAGCAGAGCCTAAGAGCAGAAGGCAGGTGAGAGAATTCTTAGGAGCTGTGGGGTTTGTAGACTGCGGATCCCAAACTTTGCAGTATTAGCCAAGCCTTTGTATGAGGTCACCAATGGGGCGGGGACCGGGAACTTTTTGAATGGGGATCCCAACAACAGCAAGTCTTTCATGAGTTAAAGGAGAAACTTATGTCAGCCCCAGCCCTGGGGCTACCCTATCTGACAAAGCCTTTTACATCCTATGTGTCAGAGAGAGAGAAAAGATGGCAGCCGGACTTTGAACCCAAACTGTGTGGCCCTGGCCGAGGCCAGTGGCCTACCTCTCCAAACAACTAGACGGGGTTTCTAAAGGATGGCCCCTGTGTTTGACGGCCTTGGCAGCAACTGCCCTGCTAGTACAAGAAGCAAAGAAGCTGACTCTTGGGCAGAACCTGAACATAAAGGCCCCCCATGCTGTGGTGACTTTAATGAATACTAAAGGACATCATTGGCTAACGAATGCCAGACTCACCAAGTACCAAAGTTTGCTCTGTGAAAATCCCCGTATAACCATTGAAGTTTGTAACACCCTACACCCCGCCACCTTGCTCCCGCTATCAGAGAGCCCTGTCGAGCATGGTTGTGTAAAATTGTTGGACTCAGTTGACTCTAGCAGACCTGACATCCGGGACCAGCCTTGGGCATCAGTAGACCGGGAACTATGCGTGCATGGGAGCAGCTTCTTCAACCCCCAAGGAGAGAGAGGTGCAGGGTATGCAGTGATAACCCTGGACACTGTTGTTGAAGTCAGATCGTTGCCCCAGGCCACTTCAGCCCAGAAAGCTGAACTCATTGCTTTCATTCAGGCCTTAGAACTCAGTGAGGGTGAGACTGTCAACACTTACACTGATTCTTGGTATGCCTTTTTAACCCTTCAAGTGCATGGAGCATGCTAGAAAGAAAAGGGCCTATTGAACTCTGGGGGAAAAGGCAGAAAATATCAACCAGAAATCTTCCATTTATTAGAAGCAGTATGGAAACCCCACAAGGTGGCAGTTATGCATTGCAGGGGACACCAGCGAGCTTCCACCTTGGTGGGCTTGGGGAATTCCCGTGCTGACTCAGAGGCTCGAAAAGCAGCATCTGCCCCTTTCCAGGCATCAGTCACAGCTCCTTTGCTCCCTCAAGCACCTGATCTTAGACCTGCTTATTCTAAAGAAGAAAAGGACTTTCTCCAGGTAGAGGGACAAGTGATGGAGGAAGGATGGATTCGGTTACCAGATGGGAGAGTAGCTGTGCCACAGCTGCGAGGAGCTGCAGTTGTACTGGCTGTGCAAGAAACCACCCATCAAGGTCAGGAGTCACTGCAAAAAGTTGTTAGGCCGGTATTTCTACATCTCGCCTTTCTCAGCCCTTGCCAAAACAGTGAGGCAGTGATGTGCCAGCTGCCAACAGCATGATGCGAGGCAAGGTCCAGCCATTCCACCTGGCATACAAGCTTATGGAGCAGCCCCCTTTGAAGATCTCCAGGTAGACTTCACAGAGATGCCAAAGTGTGGAGGTAACAAGTATTTACTAGTTCTTGGGTGTACCTACTCTGGGTGGGTGGAGGCTTATCTAACACAAACTGAGAAAGCTCGTGAAGTAACCCGTGTGCTTCTTCGAGATCTGATTCGTAGATTGGGACTGCCCTTCTGGATCGGCTCAGATAACGGGCCTGCGTTTGTGGCTGACTTGCTACAGAAGACGGCAAAAGTATTGGGGATCACACGGAAACTGCATGCCGCCTCCCGGCCTCAGAGTTCCGGAAAGGTGGAGCGGATGAATCGGACTATCAAAAATAATATTATTGTCTTCCCCGCTGTATATGTAAAACAACACCACGAGGGGCGTCAAGCCACCTGCTACATTGGAGGGAATCTTATCCTCTCCCCACCTCCTTCGGTCCCGGATATTAGAGGCAATAACACAGGGGTAATGTACACCCACTGCTTTATTGGGAGTAATGTCATCCTCTGCCTTCTTGGATATTAGGAACAATATCACAGTGTGCGTGTATGCCTGTCGCGAAATTCAATGGAATGTCATCCTGTGCCTCCCTGGATATGACGAACAACATCACGGGGGATGTACAACTTCTGAGATATTGGGAGTGATCTCATCCTCTCCCCTCTGGAAGTTAGGGACAATATCACAGGGGTAGTGTACACCTTCTGTGACGTTGGGACTAATATCATCCTCCCACCTCCTGGATATTAAAAACCATGTCACAAGGGGCGTGTACACACACTTCGATATTGGTATGAATGCCATCCTCTCCCTCTTTGGATATTCGGTGCCATATTTCAGGTGGGGTATCCACCACCCGCAATATTGGAAGTCATGTTACTTTCTCCCCCCCTGGATATTAGAAAGAATATCACAGGGGGGTGTGAACAACCCTTGCGCTATTTGGAGTCATATCATCACCTCCACTCAAGAATATTAAGAACAATATCTTAGGGGTGGGGGTTGTACACCCCCTTTCATATTCGATATCATCCTCTTCCCCCCTGGATATTAGGAACAATATCAGGAAGGGATGTACAGACCCTGCGACATTTGCTGTCATGTAATTGTCTCTCCCCTAGATATTAGGAAAAATGTCACTGGGGATGTGAACACCTCTGCGATATTGAGAGTAGTATCATCCTCTCCCTCCTTGCATATTGGGAACAATATCACAGGTGGGGTGTACTGCCTCTGCGATATTGGGAGTACAATTATCCTCTCTTCCCCTGGATACTAGGAAGGGTATCAGAGGGGGAGGGTGTACATTCCCTGCGATATTCAATGTCACCTTATCCTCTCCCTCCCAGGGTATTCAGAACAATAGGACAGGAGGGGTGTACACCTTCTGCGAAACTGGGAGTCATATCATCCTCTTTCGCTCTGGATATTAGGAACAATATCACAGGGTTGTGTACCCACCCTGCGATATTGGGAGTCATATCATCCTCTCTCCCTGTGGCTATTAGGAAGAGTATCACAGGGCTGTGTAAACCCCCTGCGGTACTGGGAGTAATATCATCCTCTCGCCCTCTGGATATGAGGAAAATTTTCACAGGGGTGTGAACACCCCCTGTGATATTGGGAGTAAGATCATCCTCTCCATCCAGGAAATGACTAACAAGGTCACGGGGGGGTGTACTTCCCCTGCGATATTGGGAGTAATGTCGTCCTCCCCAAACCTGGATGTCAGCAACGAGATCACAGAGGGGGTGCACACACCCTGCGACATTGGAAGTAATATGATCCTCTCCCCAACTGGATACTGGGAAAGATACCACAGCGCGGGTATACGTTTCCTACGCTGTTGGGAGTAATATCATTCTCTTCCTTTCTGGATATTAGGGAGAATATCACAGGGGTGCTGTACAATTACTTCGACATTGGGAGAAACATCATCCTCTATTTTCCTGGATATTGGGCACAAAAACACAAAAGGGTGTACAAACCCTGCGATATTGGGAGTAATAGCATACTCTCCTTCCCTGGATGTTAGAAAACAATATCATAAGGGCTGAACACCCCCCGCGATAATGGGAGTCATGTTTACTCTTTCACAGGCCATTTGGAACAATATCATAGGGGGCGTTTACAAACAGGGGTGGTGTACACCCCCTGTGATATTGGGAGTAACATCATTCTCTCCACCTCCGGATATTAAGAACAATATCCCGGCGGGAGGTGGTACACCCCCAGTGATATTGCGAATAATGTCATCCTCTCCTTCCCTGGATATTAGGAACATATCACAGGGGGGTGTACACCTTCTGTGATATTGGAAGCAATATCATCCTCTCCCCCGCTGGATATTAGAAAAAAATATCACTCACGGTGTACACCCACTGTGATATGAGGAGTAATATCTTCCTAGGGTATTATGAATAATTTCACTGTCTGTACACACATGGTGTACACTCACTGTCATATTAGGAGTAATATCTACCTAGTAGATAACAAATAACATCATAGTGTGTACACCCACTTTGATATTAGCTGTCATATTTTTCTAAGTTGTTACAAATAAGATCACAGAGTGTACAAACATGGTGTACACTCACTGTGATATCAGGAGTCATATCTCTGTAATATATTATGAATAATATCACAGGGTGTACACCCACTGTATTATTAGGAGTAATATCTCTGTAGGATATTACAATTAAGATCACAGGGTGTAGAGCCACCATGATATTAGGAGCAATATCTTTCTAGGATATTACAAATAATATCACAGGGTGTACACCCACTCTGCTGTCAGGAGCAATATCTCCCTAGGATATCAAAAATCCTATCACAGGGTGTCCAATCTCTGCCTTCCAGGTTCTAAGGGATTCTCCTGCTTCAGCCTCCCGAGTAGCTAGGGTTACGCGCCACCATGCCCGGCTAATGTTTTTTTATTTTCACTGGAGACGGGGTTTCACCACATTGGCCAGGCTGGTCTGGAACTCCTAACCTCAGGTGATCCATCAGCCTCGGCTGCCCAAAGTTCTGGGATTACAGGTGTGAGCCATGGTGCTGGGCCAAGAGTTATATATTCAATTCATTTGGAAACACAGCTCCCATCTTTGAGTGTGCGTGTACTTTTATGAAGAAATGATGTCAGAAAACCGAAGGATGATAATAAATATGAAAAGTAACAGGCATGTGAAAAGGTCTTCCAATTGAGAACTATAAGGTTTGATTTCGTTTTCAGATAATGGGGTCCTAGCTCTTGTGTCGTCCTTTTACATATTCTACATCAATGGAAGTTGTAGCACGGTGTCAGAATAAAGTAGAGTGTATTTCACGGCTTCTTAATTTCTTTCAATTAGACAGATCTTTTTCTTAAAGAGAGAAGGACATTGTCATTGCATTGTATTTTTTCGGAAAAGAGTAGGCCGTATTTTACTGAGATCACGGATTTGTTATATATGACGTTTTGGTCTTCTAATATTCTTCAGTGGATTTTCTCTAAAGTAGTATGTACAGAAAGCCTTGTATAGCAAAAAAGTAAATCACGTAATAATTCTGAGATTTTTTGGAATTGTCATAACTGAGAAACATTGCTGGCAGTGTATGGTCCGCAAGTGTGAAAATGTTCCTTGTGAATTGCTTGCATCCAGCATTAAGGGCTGGTTTTTAGCTTTTATTTTTCCAATCTTCTTTCCTTCTCAAGGTGTCCAAGACACACAGAGCCACGGAATCTCACAGATGTCTGAGAATTCCTCCTCCTGGGACTCTCAGAGGATCCAGAACTGCAGCCGGTCCTCGCTTTGCTCTCTCTGTCCCTGTCCATGTATCTGGTCACGGTGCTGAGGAACCTGCTCAGCATCCCGGCTGTCAGCTCTGTCTCTCCCCTCCACACCCCCATGTACTTCTTCCTCTCCAACCTGTGCTGGGCTGACATCGGTTTCACCTCGGCCACGGTTCCCAAGATGATTGTGGACATGCAGTCGCATAGCAGAGTCATCTCTCATGCGGGCTGTCTGATGCAGATGTCTTTCTTCGTCCTTTTTGCATGTATAGAAGCCATGCTCCTGACTGTGATGGCCTATGACTGCTTTGTAGCTATCTGTCGCCCTCTGCACTACCCAGTCATCGTGAATCCTCACCTCTGTGTCTTCTTCGTTTTGGTGTCCTTTTTCCTTAGCCTGTTGGATTCCCAGCTGCACAGTTGAGCTGTGTTACAATTCACCATCATCAAGAATGTGGAAATCTCTCATTTTGTCTGTGAC
The DNA here is from genome assembly GCF_029289425.2 of Pan paniscus. NCBI lineage: Eukaryota > Metazoa > Chordata > Mammalia > Primates > Hominidae > Pan > Pan paniscus. Next base: position 115,790,870 of record NC_073255.2, on the reverse strand, counting down.
CCCTCTCAACTTCTCAAACTTGCCTGTTCTGACAGCGTCATCAATAGCATATTCATATATTTCGAGAGTACTATGTTTGGTTTTCTTCCCATTTCAGGGATCCTATGGTCTTACTATAAAATCGTCCCCTCCATTCTAAGGATTTCATTGTCATATGGGAAGTATAAAGCCTTCTCCACCTGTGCCTCTCACCTAGCAGTTGTTTGCTGATTTTATGGAACAGGCATTGGCATGTACCTGACTTCAGCTGTGTCACCACCCCCCAGCAATGGTGTGGTGGCGTCAGTGATGTACGCTGTGGTCACTCCCATGCTGAACCCTTTCATCTACAGCCTGAGAAACAGGGACATACAAAGTGCCCTGCGGAGGGTGCTCAGCAGAACAGTCGAATTTCATGATCTGTTCCATCCTTTTTCTTGTGTGGGTGAGAAAGGGCAACCACATTAAATCTCTACATCTGCAAATCCTGCCCCTTAGTCACATTATTTTTGTGGCTTGATGGCTTTTATTCCTTTCTGCATTTCCTTTGTGAATATTGCTTTCTTCGTTATGCCTTTAACTGGAATGGGTGAGGATTCTGGGATCCTTTGTTTAGCAGAAACCTCATGACTGAATCCTCTATACCTAGGCGGCCTCTTTTAGTTTCTGAGCAATAACCCTGTCATCCAGGTGGAATCACAACCATCTTTTTATATACACGAAGTCCTCACTTTGTTTTGGAATTCCCTGAAAACTGACTTTATGGAAACAATGTACAGGAGGTCCTCCAACACCATTGGTTGTTCAAAGTTGTGTAGTTATACTGTTGATGAAAAATAAGGTGTTTCACTATACATCATTTTGCTTCGAGGTGAAGTTTCCAAGAGACTTTCAAAGATGTTAAGTGAGGACATACTGTACATCAAATTCATATCCTCTTCCACAGTTCATGTGGAATTTCTTTATAAACTGCTTCTAGAGAATCTATTTAGGCAGGTTATGTGTAGAGATCCATGTCGCCGTTCCTCAATCTTGGTTTTGAGTCAACTCACCTGGGGAGCTTACAAATGATGAGGCCCTGGGTCTCAATACCTGAGATTCTGATTTCCTTGCACCTGTGTGAGTATGTGGATTTTTTTTTTTTCTTTTAAAGCCCCAGAGGTGGTTCCAATGACGAAGTTTTTAGAGGCATCAAGCTCCAATGTGTAAGAACAGAAATTAATTGTAATATGATTTCTTCAAATATTATCTTCAAATGCATTGTCCATCAACACCATACAAATGTTTATTATGCTGTTTTTTCTTACCATTTCACATTTTCTATTTCTTTCTTTTCCTTATTTTTTGAGTCAGAGTTTCACTCTTGTTGCCCAGGCTGGAGTTCAATGGCACGGTCTCGGCTCACTGCAACCTCTGCCTCCCGTATTCAAGCAATTCTCCTGTCTCAGCCTTCCAAGTAGCTGGGATTACAGGCATGCGCTAACATGCCTGGCTAATTTTGTGTGTGTGTGTATTGTTAATAGGGACAGTGTTTCTCCATTTTGGTCAGGCTGGTCTTGAACTCCCGACCTCAGGTGATCCGCCCGCTTCCGCCTCCCAAAGTGCTGGGATTACAGGCATGAGCGACCGCGCCCAGCCACCACTCAGCATTTATATTTTACATTTGTTGAAGTTGTAGATTTATACACACATTGATTGCTGCTTTGTTATACACTTGCATATACATAAGATGGGAAATAGAAAAGAATAAAATGGACACAGTATCCCTGAGGTTTCACATTCTGAGACATTTTAAAAATATTTGCTCTTCAGAAATTTGTTTCAATGAAGAAACTGTGGTATACACACCCAATGAAGTATTATTCAGCCTAAAAAGGAAGAAACTCCTCTCCGCTGCAGACAAAATGGATGAGATTGCAGGTCTGTATATTAAATGAAAGAAGCCAGGCACAGAATGACAAATATTTCATGTCCTCACTTCTATGTAGGAAGAAAAAAGGACACCTTGGCCAGGTGTGGGGGCTCAGGCCTGTAATCCCAGCACTCTTGGAGGCCGAGTCGCATGGATCACTTGAGTCCAGGAGTTCGAGACCCGCCTGGCCAACATGGTGAAACCCCGTCTCTACGGAAAACACAAACAATGAGCCGGGCATGGTGACGTGTGCCTGTAGTCTCAGCTACTCAGAGGGCTGAGGCCCAAGAAGCGCTTGAACTCGGGAGGTGGAGCTTACAGTGAGCCTGGATTTTGCCTGTGTACTCCAACCTAGGCAACAGAAAGAGACTCCATCACCCACCTACACACAATAGGAATCTCAGGAAGGTGGAAAGTATAAAGGTGATCAGCAGACGCTAGGAAGAAAAGGGGTGGGATAGGGAATGAAGACAAGTGGATAATTGTGTCCCAAAATACAGAAAGATGGAATAAGTGAGTTCTAGTGTTTGATAGTACAGTATGAAAATTTTAGTTCACAAGAATTGCTTGCATATTTCCAGATGCTTTGGTAAGAAGCTTCCTAACTTTCTCATTATGCTGGTTTTTAAGCTCTTCTCTTTCCGCTCTTGAAATCATGCTGGTTTTTTGTTTTTTGTTTTTTTTTTTGAGATGGAGTTTTGCTCTTGTTGCCCAGGCTGGAGTGTCATGGTGCAATCTTGGCTCACCATAACCTCTGCCTCCTGGGTTCAAGCGATGCTCCTGCCTCCACCTCCCGAGTAGCTGGGATTACAGGCATGCGCCAGCACGCCCAGCTAATGTTGTATTTCTAGTAGAGACGGGGGTTTCTCCCTGTCGGTCAGGCTGGTCTTCAACTCCTGACCTCAGGTGATCCGCCCGCCTCGGCCTCCCAAAGTGCTGGGATTACAGGCGTTGAGTGACTGCGCCCAGACCATGCTGTATCCTTATCTGTTGTCTGTTGTTGTTTGTTTGTTTTGGAGCCCAGAAATAACTTCTCACCTATATGTTCAAATGATTTTTCACATGAGTGCTAAGAAAGCTCATTGGTGGAAAAGCAGCCTTTTCAAGAAATGGTGTTGGAGAAACTTGATTTCCACACGCAGAAGAATGAAGGTGGACCCTATGTCACACCAGGTGCAAAAATTAACACAAACTGGATCAAAGACCTCACCCCAAGGGCTAAAAGTATCATACGCCTAAAAGAAAACATTGGCCACACTTTCATGACATCAGATTGGGCAATGTTCTCTGGCATATGACACCAAAAGCATAGGCAACAAAAGAAAATTAGATTCCTTGGATTACATCTAAATGACAGACACTTTTGTGCAGCAAAAAACACTGTGAACTGAGTGAAAAGATAACCCATGGATTAGGAAAAATATTTGCAAAGCATATATCTGAAAAGAGGCTGATATCCATCATATATAAAGAACAGCTAGAACTAAACAACAAGAAACCCAAAGCATCCCATCAACAATGGTCAGAAGACTCGAGTAGACGTGTTCCTAAAGAAGATATAGCAATGGCCAATAAGCATCTAAAATGATGTTCAAAGTCACTCATCATAGGGAAGCACAAATCAAACCAAGAATGTCATACCACACATTAGGATGGATATGATAAACAAACAAGCATTGGTGAGACTAGAGGGAAGTAGGAATGCTCGAATATGATCGGAGGGAATGTAAAACCGTGAAGGAACGGGGAAAATAGTATGGCATCTACTGGAAAAATTAGAAACAGAATGATCAGATGTTCCCGCAGTTTCATTTGTGGGTACCTACCAAAAAGAATTAGAAGCCAGGAGTGGAAGACAGATTTGTGTACACCCATATTCATAGCAGCATTATTCACAACAGCCAAAATGTGGAAGCAACCCAAGGGTTCGTGGACAGATGAATGACAAAGCACACTGCAGTTCCTTCATACAATGGAAGACTATTCAGCCTTAAAAAGGCAGGCACTTCTGGCCGGTGCAGTGGCTCACGCCTGTAATCGCAGCGTCTTGGAAGACTGAGGTGGGCGGATCACCTGAGGTCAGGAATTCAAGACCAGCCTGGCCATCTTGGTGAAACCCTGTCTCTACTGAAAATGCAAAAAATGAGACGAGCGTGGTGGCGTGTGCCTATAGTCCCAACTACTCGGGAGGCTGAGGCACAAGAATGGCTGGAACCCAGGAGGTGGAGGTTGCAGTGAGCCCAGATTGTGCCACTGCACTCCAGCCTGTGAGACAGAGTGAGGCTCCATGGAAACACAAAACAAAACAAAGTCAAACGAACAAACAAACAAAAGACAAACAAACAAAAAAAAAACAGGCACTTCTGACGCAGGCCACAACATGGATGAACCTTGCAAACATTATCGTCAGTGAAATAAATGAATCCCAAAAGGATAAACACACCCAGGCTCAGTGGCTCGCACCTGTAACCCCAGCACTTTGGGAGGCTGAGCCAGGCGGATCACTTCAGGTCAGGAGTTCGAGACCAGCCTGGCCAATATGGTCTCTATTAAAAATACAAAAATTAGCTGGGCGTGGTGGCGCACGCCTGTAATCCCAGCTACTCCGGAGACTGAGACAGAAGAATCTCTTGAACCCACGATGTGGAGGTTGCAGTGGGCCGAGATCACGCCACTGCACTCCAGCCTGGGTGACAGAGAAAGACTCTGTCTCCAAAACAAGAAAATTAAACACGGTATGATTCCACTTATCTATCAAGTGTCTAGAGTAGTTAAACTCAGAGAGTTGCAAACTAGAAAGGTGGCCCCCAGGGGTGGGCAAGAGAGAGGAGTGGAGAGCTTGGTGAATGGGTGCAATTTCCATTTTGAAAGATAAAACTGTTCCAGAGACGATGACGGTGATGGTTGCTAAACAATGTGAACGTACTTAATGTCATGAAACTGTAAACTGAAAAAGAGTGGAAATTGTAAATGTTTATACTGGCCATTCTATATGAACTAATATATATTTATAATTTTTAATATTTATACATGGTATATTTTCCCATAATAAAGATGAAAATTAAAGCAGTTGGATGTTTAAAAAGAAAAGAAAGAAGTGAAGAATACACACCAGCTTTCTCCTGATTAAAGGAAGAGCCGCAAAGCTTCTATGGACACTCACTTTTCTCTTCTTCTTCTTGCATTATTATGAGGAAATCCTTAGTGGTTGGGGAACTTGGGCAACTTTGACTAATGAGGAGCTCTGTGCCTTGAGCCCCCAGGCCACAGAATAGTAAATAGTCTGTGCCTCCAGCCCTGCAGTGTGAGGTTGCAGTCCTGTGGGCTCCACAGACATCACCTGTATCAGGAGGCTCATGTCTTACCCTGTCTTCTTGCCAGCCTCGAGGACGGAGTCTGAGCCTCCATGGTGCACCATGCAGGGAGGACAGTGGACCTGTTCTCCGTGGTCATGGCCCAGCAGAGGGGAAGGGCAGTTCAGTGAGTGTAGGCAAAAGAAAGAGCGATCAGACTCTTACTGTGTCTATGTAGAAAGGAAAGACATAAGAGACTCCATTTTGAAAAAGGCCTGTACTTTCAACAATTTCTTTGCTGAGATGTTGTTAATCTGTAGCTTTGCCCCAGTCACTTTGAACAAACCACTTTGACCCAACCTGAAGCTCACAAAAGCATGTGTTGTATGAAATCAAGGTTTAAGAGATCTAGGGCTGTGCAGGACGTGCCTTGTTAACAAGTTGTTTCCAAGCAGTATACTTGGTAAAAGTCATCGCCATTCTCTATTCTCAATAAACCGGGGGCACAATACACTGTGGAAAGCCTCAGGGAGCTCTGCCCTTGAAAGCGCCGTATTGTCCAAGGTTTCTCCCCATGTGATAGTCTGAAAAGTGGCCTCATGGGAGGAGAAAGACCTGACCGTCCCCGAGCCCGACACCAGTAAAGGGTCTGTGCTGAGGTGGATTAGTCAAAGAGGAAATCCTCTTGCAGTTGAGAGAGAGGAAGGCCGCTGTCTCCTGCCTGCCCCTGGGAACTGAATGTCTCGGTATAAAACCCGATTGTACATTTGTTCAATTCTGAGATGGGAGAAAAACCGCCCTATGGTGGGAGGTGAGACATGTTTGCAGCAATGCTGCCTTGTTATTCTTTACTCCACTGAGATGTTTGGCTGGAGAGAAACATAAATCTTGCTTAGAGACACGTCCAGTCATAGTACCTTCCCTTGAACTTCCTTATGACTTAGATTGTATTGCTCACATGTTCGTTGCTGACCTTCTCCTTATTATCACCCTGCCCTCCTACTACATTCCTTTTTGCTAAAATAATAAAAATAATAATCAATAAAAACTGAGGGAACTCAGAGGCCTGTGCCGGTTCAGATCCTTGGTATGCTGAGTGCCGGTCCCCTAGGCCCACTGTTGTTTCTCCATACTTTGTCTCTGTGTCTTATTTCTTTTCTCAGTCTCTCGTCCCACCCAACTAGAAATACCCACAGGTGTGGAGGGGCAGGCCACCCCTTCAAGTGAGTGCTGAGGGACGGTCAGGAGCCTTGTTTCCTCCTCCTCAGGACAAACAGGAGAATGTGCTGGGCAGATGTGAGGAGACCAATATGCAAACTCTGTCCTCAGCAGACTGTGGAGTTTCTGTTCTTGGTTGTGCTGGGGGTCTCAGAAATCTTATTCAAAATTTTTCTTTCCTCCCCCACTGGTTGTCCTTTTCATAGACATCTCACCCATGATAGCAGGGAATCAGTCCCTCTAAACTATTCCCTAAGAACAACAAAGAGATTATGAAGGTGATGATGAGGATAAAGAGGATGACGACAGACACCATGGCATCATGAACCCTTACTGAGGGCTTCCTAAAGGCCAGGCTCTGAGCTCTGTGCTCTATGCAGCTGGTTTCATTTCATCTGCATAGTCTCCACGTTATTAGTGCACATTTCATGATGATTTTACAGACTAGAAAAGGCGCAACGGATTTTCATGTAGCTTGTACCAGATCACGAAGTCAAAAAGGGTGAAGTCCAATTTGAACCAGGCAGTCTAAGTCCAGACACATGGCATTTGGCCAGTCCTCTCCCTGCATCCAACCTGCCCTCTCAAATCCTCGTCACTCAGGCCGATGGCCCTGCTCACTGTGCCCTTCCCTTTCGGGGTTCCTTGTAGACCACATCTAGACCAGTGGGTGCCACAATCACTGTGTCATGTATAGAAAGGGCAGCTGAGATCACATCAAGGATTCCAGAAAGAATTGGCACAGGATCATTCGGGACGCATCCCTCCCTTGCCCCTGTTCCTGGCTTTCCTTACAGCTCTCGACTTCCTCAAAGGAGTCATCAATTCGGAGTTTGGCTTCCATTCCTATTGAGGAAGCTGGAAAGCATTTCAAAAATGCTCCTCCGATGTGCCTGTGGTTAAGACCTCTGAGCTCTGCTTAAAACTTTTGGAAGCTGGGCGTGGTGGCTCACGCGTGCAATCCCAGTCCTTTGGGAGGCTGAGGCAGGCGAATCACAAGGTCAGGAGTTCGAGACCAGCCTGGCCAACATGGTGAAACCCTGTCTCTACTAAAAATACAAAAAAAAAAAAAAAAAAAATTAGCCAGGCATGGTGGCGTATGCCTGTAATCCCAGCTACTGGGGAGGCTGAGGCAGGAGACTCCTTTGAAGCCGGGAGACAGAGGTTGCAGTGAACCGAGATCAGGCCACTGCACTCCAGCCTGGGCAACAGAGCAAGACTCTGTCTTAAAAAAATAAATAAATAAAAATTACGAAAAAATGTGCTTGGATGGGCTTGGCAAACTTTAGCCATTAGCTCACGTACCACTTTGGAAGGGCATACCTTCAGTCACTTCACCCTTTAATCCCTTTGTTCAAGACTAAAGTTCTGAGAGGAAGTCTAATCGGCTGAGTTGTGTCCATGTGGGCAGTGCAGGAAAGGGTGCAGCAGGAGGCGGCTCCAGGGACGTCTTTGGCTTCCATCATGGGAGAGCAGGCGCCTGGATTATCCACCCTAACAAATCTGGACAAAGGAAAACGAGGTTCTTTGAGGAAGGAGACATAGAGCCCAAGGAGCTAACCAAGAGACAAATAGTCATCCTGTCTTGTCATTTTCTTTTACACATGTGTGTACATTATCTTACACTTATCACTTTGTTTTCTTTCTCTCCTTTAATTGCACCTGGTTGCCAAAAGTTAAAATAAAATGAAAGTATTGAGATAGCTCAGTAACTGACTTTTGGTCAATTGCCTTTTCATATAGTGAACAGCTGCCCAAACGATTGTGTCTGTCACTGTGCAAATTTGCAAGCGTTTGCATGATCACTCCCAATCCCCCAACACAGGGCTGTGTTACAGCACAATTTAGTTCAGTGTTTTGCTCTCTGCAACAGGGAGGTTCTCATCCATTACAGGTTGCAGTAAAAACAGGGGTACCATAAGCAACCACTTCTTTCCTCAATGATGTGATGAAAGCAAAAGCCAAGTAGCTCCATATATCCAACTTAAAAATATAAAAAGTTATGCCCGTGGACTGCAGTTGGAGCTATGGCGGCGGCAGCTGTCGCTGGGCCTAGCCCGGGGTGTGGACCTGGGGACTCCCGAGAAGGGCCCGATGTGGAGGCTCACGGAGCGTCGGTGGAAGGCGCACAGGATGCTAAAGCTTTACAACGGCCTCTCAGAAGGGGAGGTGGTGGGACTCCCCGCGGGGCCCGACCCCCTGGACCCCACTGATCTGAACGGGGCGCACTTCGACCCGGAAGTTTACCTAGACAAGCTGCCTAGAGAGTGCTCTCTGGCCCAGCTGATGGACAGTGAGACGGACATGGTGCAGCAGATCCGGGCTCTAGACAGCGACATGCAAACCCTGGTCTATGAGAACTACGATAAGTTCATCCCAGCCACAGAAATTGACAAACAGCATAAAACTGTATGAGGAATTGCAGAAGACCCAGAATTTCCCAAATAACCTTGTAAAAGAAGAACAAAGTTGGAAGACTCACACACACAAAAATACATACATATATATATAAAGTTGTGTTTTCATTCAGTTGTAAATGTTTAGTAATTTCTATTGTGATTTTTCATTTAACTCATGAAAGGATATTTTTAATTTTCCTAATGTATGCTTGTGTTTAGCTATCTTCTTGCTGTTGACTTCTAATTTTGTTGCATTATGATCAGGAAAATGTGGTCTGGACAATGTCAATCGTATAGTGGATTTTGTTGAGACTTCTTTATGGCCTAATATGTGGCCAGTTTTTTTGTTTGTTTGTTTGTTTGTTTGTTTTGCAAATTCGCCACATGTTGTTAAAAGGACTGTGGATTATTTGTTTTTTTTAGGAGAGTTTTTATTTTTAAATAGATAAGTTTCTCAGTGTAATTGAAATCTATCTTCAATTAACAATATGCTAGATTGCTCAAACCTTAGGATGTTAGTCAGTGTAACAATAGACTGCTGCTGAGACGAATAAACCCTGAACTCTCAGTGGGTTGGCACCCATAGCATAGTCTGGTGCAGGGCAGGGGTTCTCCTTGGGGGCCCTTGTCCAACAGTGATTCAGAGATTCTGGAGGTTTCCATCTTTTAATTCTGCCATCTCAGAGTTTTTCACTTGTAGCCATATGGATAGGAAGAGAGGGAACATAGCTCACACTTGCCTTTGATAACCTTGGCCTGAAGGGATTTCTTACATTCCTATTGGTGGAAATGCAGTCACATGGTTCCAAACTAACTGCAAGTAAGGCTGGGAAATGTAGTCTTTCTGCATGTCCAGGAAGAGGAATGGTGTGAACACAGCATTGTCTTTGACACACTAAGCATGTGCTAAAGAGTTCTTACTCTTATAGGAGGTTTGTCTGTCCTGTGTAACTTTCTCAGTTTTTGCTTAGATAGTTTCAGGCAATGTTGTTTGGTGCATTCAGCTTGATGATTATTATGTCCTCTTGGCAAAGTAGTCAAGATTCCCATCAGTTTGAATGAAACTGTTTTACAGATAGGTCAGGAAATGTTAATACTTTAAAAGGCCCTTCTATTCCTCCACTCTACAGATAAGAACAACAGAGTCCTACAGAGAGGAGGTCATGGGTCTCACTCATGAGTGGCAGAATTGAAACCAACATGACAGTAACTTTGCCTTTCCCCCATCATGTTGTTCTCCCTCTATCTTCACTCTGCTGATTTCTTCACTTGCTCCATACAGACCTCCCAGTGCCAAGTGTATACGTGTGTCCGGAATTGGTGGGTCTCACTGACTTCAAGAATGAAGCCACGGACCCTCCTGGTGAGTGTTACACTTCTTAAAGGTGGCGTGTCTGGAGTTTTTTCCTTCTGATGTTCGGATGTGTTCGAAGCTTCTTCCTTCTGGTGGGGTTCGTGGTCTCGCTGGCTCAGGAGTGAAGCTGCAGACCTTCACGGTGACTGTTACTGCTCTTAAGGCTGCACGTCTGGAGTTGTTCATTTCTCCTGGTGGGTTCATGGTCTCGCTGGCTTCAGGAGTGAAGCTGCAGACCTTCTCGGTGAGTGTTACAGCTCATAAAGGCAGTGTGGACCCAAACAGTGAGCAGCGACAAGATTTATTGCAAAGAGCGAAAGAACAGACTTCCACAGTGTGGAAGGGGACTCCAGCCGGTTGCCACTGCTGGCTCGGGCAGCCTGCTTTTATTCTCTTACCTGGCCCCACCCACATCCTGCTGATTGGTCCATTTTACAGAGAGCCTGAATGGTGTGTTTCGACAGGGCGCTGATTGGTGCGTTTACAATCCCTCAGCTAGACACAAAGTGTCCCCACGTCCCCACTAGATTAGCTAGATACAGAGTGTCCACACAAAGGTTCTCCAAGTCCCCACCATAATGGCTAGATACAGAGTGTCGATTGTTGCATTCACAAACCCTGAGCTAGACACAGGGTGCTGATTGGTGTGTTTACAAACCTTGATCTAGATACAGAGTGTCGAGTGGTGTATGTACAATTCCTTAGCTAGACATAAAGGTTCTACAAGTCCCCATCAGACTCAGGAGCCCAGCTGGCTTCACCCAGTGGATCCCGCACAGGAGCTGCAGGTGGAGCTGCCTGCCAGTCCCTGTCCATGCACCCACACTCTTCATCCCTTGGGTGGTCGATGGGACTGGGTGCCGTGGAGCAGGGGGCGGTGTTCGTCGGGGAGGCTCGGGCCGCACAGGAGCCCACGGAGTGAGGAGACTAAGGAATGGCGGGCTGCAGGTCCCGAGCCCTGCCCCGCGGGGAGGCAGCTAAGGCCCGGCGAGAAGTCGAGCACAGCAGCTGCTGGCCCAGGTGCTAAGCCCCTCACTGCCCAGGCCGGCAGCTCCTAGTGCGGGGCTGCCAAACCCACGCCCACCCGGAACTCCAGCCGGCAGGCAAGCAGCGCGCGTAGCCCCGGTTCCGGCTCACGTCTCTCTCTCCACACCTCCCTGCAAGCTGAGGGAGCCAGCTCCGACCTTGGCCAGCCCAGAAAGGGGCTCCCACCGTGCAGCCGCGGGCTGAAGGGCTCCTCAAGTGCCGCCGAAGTGGGAGCCCAGGCAGAGGAGGCGCCGAGAGCGAGCGAGGGCTGTGAGGGCTGCCAGCATGCTGTCACCTCTCATAAGGAGTGATTAATCTGAGCTTCTCCAGAAAGTCCATTCCTGGTAGGCACTGGGAATAAGAAATCTCAGAGTATAAAAAAACATCAAGTGGTAGCACTTTTGTGAATGGCTCCCAAATTAGATCCTTTACTTTTTTTCTTTTTCATGAAGCACAGTTGCCCAAAACACGCTCAGCCTGAGATGAAGCACATATTAGAGAAAGGTTCTCTCTATAGCATTATGTATTACTTGAATGAGCATTAAAAAGAGAAGACGGGACATGCTCTCTCTAGCTATTATTACCTGCACTATACAGTTGACATACACAAGCTCATTATTGCATTATGTTTTATTCAACAAAATAACTTTAATGTTGAAGCTTAAATTGAATTCACTAAAACATCTTTGTCTCCAGCATAGTGTGCCTCAAGTGTCTCCTTGGTGCCTGAATTTTCTCCAGAATTATAGTGCTGAAGCTATGGAAATGGTGAAATTATATGCAATCTGCAAAACAATGTGGCTATAACGTGGTAATTGGCCTTCCACATAATTAAAGGAACATTTCCTCATCAGAGCTGTTCCATCAGAGACCCAAAGGATATCGTTGTACAAATCACCCACTTAGGAAAACCTTTATTCCCAGTAGCCTATACAAATCTGGTTATGCAAACAGATTTGCTTATTCAGTAACATTAATGGCTTCTCATAGTTAAAAAGTCATCAATGTGTTTGACCTATAATCTGTTTCCTCTGTGACCAAGTGTCATTTTTATTTTGACAGTTAGGAGCCTTTTGACTCTTTCATAGCTGGCATGAAGGTACAGGGAGGCAAATCTCAAAAACCAACAACCTGTGTATTCCCAGCCTATTAATCAATAGAAAATCACTTCAACTGGATTACGGTCTTGTACCTGGCAGAAAGGCTGTTATGGACATTGGAATTGGATTTTTACAGTTGATATGACACCTCCTTGAGTCAGATCAGATTCGTGTTTGATAGACTCTTGCCAAAAAATTGCTCCAGGGTCTGTGCAGTAGCTAAAGCCTTTTTGTTGTTGTTGTTGTTGTTTTAAAAGCAGCATTAAATGTTTTCATGAAGACCTTCCCAGCAGTGATTTTATTGGGAATATGGTCTTTAGCTCTGGTCCTGAATAACTCAGACTGAGGAAACCTCTAACAAGTGTTGTATTGGAAGATGTCTGATGGATGGTTGGTTTTAATAACAAATCTCTTCCCTTTTTCTGTCCCCTGTGTTCTATTCTCCTTTCTCTACACATTATTCTGGGAGGATTCACCTATTCCCAAAGTCCTTTCCTCTTTATTTCCATTCCAGAGCTCTCTGTATAACTCCAGGCTGATGAATCCAATGGCCCAGTTGTTATCTCCACTTGGCTGTCTTTCTTGCATTGACCTCATCTTACCTTGCCTCTCCTGATTTTCTCTTCTGCCTGGGCTCACCACGTTAGATTCACACCACCATCCACCCAGCTTCCAAAACACCTGGGCCTCCTCCTTCATTCCTCCCTCTGTCTCAGTCAAGTTAGTCTACTGTCTCCTCTCCATCCTCACTGCCACAGCCTTGGTCCAGCCAACCATCTTGTCTCACTTGGCGTATTGCAGCCTCCTACCTGGTCTACTCACCTCCCACTCTCCTCCAGTCAGACTGCTCTTTTTATAGCACAAAGTGGATCATTACTCCCCTGCATAAAAACATCTACTGTCTACCTTTGTCTACAAGATAAACACGACAAAGAACCTTTAAGATTTGGCTCCAACTTACCTCTATATTAGTCAATTTTTACAATTATATGAACATCTCTCAGCTCCTCACCCTCTCACGTCTCGATTTTTGCACATGCTCTTCCCTCTGCTGGGAATGATCTTCCACACCTCTCCTATCGACCTGGCTAATTCCTACCATTTTCTAGTCTTCAACTGAGGAGTCCTGTGGTGGAGAAGGATTTCTCACCACCTGATAGAGATTGCATGCCCACCCACCTCCGGGCTTTTATTTATTTATTTATTTATTTATTTGACGGAGTCTCGCTCTGACCATGCAGGCTGGAGTGCAGTGGCGCGATCTTGGCTCACTGCAATCTCCGCCTCCCGGGTTCAAGCAATTCTCCCACCTCAGCCTTCTGAGTATCTGGAAATACAGGTGCCCACCACCACATCTGGCTAATGTTTTTGTATTTTTAGTAAAGACAGGATTTCACCATGTTAGCCAGGCTGTTTTCGAACCTCTGGTCTCGAGTGATCCACCCACCTTGGCCTCCCAGAGTGCTGGGATTACAGCATGAACAACTGCACCTAGCCAATCGGGTGCCCCTTCTATGTGCTCCCATTGCCCCAGGCATACTGTCACCATAACTTTTACCATTCTGAGTTGAAAATGATTTTTTTTTTTGCTTTTTATTTCTCTCATTAAATGCAAAGCTCATTGAAAAGAGGATGGTGGTTGTTCACTGTTGTACTCCTAACCTTTGACTCAGTGTCCTGAGGTTGGCTCTAGAGCTGTGCACACATGTTCAGACATTGGAGCACATCTTGTCTAGCACCTCTTTTGAGGTGACTTAGAGAAAAGTCAGTAGGCACTTCCCCAAGGATGAAACAGAAGCTTCACCTAAACCAGTTCTTCAAATTCAGCCTGCATTAGTATCCTCTGAGAGCTTATTAAAAATACAGTCTCCTAGAGCCCACTCTTCAAGAGTCGGTGAGTTGCTTCATCAAAATATATACAGAATTCAGGCAGTCTTCAGCGCCAGCCTGGTCTGAGCCACTGTGGACTCCCACCTGCAGAATCTCCCTGCTGGTCTCCTTGCTTCTGCTCTTACCTTCTTATTACCCATTCAAGTAGCCAGGGTGATCCTTTTTAAAATTTTTTTAAAATTTTTTTGAGATGAAGTCTCAGTCTGTTGCCCAGGCTGGAGTGTAGTGGTGCTATCTCAGCTCGCTGCAGCTCTACCTCCTGGGCTCAAGCCATCCTCCCACCTCAGCCACCTGGGTAACTGGGACCACAGACATACACCACCACACCCGGCTAATTTTTGTATTTTTTGTAAAGACACGGTCTTGCTATGTTGCCCAGGCTAGTCTTGAACTTCTGTATGCACCCACCTCAGCCTCCTGCATTTTTAGGAGGCCCCTCTTGTAGGGATTTTGATGCAGAGGCCTGGGTGCCTCATGTCTCCTCCCATCTCTCTCTGTCTTTCTGTCTCTGTCTCTCTCTCTCTTTGTCTTTGCCTTATAGCTGCCCTGGGGACTAGACTCTGCCTTAGGCATCCCTCTGACTCTTGTTTACTTTTACACTGAGGCTGCTTTAAGTTGCACATTGATCTGAAGCCTTGGGCTTCTGTTCCTATTCCTTGCTTTTGTTGGAAGGGCCATGCAGCTTCTTGACAAATTGCAAAGGTGCCCACGAGTTTTCAAGTCCCCAAGAACCAAACCAGATGACAAACAAGATGCAGCCCACAGCTGGAGAGACAGATTTCATGTCCACACAGAGACTCCAAGATGCTGAACTGAAATCCACCCCGAAACCTGCTTTCTCTCTCATTTAAGTTCAATGTGAACTGGGGGCTTGCAGGGCAGGGCTGGTGACCATTCACAGGGCAAAGATGCTTTGAAATGGCAACTGAGAATGGTGTGGTTGTTGACAGATGGCACGTCAGAGCATAGATTAACATGGAAAGAGAAACTCACCCCTTGGGGGCAGTGTGTGAGGCTGGCAGCCACACAGAGGGCTTTTCCTGCGAGCTCTTGCATAGATGCAAACAGCCAGGAGGTTTTGCTTTCTGAGCCTTAGTGGAACCATGTTCCTCCCTGCACATTGCCGCTCTGCAGCAAATGTTTATTCCTGTTGCATTGATTAAAAGTACTTACCAGGCCGGGCGCGGTGGCTCACGCCTGTAATCCCAGCACTTTGGGAGGCTGAGGCAGGCAGATCACAAGGTCAGGAGATTGAGACCATCCTGGCTAACACGGTGAAACCCCGTCTGTACTAAAAATACAAAAAATTAGCCGGGCATGGTGGCAGGCACCTGTAGTCCCAGCTACTTGGGAGGCTGAGGAAGGAGAATGGCATGAACCCAGGAGGCGGGGCTTGCAGTGAGCCGAGATTGTGCCACTGCACTCCAGCCTGCATGACAGAGCAAGACTCCGTCTCAAAAAAACAAAGTGCTTACCGAAGGGGTTTGAGGGCAGTGGTGACAGTGTGAGTTATGGCTCTGCCGGCTGCCAGTGGAGCCAGCCGCTCTGCACAGCCGTGCAAGTGTGTTTTGAAAAGTGGCTCAGCCGGCCAGGAGTGACTGGCTGTAAATATTGCTGCCACAACATCTTGTAGCCTGATTGGGGCCGTGTTTGCAGAACCCCTAAACCACTACACTTGTTCAGGCTTAAAAATAAGCTTACTTTTGTTTGTTTGTTTTGTTTTATGAGATGGAGTCTTGTTCTGTCAACAGGTTGGAATGTAGTGGCATGATCTCGGCCCACTGCAACCTCTGCCTTCTGCGTTCAAGTGATTCTCCTGACTCAGGCTCCCAAGAAGCTGGGACTACAGGCGTGTGCCATCATGGCCAGCTAATTTTTGAATTTTTAGTACAGACGGGGCTTCACCATGTTGGCCAGGATGGTGCGATCTCTTGACCTCGTGATCTGCCCACCTTGGCTTCCCAAAGTGCTAGGATTACAGGCGTGAGCCACCGTGCCTGGTCAAACATAAACTTACTTTCTTACCTCTTCTGCTGAACTCTATTTGCTTCTTTTCTCAACTTCTGCTGAACTCTATTTTGCTTCTTTTTCCTGGATAAAGCTCTTCTTTATCCAGAAGAGCTTTTAGCAACAAAGTTACCCAATGCCCTTCCCTAGTCTCTCCTTGCAACTGGCTCTCGGGGGGTGGGGGGGGGTTGGGGGCGTGGGGGGGATGGGGGGTGAGGGGGGGTGGGTAGGAGGAAATCCTTGACAGAACCAATTTACATGACTGTTTGGAGGACTCTCGCTAGCCCCAGGAGGTGTTTGCATTTTTAAATTGGTTAGTAGTGTCAGAATGTTTCATGAGTAAGAGCACAGCCTCTAAGTTGGATACCATGAATTTAAATCTCAACATGGCCATTTTGTATATAACCAGAGGATGGATTTGGGGACCCAATGGATCTACCATGACATGAACTTGCACCAACATTCACCTGACCTCCAAAATGCCTATTCTGTCTGGTAGACCCTAGTCTCGCCCTAGTGCCAGTTCAGAGCCTGTGTCCAGTGATCCTGCACAGGTCCCATTAGTTCCTTTTCTCCTGTTCAGTCATCCAGGTAAAAGGCTGTGTATTCCCTTGGGGGCAGGCTGGGAGAAAGATTGACAGTATAAATTTTTGGCAGTGGAGCAGAGTCCTTTCTGGAGGGGACCTGGCTTCCCATTCAGACAAGGGACTCTGGGTCTGTGAACTGGCTTATGTCTGGGAATTGACTGGGGACTGTGACTCTGTTTTTATGATTCAGATTAGACTTCTGCTCACCTGACCTAGAACTCTTCTGCAAACACAGATCCAGTAAAAATGTGGCAGGCTTCTTATCTATTTCACTTCTGGGAATGCCACGATCAGCTGGCACCATAGGTCTCTGCGAGTCAGGCTATTCTGGTTGCAGCTTTGACTCTGCTGTCTTTTATGGTAACTGCATCCACCTTGCCTTTGGGGATTGAGTGCTCTGATCACTTGGCCCCAGCCCCTGTAGTGTGCCTATGTCACTTACCCTCTTTATACCTCAGTTTCCTCCTCTATAAAATGGGCATCCTCATTGCACCCACCCCAGGGCTGCTGTGGGGTATAGATGGATTAGCATATGGAAAGTAATAGAAGAGGGTCTCATAGCCCATGTGTCGTTATCAGAATTATTTCGTGACTGGGGAGAGCTGGAGGAGAGAGGAAGGTGCTGAGCAGACCCATGTGTTCTCCCACCAGTGTTTCCTGAGCACCTATTATGTGCTGCCCACTGTGAGAGCTGTTAGGGTTGAAATAGGGAGCACAGCAGGGTAGGGGCTGCCATCAGGAGCTTAATGGGGAGACCATTGTGCAACATGTTTCCAGCGCTTGGGGTGGAGAAGTTCAGGGAGTACAGGGACCTAGGATCCTGGGCAGAATCATGGAAAGGACACAGCCTCCCCAGCCTCTCCTGCCTCCTCTGCCTCCCTGGCCTCCTCTGCTTCCCTGGCCTCTCCTCCTTCCTGGCTTCCCCTTCCACCCCGGCCTCCCCAGTCTCCCTTGTCTCTCCTGCTTTTGAGGTGGGCCAGGAGCTGCTGGTGCTCACTTAGCCTGTCCTGGACTCTGGGTGTAGCACTTCGATGTCCAGAAAATACCCCCGGGTTCAGCTCATCACACAGCCAAGGCAGGAGCTCCACACTGACACTAAGGGTGCATCCTGGGCTCATTCATCAGGGCATGCCCCCAAAATATTTCTCCACATCTCCTCCCTTTGCCCACCTGCATTGTCTCTGTGCCTCAGCCCCAGCTGGGGGCCTGCAAGGATCCCCTATATCCTCTGCCCCTGCACGGCTGGGTCCCAGGCCATCTGTCCGCCCACCACACTTCTCTCACCTTGCCAACCACGCTCCAGCCCCACAGTCCTCTTTCTGCTTCTTTCCCAGCCTCTGGGCTTTTGCACACGCTGTTCCCTCTGCCTGAACACCCTCCACTGGGCTGAGAACAACTCTCTGAGACCTCTCTCAGCTGTTGCTTCCTTTGGAACAGCCGCTGCTGCTGTCACTCTCCCAGCTCCAAGACCTGCTGAGCCTCCTGTCTTTTTTAGTTCCCATGCCCCCAGCACTTCTCCTTGGCCTCCTTTGGCCCAATTGACAATGTCCATTCTCAATGCCTTCTCACCCAGCGCTGAGCCCCACTGGGTGAAGGCAACGCCTGTCATGTGCACCACAATATCCCCTCCCCCATCACCACGACTGGTCCACAGTGATGCTCAAAAAAGATCTGTTGGTAGGCAATGCGAAGGTGCATTCATGTCATCCTGAAGGCGGAATTCTCCACGAGTTTTGAGCAGCCTCGGTTTTCCCACCACCTCCAAATCATGCAAGACACAGGGTAAGAGCAAAGACAAGGTGGCTGTGGCCGATGTCCACCCTCTCGGGGCGTCCCTTCTCTTCTCTCCTCCTTGAGCAGGGAGACCATCGGGGTGCAACCTGGTTGGGGCGGGGAGGAGGTGCAGGGCCTGGCCAGAGCGGGCCTGGCCACGGGCAAGGGACAGCGACCTCCTGGGCCAGGACAGGTGAGAGCGGCGCAGGCCCGGGCCCGGCGTGGCGGAGGTGCGCGTGAGCGGCCAGCAGAGGGCGGCAGAGAGCCAGGAGCGGCCCGCAGAGGAGCCCGCGCCGGCCCCGGTGCCCAGCTCCGCGCCGCGCGGACCCACCGAGCCCGCGCTCAGACGCCCCAGCTCCGCCGAGAGGCCGCTTGCGCCGGGTCCTTCTTCTTCCCCAAGTTCAGACAGAGCCCCCGGGGCCATGGCCAGCCCTTCCGGCAGCTCCAAAGCCACTGGCAAGCCCCGAGGCAGGGACGGCCGGCCCAGGAGGGAGGAGGACGACGTCCCTCCCGAAGAGAAGAGGCTGCGGCTGTTGCTGGAGGCGGGAAGCGCGCAGCCCCAGGACTGCGAGGACGGCGAGGACGCGCCGCGACCGGGCAGGGAGGAGACCGGCACCCAGACAGGTGGCGACGGCAGAGGAGTAAGTGACACGGGCGCGGGGGTCCGGGGGTGCCGGGAGCGCGGGGGTGCTGGGGACGCGGGGTAGGGGCGGCGGGAGGCTCCGTGGCCTGCCCCAGGTTGAAGTTGGGAGGGCGGCCTTCATTCTGAACACATTTAGGCAGCACGGGCAGCCCTCCTCGCCGTGGGCTGCATCAGAGCCCCCCTGCCCAGTCTTGGGGTTGCTCCCGGATGCTGTCTGGGAGGCTTGCTCATGGTGACATCCTCATCTCCCCGTGCACGTTACTGCATTCAGAGCTTGGGTCACCTGGACACTGAACTCAGGTGAATTTTCTCTGAGATCCCGGGAGAAGGAGGACAGTTCTCTGGAAGGTTTTCCAGGGCCGATCACGGAAAGGATGAGAAGGGAGAGGTCCTGGTCGGGGACACAATTACGGTGGCAGTGTAACACCAGGAAACTTTATTGCGTGAAGTCCCTCTCACTCCCTCTACCTCCTTCTTTTACGTGGACTCTGCCAAAGACCAGGATACCAGAATGCACTGCAGTGACCAAACGTAGTGGGACCTTGGGAACGCGAGTCTGGAGCCAGGCGGCTGGGGTTTGCATCCTGGTTCTGCCCCTCCTTAGCTGGCTGACATGGCACAAGCCACTTACCCTCTCTGAGCCTTACTGTCTTCAGTGGCAAATGGATCTGTCAACAGGCCCCATTGTCTGGGGTTGTTACTGCTGAGATTAAGGGATGCTCGTCCATAGAAAGACTTAGCGTTGTGCCTGGCACATAGTGTATGGTGGATAAATCGGACTTAGGACTAAAACTCATGCCTTGGTGTGTTTTTGCAGTGATGTTTTGTTCTGGGGTGCATCACAAGAGACACGGTTCTTGGCTGGGCATGGTGGCTCAAGCCAATAATCCCAGCACTTTGAGAGGCCGAAGGGGGAGGATCGCTTGAGCCCAGGAGTTTAAGACCAGCCTGGGCAACATGGTGAAGCCTCATATCTACCAAAAAAAAAAAAAAAAAAAAAAAAAAAGCCAGGTATGGTGGTGTGTGCCTGTAGTCCCAAGTACTTGGGAGGCTGAGGTGGGAGGATTGCTAGAGCCTGGAAGGTTGGGCTGCAGTGAGCTGTGATCATGCCACTGCACTCCAGCCTGGGTGATAAAGTGAGACTCTGTTTCAAGGAAAAGAGAGAGAGACAGACAGACAGACCCACAAGAGTCTTAAGCCAGAATCTTCATGTTAAAATGCCTTCTGGAGGCTAAAAGGATGATATGTTGATAATGAAATATGTAAAAGGCAGAAACCCCACTGACTTGTTTGGTCCACAGAGGGAAATGGGAATCGCATGACCTGAAGGATGATGGAGGAACTGAACAGAAACCATCCTTGTTTCCTGAATCTGAACGTGGCACCCTCTTTTCACGGTGTCTGTATCTGCTCAGTCCGGCGGCCCCTCGAAAAGAGGGAATCTTGATTTTCAAACTTAAAATTTGGCCCAAAGCCCACTGCTGCCCACAATGCCCGCCAGACACATTCCTCTTCCGTTTTAGTTTCTATGGGAATGCTCTCTTTGAAGAACCCATGAAGCAGTGTCAGGCTGGTGTGAGGATCAGCAGTGATTTCTTTGAGGAGGAGAGCCCGTTTCTTCACTCACAGGCCATGTCTGAGTGGATCAAGAAGAACAGAGTGCCCTTTTATGAGATTTTGTCTGCGTAGACCATTAGCTTTGTAAAAATGTCAAAACCATCCTCGTTCTTTAATAGCAGATTATTTTGGACTTTTCTCTGCAAGAAGCAGCATGGGCATTCAGATGCTTTTAAGGATAAAATGTTCTTTCTCATCACCAGGCCTGGTGCTCTGGATGGCTGAGGTTTTAATGTGACTGGATGTCCCTTGGAGTGGCTCCCAGGCTGTGCTCTTGTGGTTGGGTGGCAAGGGGTTGCCTTATTCGGTGGTGGCTAGAGGAGATTTTAGCAGATAAATCGGGACCCCAGGAGCCCCTGAGTGCCAAGTCCTGCTGCAGGGCATGTGTTTATGGTGGGGAGGCGGGGGGGTGGAGGGTCGGGCACATTGATTTCCTGCCAATATCAGAAATTTCACGGGCTTCTTGTGTATCCATAAACACCCATCCCATTGAGAAGGCCTAGAAAACCTGGCCCTCCCCAAGCCTTTATTGACCGCTTGTGAATGATCCCAGTGTGTGTCTGACCAACAGCTCTTCCTGGAGGGAGAGAAGTCTCTCATAGGTATTTGGTTATCAACCTCAACCATTTGCTGAGCCTTCCCCAAGACCAGGCACCTCGGCAGAGATTTCTGGGTTGTCAGGCAGAACCGAGCATTCAAGGGTGATAACTCACTGGAGTCCCTGAAATCCCTGATGAACGCACCAGGTAAAAGCATCCGGGGTTGAAACCAGATCAAGAAGGTTATTGTCAGCCTGCGGCTCCTGTAGAGGTGCATCTACTTTGCAGGTATTTTCCTTCTTGCTGAGGAGAAACCTGGGTTTCTTAGCTTTGGCACAGTCACAACACTTGGGGTCAGACCATTCATGGTGGTGGTCGTGGGGCCGTCCCATGTATTGTAGGATGGTTAGCAGCATCTCTGGTCTCCATCCTCTAGGTACGATTCTACCCTCCCAGCTATGGCTACCCCAGATGTCTCCAGACGGTTTCAAATGCCATGGAGCAAGGGAGTGGTACGTGAGCAAAACCACCCCAGTTGAGAGCCATTGGTCTACACTTGTGGAAATGTTTGAGGGTGAGAGTGTCGAGCTTGGGTCCCTGCTGTACCCTTTATGAGCAATGCGGTCTTGGAAAATTAATACTACTCCAGGGGCCTCAGTTTTCTCATCTATAAAATGGAGATAAATGAGATACACTTCCATAGGAAGGTTATATGGGATTTACTGAGATAATAAGACAGTACATGGAAAATGCTGGGCATAGAATTTATTTATTTTTATGTTTTTTAAAGATGGAGTCTTACTCTGTTGCCCAGGCTGGAGTGCAGTGGCATGATCTCTGCTCACTGCAATCTCCACCTCCTGGGCTCAAGTGATTCTCCTGCCTCAGCCTCCCGAGTAGCTGGGATTACAGGTGCCCACCACCACACCTGGCTAATTTTTGTATTTTTAGTAGAGATGGGGTTTCACCATGTTGTCCAGGCTGGTCTCAAACTCCTGACCTAAGGTGATCCGCCTGCCTCGGCCTCCCAAGGTGCTGAGATCACAGGTGTGAGCCACCACGCTGGGCTGGGCATAGCATTGTAACACAGACAAAGCACAAAATACTTGGGCAATATCTTTTTACATTTGGCTTGTCTAGACTCCATCCTCCATCCCCTCATGCACTGGTGTGGTGCAGACCAGAATATCACCCACCTAGACTGCAGAGTGGATTTGGGTGGCATCTTGGCTTTCTGCACAAGACTTGCCTGTTCCCCACCACATCCCCCTGGTTCTCAGGGTCCAGGATTCCAGGAAGCAGAGATGTGGGCAGGCAGGGTAGGTGGCCCACCCAGTTCACTCCCACGCTGGGGACCTGCAGAGCTGGCTGTCCGAGACAGGGTGTTTGGACCAACATCTGGGTTTCTGGATTTCCATTTGAGCATAGCTGGACTACACAGGCTGAAGCTTTCTCTGCCGAGATATAGATATTTCCCTGGTGACGATCTTTCAAGCTGACATGAAGACATGGCCGCCCACTGGAACGTGGTGTGTCTGCCGTGGCGCTCTTGTAATTTGTGAGGCAGGCTCCTGAGGAATGCAGTGCGTAAGTGGGAAATGGTGGGAAGTTCTCGCATCCCCCCCGGCCGAAAGTGCTGCCTGCACAGGTTGGTGGACGGTCCTTTGAGCAGGAAGAAGACATGAAGCACATTCCTGTTAGCTACGACAGAGAGGGGCAGGGTACACACTGGACATTTCAAGCCCCTCCAGAGAAGCAAGTCTTACTGTGCTAGGAGTACTCGTGGAGTGCGGGCTGTGTTGCCCTGGGCTTTAATTATTTCAGGAACATTTAACTGCAGTGTTGGCAGGCCAGATCTTGATATGTGTTTCTCAGTTGGAAAGACTTTGGACCATAGGGAAATGTCTTCTCAATTCTTTTAATTGCATTAAGGTTGTCATTTTTCTTCTTGTGGCCTCTGGAATGTGACACAGAACTCAAGGGACAGAAAGGAGATGAGTTGGAGGCTGGGACAGGGGTCCCTGCCAGGGATGCTGGTGACTCACATGACGGTGTTGATGTGTGGAGTCCGGTGCCTGGTTTGGGGAATGTTCGTGGGATATGTTCCAAAGGACTGACGGACCTATCAGGTACTGGAGGTGAATGGTCAAGTCTGATCTCAGGGCTGACAGTGTCAGGCAAGGACAGGAAGTTGATGTTGGACTCATTGGCTGAGGTTGCTTGGGACCCAGGGGGCAACGTGTGCCAGGACAGATGGGTCTGGGGCTAGGAAGGCAGGTTTGGGCTGGAGACTTGGGCTTGGGAGGCATCCCAGGTAGACAGTGGTTGAGGCTGTGGAAATGACTGTGATTGCCTGGGATGAGAGTGGAGACGGACAAGATGGGGGTTTTGCTCTAAGCCTGGGGAACCCACCTCCCAGGTTCAAAGGATTGTCCTCCCTCAGCCTCCCAAGTAGCTGGGAATGCAGGTGCGCGCCACCATGCGTGACTAACTTTTGTATTTTTAGTGGAGTTGAGGTTTGGCCAGGCTGCTTTAAACTCCTGACCTCAAGTGATCGGCCCACCTTGGCTTCCCAAAGTGCTGGGATTACAGGCATGAGCCACCATGCCTGACCATTTTTAAATACTAATTTTTATGAAATATTTTCAAACACATTTTACTGTACGTTGGAAAAGTCAATCATGATTTGAAAACTTTATCAAAATCCAATCAAATGTCAATTAACCATTTAATTGTGGATGAGTAAGGAGACTATTTTGACCAAAACATGTTAGAACAATTACCACTTATAGAAATAATCTATGTTTTAATGTTTTAGTTGAATTAAACAATCTTTTATATTCTGTCCAGGTGCAGTGGCTCACACCTGTAATCCCAGTACTTTGGCAGGTTGAGGCTGGCAGATCACCTAAGGTCAGGAGTTTGAGACCAGCCTAGCCAACATGGCGGAACTGTCTCTACTAAAAATACAGAAATTAGCCAGGTGTGATGGCACACACCTGTAATCCCAGCTGCTTGGGAGGCTGAGGCAGGAGAATCATTTGAACCTGGGAGACAGAGGTTGCAGTCAGCTGAGATCGCACCACTGCACTTCAGCCAGCCTGGGTGACAGAGCGAGACTCTGTTTCAAAAATAAATAAATAAAATAGAATTCTGAATTTTATTTTTAATAATTATTTTGTAAAAAGAATGTCTTGTTTTTTGGAGTTGTTGAATTTATTGAATTGACAAAAATTATGTACAAGAGGGTACAACATGATGTGATTGAAGTATGTATACATTACAAAATGGCTAAATCAAGCTAAATAACATCACCTCCCAGACTTATTTTTTTATGGTGAGAACACTTAAAAAATCTACTCTCTTAGTGATTTCCAAGTGTATGATATGTTGTTATTAACTGTAGGTACCATGTTGTCCCATGGATATCCTGAACTTATTCTTCCTCTCTAAAAATGACATTCTGTGTCCTTTGGCATCTGCCCACTTCCCCACCCTGGCAACCATCATTCTACTCTGCTTCTGTGAATTCAACTTTTTTCTTTTCTTTTTCATCCTTTTTTTTTTTGAGACAATCTCATTCTATTGCCCAGGCTGTAGTGCAGGGGTGTGATCTTGGCTCACTGCAGCCTTGACTTCCCAAGCTCAATCAATCCTCCCACCTCTGCCTCCTGAGTATCTGGAAGTACAGGCATGCACCACCACGCTCCACTAATTTTTGTATTTTTTTGTAGAAATGGGGTCTTGCTATGTTATGCAGGCTGGTCTCGAACTCCTGGGCTCAAGCAATCTGCCGGCCTCAGCCTCCCAAAGTGCTGGGATTACAGGCATGAGCCACCATGCCTAGCTGAGTTCAACTTTTTTAGATTTCACATATAAGTGAGATCATGTGGTATTTGTCGTTTTGTGCCTGGCTTATTTCACTTAACATAATATCCTCCAGGCTCATCCATGTTGTCTTAAATGGCAGGATTTCCTTCTTTTTGAAGGCTGAATAGTATTCCATTGTGTACATACACTACATTGTTGCTGGAAGTGTAATGGAGGCCAGTTGGGGGAGGAGGGGGAAAAGATTCACTCTAAGTCTAGATGCTCCAGCACCCACCCAGGATGTGTGCAAGGAAGTGCAGGATGCTCCTGGTCTTGCAAACTGTGGTTTGTGGGACTCCAAAGCCCCTATCCTTCCACAGTGCTTTCTGTCTTGTTATCACATTTCCTTGGAGGAGAGCCCAGCCTTGGTGGAGAGGCCTGCTCTGGCTTTGTCCCTCAGCATGAGATGGCAAAGGATGGTGCTGCTGGGAGACCCTCACGTCTGCACACTGGGGGCTGCTTGCCTTCTCCATTCCTCCTTCAAGTATCTGAGCAGCTCCTGTGTGCCAGCTGCTGGTCTACAAGATGGATCGGTCCTTGGAGATCACGCTGTAGCAGAGGAGGCAGGCTGTAGCCCACACGCCACAACCAGCCCCCTGCCTGTTCACACAAATAAAGTTTTATTGGAATACAGCCACACCCATTTCAGTGCATATTGTCTGTGGCTGCTTTCCTGCTACAATGGAGAGTTGAATAGTTGGGACAGAGACCTATGGCCTGCAAAGCTGAACTATTTACCATCTGGCTCTCAAGAAAAGGGAAAAAAAAAGCTTATCTTTGTACCCCAACAGTCTTAGATTAAGAGTACTTTGTACCACCCTGACGTCCCAGGCGGCCATGAGTTCAGCCACTCCTGAAATGTACACAAGTCTGGGCTAGGGTTGCAGCAGGTGAGTCCCAATTTTGCAGGTCTTTGGCATCAGGGGCACAACCCAGGATTTTGAGTGGGGTTTCCTCACCACTGTGGCTGGGCACAGGGCTAGTGTGCTTTCTGATTTTTGTATGGGGAAGAGAAAGGAGGGAGGAAATGGCAACTTGTTGCCCTGTTCTAACATTTTCCTAAGATGGGTCTCCAGGCAAGGGCTTGGGATCTCACCTTGCACAGCTTACAAAACCCAGTGAGGCTGGCTGTCTTGGCGCTGCCACTCTGAGGGATGGAGCCCCCAAATTACTAGGAAGGGAGATAAAAGAATGGTTTCTGCAAGCACAAGAAGTGGCGTTATTGAAATTAACATTTCCCCCAAGTTTTATAATGTCTAGGCATGCATATTTAAGTGTCTGTCTCAAAAGCTCTTGCTAATAACAAGATGTTGCATTTAATTTCCTTTTTTTGTTCTCTGAGCAACATGCAGCTTCCTGCACAGCCCTCCTTGCAGGCAACTGCACTGAGGTGACAGTCCTCCTGACTGCCAGCACAGATCCCCAGGGCCTCTGAGAGCCCTGTATTCTGGGGGCAGCCTTTCCCCCTTCTATTTGGCCCCAGCTGGAAGGGGGCAGGTTACCCACAGCGCAGCACAGGGCTCCTGCCTTAGCTTAGCTTAGCTCCTGCCTAAGCACAGGGCTCCTGCCTTAGCTTCTCTAGGGAGTCTGGCTCCCTCTGACCCTCTAGACCTCACCAGCTGAGGATCAGAGCCCCGGGGCAGGAGCCCTGTGCTCTGATAGAGCCAGACTATGTTTCCAAAAAAAAAAAATTTATGTAGAAAACAAAAAACAAAACATCCTCTTGATTTGCTTTTCTTGATCTTGCTTCTCAGAGGTAACACTGGGAAGGGTTGGGGTGTACCTCTCCACACCTTTTTCTTTGATTTCTTTTTATTTTTTATTCTACGTTCTGAGATACATGTGCAGAATGTGCAGGTTTGTTACATAGGTATACATGTGCCATGGTGGTTTGCTGCACCTATCAACCCGTCATCTAGGTTTTAAGCCCCGCATGCATTAGGTATTTGTCCTAACGCTCTCCCACCCCTTGTCCCCCACCCCCGACGGGACCCGGTGTGTGATGTTCCCCTCCCTGTGTCCATGTGTTCTCATTTTTCAACTCCCACTTATGAGTGAGAACCCGCAGAGTTTGGTTTTCTGTTCCTGTCCACACCTTTTTCCTCTGTGCACACAAGCACATGTATTTGCATATAAGTGTTTATTGTAACCTTTTTTAAAAAGTAAAAATGGAATAATGCTATATTTATTCTTTGGAAAGCCTGCTTTTCAGGCAGCATGTCTTTGACATTGTCTCACGTTGGAACCTGGGTACCACCTTCTTCTCCCAGCAGTTATTCTGACGTGTGGATGCACCACGCTTCATTTAACCAGCCCTGCACCGATACGTCTTTGGATGGTTTCCACCTTTTCCCAGTCACAGATGGTGTTCTGATGGATTTCCTTACACACATCACTTGGTGCTCTGTGCCTGCATTTCTGTGAGATGTTCCTGGAGGTGGGCTCTCTAGGTCAGAGGGGGATCTGTGCTTAATTTGCATCCTGTGCAAAATTCCCTCCAGTCATCCGGCTCCCCAAGGGCTCACATGGTACTGTCCTCTGTAGACATCATCTTCTGCAGATGATGGCACGACTGCCTCTCTTTCTTTTACTCACACCAGTCTGCACCCTGGTGTCCTGGGGGGTCCAGCCCCTACCTGCTTGTCTGCCCCCACCCCACAGTCCCCCCAGCCCCTGCTAACAGGGACTCTGGCTTCTGAGCTCTGGCAGACTGCCTCACTCTGGAGAAGTTTGCTTTCTCAAACATTCCTGGCAATGTTACTGCAAATCTCGAGGCCTGCATTTGTCTTCTTCAGGTCTCAGTTTCCTCAAAAGTAAAATGGGGTTAATGTGATGCTACTGTCTGCATCCTAGAGCTGCCATGAGGGTTCAGTGAGATCACTGTTGAGAGCACGTTCACAGCGCCGGCCTTGTGCGCAGTCAGCACGTGTAGGGCAGGGCTGTTGCTGATACGTGGTTGACTGTCATTGCTAGACTGTGGCTTTACCGGGGGCATTGTCTTTAGTGCCAAGCCCAGAGCCACCCCTAGTACCTGCTGTGTTTATAGAGTGATTGAGTGTCAGGGTCAGAGACTAGGGCAATGGCAGCAGAAACAGAGGAAAGAAGTGGGGCTTCTAATAGGTCCTGAGCCAGTGGCCCTTGAGATGAAGACTTCTTGCCAAGGTCTGGGGCTGTGCTGTGTGTTCTAGGCCCGAGACTGGAAGCTAGGCCTGGCTGCAGCCCCGGCTGAGCTGGGGAAGTGCAGGTCAGCATCCTGCTTCATTAGGACACCTCCAAGCCCAGCTTAGACCTGGATGCCAGGTGACCCTCTGTTTACTCTGAGCCCAGACAGAGGACAGGGAAGTGTGCAAGTGTGGGAACCCTCATCACAGCCCTTGACTCTGTAAGGCATATGGGTTTGTGCACGTGTGTGAGCACGGCCATGGCTTCTCTGTGAGTTTCAAGCTCGAGGTTGTGTTTATGCAGGGTTAGGCTTGCCAGGTAAAATACAGGAAGTCCAATTAAACCTGAATTTCTCATTAACCTTTTTTTTTTTTTTTTTTTTTTTTGGTGCAAATATATCACATGCAATATTTGGGACCTGCTTACCCTAAAAAATGATTTGTTGTTTATCTGAAATTCAAGTTTAACTGGCATCCTGTCTTTTCACTTGCTACGTATGAGAGTTCCGTGTGGGGGTTATGAGTGTGCATTTGTGAGTTCCCATGTGAAGGACTCTCCAAGTGTCTGTAGGTGCCAGGATGGAGATGGACAGAGAAGATCCTCTCGGGCCGCTTTAGTGGCACCTAGAGACTGTGGGGTAGGACACTTCAGCCCCAGGGGCCTAGGCAGCACTGTCCAGCACCTGTGTGCTCCTGTCTTCTTCATGGGGTCTGACTTCCCTGCCATCTCTCTCCAAATACGGTGGCAGGAGCTATCCCATCCGCCCCCATCTGGAGCTCGGCTGCCCAGCCAGACAAGATGGCAAACAGTGTGCAGATGGCTGCAAAGCTTTCCCCAGCTCCTTCTGCAAGGGGACTGCAGATGAAATGGAAGCCCTCATCCTCACCGCCTCCCTCTTCCAGAAAACCCAGGCAACAGCCACCTCTGAATGCTGCTTGAGAAGCTTCTCCCTCCTGGTGATTAAACCACCCCAAATAAATAAAGCACTGCATTTCCACCATAGGCTTGTTCACATGCACGCAGCCTATTGTCTTGGATCCGCCTGTGTGCCTGATCCATCATGAGGGGTTCTCCTCTGAGGTGCTTGCAAAGAGCTGCTTGCAAAGAGTTGCTTAATTTTCATCTGAAAGACTCTCTGTAGAAACCAGGCCCAGCTTTGGAAGAAAGCCTTTTCTCCCCCTTTAGCAAATTCTGTGTCATTCTTTTTTTTTTCTTTCTTTTTTGAGACGGAGTTTCACTTTTGCTGCCCAGGCTGGAGTGCAATGGTGCAATCTCGGTTCACTGCAGTCTCTGCCTCCCAGGTTCAAGCGATTCTCCTGCCTCAGCCTCCTGAGTAGCTGGGACTACAGGCACCCACAACCATACCTGGCTAACTTTTTTGTATTTTTAGTAGAGAGGGAGTTTCACCATGTTGGCCAGGCTGTTCTGGAACTCCTGACCTCAGGTGATCCAACTCAGCCTCCCAAAGTGCTGGGATTACAGGTGTGAGCCACCATGCCTGGCTGGAATTCTGTGTCATTCTGGATACTTATCATGACTTCAAGCATCTAGGACTCTGTCCTGGGTATCCTGAGCCTGAGGGTTTATGTGTGTCCAGCTGGCTTGGAGGTTGTCTACAGGCAGGTTGAACTTGGCCTCTGAGTCCATGCAGCCTCACATGGGAAATACCACCAAGGAGCCTCATCGTGTGCTTTTAGGAGATAGTTTCTATTTAGTCATTGCTGAATCTGTTACAGACAGGGTCTCGATTTCTTGTAAGTCCTGTATGAGGTCGGTGCTGTGATTATCCACATGTTCACTTGTTCTCTCTGGCCTCTTTCAGGCTCTTGAACTTCCTTTGCTCTTTTCCTGCTACAGGGCCTTTGCATATCCTGCTCTTTCTTCCTGGAAAGATTTTCCCTCTCCCTGCCTCTTCACCTGGTCACGGTCTCATCTGACAGTGGAGTCACTACATCCTCAGGGACGCCTGGCCACACTGACTCAGTCACAGCAACCCCCTGTTACCTGCTTTCATGACACCAGGTGCCTCTCTGTGGTAGACACTAGCTCAGCTACGGCTTCCTGTTTCTGTGCGTGTCATCCTTCCCCTTCAAGACTGTGGTCACCGTGAGGGCCAGGGCCATGCCTGTTTCTGATTCTCATTTGTGTCTCTGGTGTTTAGTATATGCTTACCTAGAATTTGATTAATGAATGACGGCATACCCATTTTACAGATGAGAAAGTTGAGGCTCAGGAACATTGTGTAACTTGCTCGGTATTAGATAGTGATGGTTTGAAGCGATCTGGCTGGTCGCTGGGTGCACACTCTTAACCACTTCACTATGGTTCTTCTCTCATGGTAGCTCTCCAACAGCAGGAGTGACAGACAATTTTAGGACAGGTGTAACCAGAATCCCAAGGGTTATCCTAGAAGGTGGTGTCAGGAACATGCTTGCCTATGGGCCTTCTTACTGTATTGCATAAAATACTCAGTTTTTCTGACTCGCCTTTAGTAAAGACCTTAGCAATATTTGAAGCACAGTTGTCTGTAGGAAAGGGTGGGTGTTTATACTTTTTTAAAACGGAGTCTATATCATATTTATCTTGTGGTCTGCCATGCCCCCCGCTCTTCTTCAGCTTCAGTTATGCAAAATTCACACTTCTTCTCTTGAGTGCCTCTCTCTTACCTGTTCAGTTTCTTTTCTGTGTTCGAGATTGCTTAGAATTTTTCCCCATTACTACAGCCTGCTTCCCACCTGTATCCCCCAGCCAGCTTGTTCTGGATTTTGTCAACAACATTTCCAGCGTTTAGTGAGGGCTGGACTGAAGGAAAGCCTTGGAAAAGGCTGTGTGATGAAAGGTGAAGATACCTAATGTGCAGGCAGACATCAGGGTTAATTCAAAGGCTGGAAGAAGGGCTCACCTGGAGGACTGGAAATGTCTTTGAGCTGAAGGTCATGTGCAGGTGGAACAAAGAGGGTGAGCCTTTTGGGGTGAACTGCAAGTATTTGATAAGATCCCTGTCCCCATGATTGGGGAAGTCTTGATAAGCATCCTCGATGTGATGGAGGGATCAAAGAACCCATGGCTCTACCTGTCCAGCATGGCAGCAACATGACACAGCCAAGTTATTGATTATTGGTTGCCCAGCTGTCATCACTCAACATCTTCTGTTAGTTATAGCTGTAATTTGCACTAGTTGTCAATGCCAGTTTTGACTTTCCTAGTCAATAAAGTGTTCCGAGAGTGGCGACTAAGGCTGAGCACTACCCATAATCATGAGTATTACAGAGGCAAGCCCCCTTGCCCACCCACCTGCAGGTGATGACACACCCTAGGAAATCACTCAGTTCTTTGGAGGACCCTGAATAAATGCTCAAGTCCATCTGTTCATCTGTCCGTCCATCTATCCACCATTCCATCCATCCATCCATCCATCCATCCATCCATACATACATACATACATGCATACATCCATCCACCCACCTACCCATCTATCCACCCACCCACCCACCCATCTAGCCATCCAACCCACTCTCTTATGCACCCAGCTATCATCCACCTACCCACCCACCAACCCATCTATCCATCCACTCACCCATGCATCTATCCACCCATTCACTCATCTACCCATCTATCCACCCACCCGTGCATCCATTTATCTATCCCTCCACCCCCTCACCCACTCATCCATTTCTCCACCCACTCAGCCATCCCTTCACCGACTCAACCATCCATTCATTCATCCACCTGCCCACCCACCCATCTTTCCATCCACCCATCTATCCATCTGCCCACCCATGTATCCATCCACTGCTTGTCCTTCTGTTCATTTATTCCACAAAGACTCATTAACCACCTACTAGATTCTGGGGAGGTATCTGCTCTAGTAATTGAGAACATGGTTTCTGAAATCTGATTCCCTGGGCTCAAATTGAGCTGCCTCCTAGCTAGCTGCTTGGGTAAGTTATAGAAACTGTGCTTTGATTTTCTTATCTGAAAATTGGCTTTAATAGCTTATACTCTTGCAGATATAGTGAAGATTAAATAAGATGTCACATTAAAAGTGCATCATCGACACTTAATAGAGATTAGGTTTTACCATTCATTATTATTCTTGGCAGATGCTGCAGATAACGTGGAGAGCATACGAAAGGCACATGTTTTAACCAATAGTGACGTACAAGTGCTAAGTTCTGCAGTAGGGGAAGGGCAGAAAGCCATGGAGAGGGCCTGGCCCAATCCTGGAGCCTCAGAAAAAAGTTCCCCGTTGAATTGCTGTTTTAGCTGAGACTTCTGGGATGGGTAGTAGTTGGAGATCCCAGACAGGAGGTGACCGAGTTAGCAAGGGAAAAATTGGGTCCTGGCACCCATGGCAGAGTTGAGTGATCCAGTCTTTCTGTCTCCACTGGCTGGAAGTCCACCAGATCTGGGAATGTCCAGTTGGGGGAGGGGGCTGACAATGATCATGACCTTCACCTGTCCTCACATGTCCTCTGTGTATCTGCAAAGCCTCTGCCTCAGTCTCCTCTTCTGGAAAGTGGAATTGGAAACCACATCTGCTTCTCTCCCAGGACTGCTAGGAAGACAAGATTAGATGGCAGGTGAGAGCTCTTTGAAAATGAAAACATTCTGCTATTTGAATGCAAAGTGTTCTTCTTTGCCTGTGATGTTTCCTAATCTGTGAAATCATACTGGACCTCGAAGCTGTCTATTAAAAAAAAATATAGCAAATTGGCTGGGCAGGGTGGCTCATGCCTGTAGTCCTAGCACTTTGAGAGGCTTAGGGGGTTGGATCACTTGAGGCCAGGAGTTCGATACCAGCCTGGCCAATACGTGAAACCCCATCTCTACTAAAAATACAAAAATTAGCCAGGTGTGGTGGCGTCTGCCTGTAGTCCCAGCTACTCAGGAGGCTGAGGCACAAGAATCATTTGAGCTCAGGAGGCAGAGGTTGCAGTGAGCCGAGATGGCACCACTGCACTCCAGCCTGGGCGACAGAGCGAGGCTCTGTCTGAAAACAGAAAAAAAAAAAAAAAGCAAAGTTAACACTTCCTCCATCTCTCCCCTAGGGGAGGCAATTTGTCAAAGATTGTTGTTGGATTTTACACACAGGGAAATCCAAGGAATGTGTGGAAACCAGACCAGGACTCTCGTCTCCCTGTTTACAGGGTCTTAAATGGGGGAGCCACTTTGGGTTCTTTCCACAAGATTGCTTTGTAAAAAAAACAAGAAGCAAACAAACAAAAAACTCAAAAAAACAGCCCTGACCTAAATATTCACAAGGGACCTTAGGCAATATCTGCAAACAAAAGTGAGTGATGAGTGGAATCTGTCATCTTTACAACTAAGACAGCTCCAGAGTTGAAGCAAGTGGAAATATCTCTAGAGACAGAGACTTGGGCGGGTTTGCCAGTTACAAGCTAGGAGAACCTGGGCAGGTTTACCTCTCTGAGCTTCTGTGACCTTGTAAAATAGGCTGCATTGCGCTAAACTTGCAGGAGGAATCCCAGCTTCCTCCTGTGCACAAGGCTGGTTTCTTCCCATCCTTTTCCTTGTTCTGCCTCTCTCCTCTCTCCAAGAGATGAATGCATTTGGACCCAGTAGGGGCCTATGTTTGCAAAAGCTCTCAGGTGATTCTAATGCAGCCAGCCTGGCTCTGAGAGTGAGTTCTTGGACACTTCTGGAGGCACATTTACTAGTGAGGAAGGTCACTATGTGCTGAAGGCATGACTCATCTTCCATTCCTTTCTTCCATGAAGCAAGGTGCATGGGTCGACTGAGCTGGGAGAGTCCACGGTGTCAGCCTCCCCCACGCTTCCCTCCCTCCTTATTCCTTGTGTGCTGTACTTTCTTGATTTCCTGTACTCTGCACCAAGCCAGGAGATGGTAAGATCTCAAAAAAATCATTTTTTTGGGAAATGGGATCAAGAGGGTTTTTGTTTGCTTGTTTGTTTGTTTGAGACAGGGTCTGTTGCCCAGGCTGGAGTGCAGTGGCGTGACCTTGGCTCACTGCAGCCTTGACCTTCTGGGCTCAGGTGA
Source organism: Pan paniscus (assembly GCF_029289425.2). Lineage (NCBI taxonomy): Eukaryota > Metazoa > Chordata > Mammalia > Primates > Hominidae > Pan > Pan paniscus. Next base: position 115,756,480 of record NC_073255.2, on the reverse strand, counting down.
TCCTCCCACCTCAGCCTCCTGAGTAGCTGGGACTGCAGGTGCACACCACCATGCCTGACTAATTTGTCTATTTTTTGTAGAGATGAGGTTTCACCATGTTGCCTAGGCTGGTCTCAAACTCCTGGGCTCAAGCAGTCCTCCATCCATCTCGGCCTCCCAAAGTGCTGAGATTACAGGCATGAGCTGCTGTGCCTGGCCAAGGTTTTTTTTTATTATTATTATTATGAAAACTTTTCAATAAACATAAAAGTAGAGAGACTAGTTTAATGAGCTATCATATACCTATCACACAGATTGAAAAACTATTAACATTTGCAATATTTACTCCATTTGTTTTTCTGAAGTATTTACAAAATAGTTTACAGTAGTTATGTAATTGCATCCTGATATTCACCCCTACGTAATTTACTTTCCCTCTAAAAACATGAGGGCATTTTTTATATGATCATTGTCATACCTAATCAAATTACCAGTAATTCCTTAATATCCTCTAAGATCAAGTTTACATTCAGATGTCTTGTCCTCAAAATGTCAATTGTGATTATTTTTTTCTTTGAGCAAAGATAATAAGATCTCAAGATTTAATGACAGAGATTCCATGTTAGCCCTGATGTCTAAGTTCTGTGGTCCATTGTGGCTTTACTTGAAAGTCTAAGGCTAGGCATGGTGGCTCACAGCTGTAATCCCAGCACTTTGGGAGGCCAAGGTAGGTGGATCATGAGGTCAAGAGATCAAGACCATCCTGACCAAGATGGTGAAACCCTGTCTCTATTAAAAATACAAAAATTAGCCAGGTGTGGTGGCGGGTGCCTATAGTCCCAGCTACTCGGGAGGCTGAGGCAGGAGAATCACTTGAACCCGGGAGGCGGAAGTTGCAGTGAGCTGAGATTGCACCACTGGACGCCAGCCTGGGTGGCAAGAATGAGACTCTGGAAAAAAAAAAAAAGTCTTTCACTGTGGTCTCATAATAAAAGGACACTCCATTTCCCATCTGGCCCCTGCTCCTTAATGTTAGCCCCCTCCTGTGGGGAGGAGGGGGTGCCTTTCAGTGCAGGTTCAAACATTCCCAGGGCTGGCTCTCATCCCAATAAAGCCCATCGTCATGAATGAATGCTTCCCTTGCAGGTTATTCTAAGTATTGTAAATAGTGCACGTGGAGTGTCCTCATGATGCCTGGGATGTAGTGAATATTTATAGGTTTCTTTTAGTGCCTTTTTTTTTAGTGTTTTCTATAGTTCCATGTTTCTACAACCCTTAGGAACATCAGAATCATGTGTGTGGGGGTGCTTATTAAATAAACCAGTTCCTAGAGCTCACTCCCAGTGACTGCCAGTCTGATGATTAGGGGCTCAGCTAGGACCTAGGTTTGCAAAAGCTCCCAGCTGATCTCATGCAGCCAGCCTGGCTCTGGCTCTGGCTCTGGGAGCTGGGTTGGGAACTAGTCTTTGGTGCTATTCTGCTGAAACTTCAAGTTGGGCTCTTTGACTCCGTCTTGTATTGTCATCACTTGTATTCAGGTCTGTTCTTCCCCTGGATTGTAAACTCCTTGATGTCTGGGTCATCTCAGCTCATGAGCTGAGCTTTCAGTGGGTGCTCAGTGGAACAGGTGCTGAATGGAGTCAGGCTGTAGGGAGGCCAGCGTGTGTTGGTAAGTGAGAGACAAAAATCATTTTAAAAAGAATCTTTTTGCCCTTCAGTTGTGTTTGCCATGAGTTAATGTGATTTACTCTAGTGGAAGCCAGTGCAGCTTAAGTGGAGGTCTTGCCCTGAAATGGAGCCAGGTTATGGATCAGCAGAGCTGCCAAAAGCGTTTTGGGGGAAATGTTTCTGTGTCACCCTCAGTTGATTGAACTCAAGTTTTCACTCCCGTTTGACACCACGTGGGGGCCATTCTGACTTCTGCGGAGTGGGTATGATCAGATCTTCTGTAAAAGTGTAAGTGAGGGGGCTGGGCACGGTGGCTCACACCTGTAATCTTAGCACTTGGGAGGCTGAGGTGGGTGGATCACTTGAGGCCGAGAGTTTGAGACAAGCCTGGACGACATGATGAAACCTCATCTCTACTAAAAATACAAAAATTAGCCAGGCATGATGGTGCATGCCTGTAATGCCAGCTACTCAGGAGGCCGAGGCAGGAGAATCACTTGAACCTGGGAGGTGGAGGTTGCAGTGAGCTGAGGTTGCACCACTGCACAGCATTCCAGCCTGGGTGACAGAGCGAGACTCTGTCTCAAAAAAAAAAAAAAGTGTATGTGAGGAAACTGGAATTGAGTTTGGGGATGTTGGGGGATGGAGGTACTTCATTTACTGAACAACAAAAACCATAGGATACCAATGCTGGAGGAAGAAGCATCATCCTCAGTTTCTACTAACTCAACCACGCATGAGATGGGGACTTGGTGTCCGAGAGAAAAGCTTCTTTTTAGGTCTTCAACCTTGATCAAACCATTTCTGAATTCCTCACACACATATAATCAGGTGCTATGAGTGGTACTGATTGGATAATCTTTCTGTCGTTTCCTGTGCTAGGAAGGAAAATACATGTACAGCCAACTTCCTTGAGGGTTCGTTCTTTTGCATCAGGGTGTCTCAAACTGCTGCCCTTAAAACACCTGTAAGAGAATCATCCAGGCGGCTTGCTCGCTCTGCATGCAGGCCCTTTAGAATGAGAGTCAGAATCCCCGGGGCTGGAGCCACAAAATGAAATGACATTTCAACGAGTTTGTCATCATGTAAGAGAGAATAGGTGAGTATTTGGATACCTATAATACAAAGTAGATTCAAAAAGAATGACTTGATTATTTTAAATGTTGTGTTTTAAAAAATTTAATACAGAAAAGGCTGGGCGCGGTGACTCATGCCTGTAATCTTAGCACTTTGGGAGGCCAAGGCGGGTGGATCATTTGAGGTCAGGAGTTCAAGACCAGCCTGGCCAACAATATGAAACCCCATCTCTACTAAAAATATAAAAATTAGCCAGGCAGTAGTGGTGCGTGCCTGTAATCCCAGCTACGGGGGAGGCTGAGGCAGGAGAATTGCTTAAGCCTGGGAGGCAGAGATTTGGTGAGCTGAGATCGTACCACTGCACTCCAATGTGGGTGACGATTGTTTAACCACCACCAAAATGGGTTCTGAGTCCAACTATTAATATGAAGATGACATCCATTGTGGTCTTGTACATTTTGTTGCCTTTCCGGGGTGAAGGACATTGGTGACCATTTGTTTCCTCTGGAGCGGTCGATTGGTCATGAACTTCCTGGTCCAGGTAGTTACTGTGTCATTCATGATGGTGGTTGATCCTCAGGTAGTTAGGGAGGAAAATAAACAAGAAGTTATATATTTAAAATCACGTTTCAATTTTAGACCTGATTAATTGACTTAATAAAGGGCATTAGCACTTCTACTTCCTACAGTCCCTCCCTTTACCTCTGGAAACTAGTTATTTCTAGGTTGTTTTATGTTGTTAAGGTTGACCACCTTCTCTTTCTGTTCTGCAATCATAGTCCTATCACCAGCCTTTTGTCATGGTCATTCAATTCACAAGTTGCTTATTTTTTAATTTCTTGGCTGACTAAATTTTATTATGAAGACTTTTTTTTAAAGAGCTCAGAAATACTGTATTCTTTAAGTTCTTCAGCATGTGATAGTGTCTTTTGCCTATTTTAATTGGGCAATAATTTAGCTGGCTATAAAATTCTTGGATTATACTCTGTTTCCCTTAGAAATTATAGGCACCCATCCACTGACATTTCATTGTGCTTTCTTTTTCTTTTTTTTTTTTTGAGATGGAGTCTTGCTCTGTCACCCAGGCTTGAGTGCAGTGGTGCGATCTTGGCTCACTGCAAGCTCTGCCTCCCAGGTTCACACCATTCTCCTTCCTCAGCCTCCCGAGTAGCTGGGACTACAGGCGCCCGCCTCCATGCCTGGCTAACTTTTTTGTATTTTTAGTAGAGACGGGGTTTCACCGTGTTAGCCAGGATGGTCTCGATCTCCTGACCTCGTGATCCACCGGCCTTGGGCTCCCAAAGTGCCGGGATTACAGGTGTGAGCCACTGTATGAGCCCAGCCTCATTGTGCTTTGTACTAACCCCCTTTCCCTGGCCTCTTCCAGCTTGTCTTCTTCTCTCCCAGTAGTTTCTTCATGAAGAGGCCATGTGCTATATTCCATGAGATATTTCACACTCAAAGAAGACTTCTTTTATACTCTTTTGATAATTTGTCTGGGAATCACTGTCTTGATTTATAAGGGAGTTTGTAATAAATACAGTAAAAGAGAAACACAACATATTTTGAGACATCAGAGAAGGGAGACACCAATTCATTAATATTTGGGGTTAGCAGGGAAGGCTTAGTTAAGAGGTAACATCTGAACTAAGCCTTGAAATAAGGGAAGGATTTGGCCACGCAGTAATGGCGAGAGAGTAGAAGCAAGACATGATGGTTAGTGTTATGTATCAATTTGACTGGGTTGTGGGGTGCCCAGATATTTGGTTACACATTATTCTGGGTGTGTCTCTGAGGTATTCTGGATGAGGATAACCCTTAATTGGTAGACTGAATAAAGCAGATTGTCCTCCCCAATGTGGGTGAGCCTCATCCAATCCACTGAAGGCCTGAACAACACAAAAAGGTAGAGTCACAGAGAATTTGCTCTTTTTACCTGATTATATTTGAGCTGGGACATCAATCTTCTCCTGACTTTAGATGTGGACTCGAGTTGGAACTATATCATTGGCTGTCCTGGGTCTCCAGCTTGCTGGCTGCAGACTCCAGGACTCCTTAGCCTCCATAACCATGTGAGCCATCTCTTACAACAAATCTATCTGTCTCTCTCTATGTGTATAGCTCTACCTCTATCTCTCTGCTCTTTCTCTGGAGAACCTAGAATAATACACAAGGTTATATTAGAGAAGAGGATGACCCAAGGAAAAGCATGGAGGCAGAAAACTGCAAAGAGGGTTTGGGAAGACTGGGGTCCTGATGGGGAGTTTGGATTTCACTGTGTGTAGCATGGAGAATCCTTGAAAATATTGAAGAGGTGAAAATTGTATTTGTGGAAGAACACCAGGAGTATGTGAAAAGAAAACCACTCACTCCATTTTAGCTCCACTGAAGGGGGCATCAATGGGATGCACTGGGGACATGGGTTGGAGGGTAGTTGAGGCCATATCTGGAGGATCTTTACTTCTAGGCTGAGTCTGAAGTTATCTTTCTGGGGAGTGGGAGATTACAAATCTTTGAGCTCCACTCAAGAGATGGTTTTGCTAACAATGGCAGGGCGACGGTGGTGGTGGTGGCGGTGGTGGTGGGAAACTGGTAGCATGAATTCTAATTGGGCTTCTGTTATTCTAGCAGAGAAAATTGGGGAATGGACTTTCAGTAGAATAATACAGATCTGGGAATCAACTGCATGGAGGAGGTAGTTATAGGTGATGAGATGTCTCAGGGACAAAGTTTGGTAGAAGGAGAAAAGATGCTAGGCTAGTACAAAAATAATTGCTGTTTTTGCCATTACTTTTAATGGCAAAATCCGCAATTACTTTTGCACCAACCTAAGAGGATGCAAACTTCGGAGCCATCTGCATCAGAGGGATTGATGAAGATCAACAAAGTTTAGGAACACAGGAAAGGAGCGGGGAGGGTAATGACTTGAGGGCATAGCAGGGATAATCAAGGTTTTTCTTGTTAGCATGTGGAGACTTAAGCATGATTATATGTTAAACACCTGGCACATACACGGTGCAAAATATTTATGAGTGAAATGACAAGTGAAGGTGGTGAGTCATGGGAGTTCCAAGGGAACGGATGATAAAGGCAGGTCTCAAATGAGGCACAAGTGGAGAAGGTAGCTTGGAAAAGGAGAAGGATGCTTCTCCTTATAACATGGGAAAGGCAGAGGAAGGGGGTCAAGATACAGTGATCTAGGGGTGAGATGGAAGTGAGTTGAGAGAACTCAACTCTGGGCTCTGAAACCCCTAGGGATGGGTTTTGGAGGCTTTGAGATATGGAAGAGGTTTAAAGTCAATTGCTATAGCAAATATGGTTTGGAATTTATTTGTGATACTTAAAAATATTGCTGAACAGAAGTGAAGTCTACCCTAGAGTTGGATGGTGAGATTATTTAGTGGAACTACCAGATCCATGTTGTGATTCTTTCCAGTATCATTCAGCAGCCCTTGGGCAGTTGCGAGCCAAGTCATCAATGGGGTATGGAGATTTTCCAGGTGGGTGTGGTTGAAGAAAGGGAAGAACGAGTTTAGGAGCACATTACAAGAAGAAGGTGACTGTAAGGTCCAGGCTGAGCAGGAAGGTAAAGCAAGAAGGAAACATGAGGTTGTGAAGAGAAGTTTAGAGGGATGAGGAGGCAGGAGAGGTGAACAGTTGCATGATGTAGCTAGAGTGGCGATATTAGATCTTGGGGCCAGAGAGCTTTACAATGATTATGAAGATCAAAGGGCATTAGAATCAAGCTATAAAGAGCCACTGTTTGATGTTGGGATGTGAGGGTGCTGCAGGTGGATGTCTGGACATTGATGGTGAGAACATGGTCACCCTGGCCCTGCTGGGTCTTTGCTAAAGAGACTGTGCTCTGTTCTTGGGGCCGTTTTCATCACCTGATTAGAGCAGTGGTCCCCAAATGGTGTTCTTTGGACCGTCTGTATAAAATGTTCATAGGTTAAGGATAAAATGGAAAAACAGAGAAAATGTCACAGAAATGTGCCTATTGTTGAAAGACCACCAGCTGTCCTTTTTGGAGGATTGTTCTTTATTCTAAAAATGTATATATTCTATTCTATTAAAACATTTTTGTATTTGCGTTTTTTTCTCTTTTATGAAATGCCATGGGGTAGAAATTTGTAATGTATCCAATTCTCCTGTCTTCATGCATTGCCCTGTGGTGGGGGAGGGGATGTGGCTAGTACTGGCCAAGAGGCTGGGGGCAGAGGTGCAATGTTAGACTTCTAGCCTGGAGCATTTAATTCTTAGTACGAGACTCTCTAGCATTCTTCTCCCTCTGTTCCCTGCTTGGTGATACTTGAGGTATTGCAACCCCCATTAACCTTAGTCTTAGGGCAAGTTTGATGGGAAACAGAGCACCCCACACCTCCCTGCAGATGTAGCATGAGTGAGAAAAACAACTTCTGATGTTTGAAGTTACCAAGATTTAGGAGTTGTTTGTTATTGCAGCAAAACCTCACCTATTCTGACCAATCATGGTGGAATTTCTGTGTGTGTGTGTGTGTGTGTGTGTGTGTGTGTGTGTGTGAAACTGGTAGTTTAAAAAAGTTCCTTCTTACCCAAAAGAAAAAAAGATAGCAACCTTATGTTTGTTCTCAAATTAAAAAAATATTTTTACTCATTTATAAAATAGAAAAATCCGAGAATCTGTAGCTTAGAGAACTACAGTGTGGGATGTCTATAAAGACCAGGTTATTTTATCAGCTCCTAACACCCCTTAATAGAAGCTTAGCCAAGACTTGCACTATTTCAGTCTCTCCCATTCCACATTCCATGGACTCTTGAAGAGACATTGATTAAACGATGCAGCCATGAACCACCCTAACTCAATCCTAGTGGCAGAACCCCCCTTTTACTGCAGAATGAGCTTCTTGCTACAGTGATACTGCAACCCCTTAGATATATCCTGTACTAATTATATTAAAACACGACCAATGCTTTTGCTTTGTTGTCCCCCAAATTAAACACATTAATCATGAGAACCCAGAGAATTGGATTTAGTGTAACTGATTCCAAACTGTCAGTAAGAACATAATTAAGTTATATTTTTCTCCAATTCAAATAAAAGAAAATTGACAATAAAATGCTGATCAATATGTGTAGCTCAGGAGGTAGAGCCTGCTTTGAGATGCAGAAGTGTTTGTTTTTTTTAGATCTATATTCTTGAGTAAAGAAAAAATCCATCTCTCTTTCCTAGAGGGGAAGACTTTCAGAGCTGGGCTTGGCAACAACCTGACTATCAGAGGCTGAATTAAACAAATATGTACCTCCCTGGAGTGAATGGTGTGTTTCTCCTGTTCGGGGAACCGTGCTTTTATGGTGGAGTTTGCGTTCTGTCTTGGTCTCCGGATGTGTGTATCTGTGGGTGGATGTCTGCATGTAAATGGCAGTGTATACCTGTGTAGGTGTGTACAAAATTCCCATGTGAATCTCAGCTTTGTGGGGATCTCCGGTTCTTGAGCCCAGTAGATGCCATTTGAAGAAAAAATCACTTGAAAATGAGACAGAAAGAATGGAAACTAAATCCTAGCTCTAAAGGCACCAGGCTGATTAAAAAAAAAAAAACTCTGGATCTTCTTTGTTTTGGACTCTACCTACCTCTAAATGACATTTCTGTTTCCTATGAGATGATTAGAATGAAAAAGATCCTGAGCACGAAAGAGCAGATACTATGCGATAGTGTGTATGTCAGGGTGTCAGCTGTGACACTGCTGACATTTTGGCTCAGCAATTTCTCTGTTCTATGTGTGGGGGTTCCCTGTGCATTTTAGGATGTTGAGCGTCATCCCTGGATCCCTGGACTCACTGGATGCAGTAACACAACTCCCCCCAAGTAGACACAACCCCCAGTGTCTCCAGATATTGCCTAATGTCCCCAGGGGGCAAAATAGCCCCATCTGAGAACTGCTGCTTTCATAAAGTACAATGTCAGATGAAATAGGTGGAGGCTGTTTGTAGTCAGGGGTTAGTAGAGATGGAAGAGACCCCAGGAATATCCTGGAAGGGTCTGTAATATTTTGTTTCTTGAATTGGGTGTCAGTAATATGGAGATGTTCAGGTTTTTTTTGTTGTTGTTGTTGTTGTTGTTTTGAGGCAGAATCTTTCTCTGTCACCCAGGCTGGAGCACAGTGGCACCGTCATGGCTCACTGCAGCCTCTGCCTCCTGGGCTCCAGCAGTCCTCCCACCTCAGCCCTCCCGAGTAGCTGGGACTACAGGCATGTGCCACCACTGTTGCCAAATTTTTTATTTATTTATTTTTTGTAGAGAGGAGTGTCTCACTATGTTGCCCAGGCTGGTCTCAAGCTCCTGGGCTCAAGCAATCTGCTCATCTCGGCCTCCCAAAGTGCTGGGATGACAGGCATGAGCCACTGCGTCTGGCCAGTATGTTCAGTTTGTAAGAAAAGTACTGTGTTGACCTCTTCTATGTGCACATTTCTTTAAGTAATAATTCAATAAAGCATTTAGAAAAATTGGTCATAATAGGAGTGATTTGTAGAGTGATTGGCATGAAAGCTGATCACCTTAATTTGAACTACTCTGAAATGAGCACCAGGGGCCACCAAGAGGACCCTTTCAAGGTGTCATAGCCAAGGAGAGGAGTGCGTTGTGTACATCTCTGCATAAAGGATTTGCTGGTTACATGGAAGGATGAAGCCTCCTTCTGAGGACAGAGGCAGCAAAGCAAGTGGAAGCCCAAAGCATTGAGCTTTCCAAATGGACTTTGCTAAAATCTTGTGGATGACTCATGCTCTTAACATACACCCATGTACATATTGTCCATATACACATTAATTCTGTAACAAGGCCCACACTTAAGGGTTTTTTTTTTTTTCTTTTGAGACAGTCTTGCTTTATTGCCCAGGCTAGAGTACAGTGGCATAATAGTGACTCACTGCAACCTCCGCCTCCTGGGTTCAAGCAATGCTTGTGCCTCAGCCACCTGAGTAGCTGGGACTACAGGTGCACAACACCATGTCTGGCTAATTTTTGTATTTTTAGTAGAGACAGGGTTTCACCATGTTGGCCAGGCTGGTCTCAAACTCCTGGCCTCAAGTGATCTGCCCACCTCAGCCTCCTAAAGTGTTGGGATTACAGGTGTGAGCCACTGCGCCTGGGCCCACAGGTTTGAGTTGAGATAGAGAAACTCTGGCAGGACTGAGGAATTGGGCCACAGTCTCTGGGAAATATGCACAATTTCTGGAATCTTCTATAATTCCAGAGTTCCCACTTTCTGTCTCCTGTTTATTCAACAAACTTGTATGGAACCACAGTGTGTCTAGAACTTGCCAGGTGTGGAGGATAAAAAGATGACTGAGATCGGGCATGGTGGCTCATGCCTGTAATGCCAGCACTTTGGGAGGCCAAGGCAGGCGGATCACTTGAGGGCAGGAGTTTGAGCACAGCCTGGCCAACATGATGAAACGTCTCTACTAAAAATACAAAAATTAGCCAGGCATGGTGGCATGCACATGTACGTAGTCCCATCTACTTGGGAAGCTGAGGCAGGAGAATCGCTTGAACCCAGGAGGCAGATGTTGCAGTGAGCTGAGATCACATCGCTGCATTCCAGCCTGGGAGACAGAGCGAGATTCCATGTCAAAAAAAAAAGATGACTGAGATACAGACTCCCTCAGAGTTGACTCTAACACAAATTAGGTAAGAGCCCAAGGTCTGGCTGGGCCAGCACCTTGATCGGCCTCATCCTGCAGCGTCTACTAGAATGAAGAACACTTTTTTCTTTACCCATGAAAATGTTTTGTGCTTCATACCCACAAGTGCAATTTGTGTTAATTCTGCAAAATTTGCCATATAACTGTGCCTGTATTCTTAGCATTTTTCCTTTGAGAGATTTCTCAGCATATCATCTTTGGACTATGTGGAATTGGAAATTTACTTAGAGTCAACAACAAGTACAAGAAAGTCAGTTCTTAAGAGTTAGGTTTTCAAAGACAGTGGATAAAATAAAAAATCGAGTACAGTCAAGATTATACGTGCAAATCCCCTCATCATTCATAAAGTTTAGCAGTCAGTCTTACCGTGGCTCACCAGGTCCAATCCATACTTCTTCCTCCACGATTGGAGCAGAGGGTGATTTTTTTTCTGAGCAACTGATGAAGTCATTTAGAGACCATTTGCAGTAGGAGCCATGTGTACTAGAGACCAATCAATGTGCCCTCATGGCAGCATTTCTGCCTCTCTCCCTCTTTGTTCTTGCCAAGTACCCACAGTTCATTTTCCATAGATTGAAAGAGCCCAAGTTGGGCCTATATCTAGGAGTACAATTGCTGGGTCATTTGGCAACTCTATGTAGAATTGTTTGGGAAGTTGTTAAACTGTTTCTCACAGTGGCTACACCATTTTAATTCCTACCAGCAGTGTATGAAGGTTCTAATTTCTCTGCATCCTCACCAAAACTTGTTATTTTCTGTTTTGTTTTTTTTTTTTTTTTTTTTTTTTGAGACAAAGTCTTGCTCTGTCGCCCAGGCTGGAGTGCAATGGCACAATCTCAGCTCACTGCAACCTCTGCCTCCAGATTCAAGTTAATCTCCTGCCTCAGCCTCCCGAGTAGCTGGGATTATAGGCATCTGCCACCATCCCTGGCTAATTTTTGTATTTTTTTAGTACAGACAGGGTTTCACCATGTTGGCCAGGCTGGTCTCACACTCCTGGCCTCAGGTGATCCACCTGCCTCGGTCTCCCAAAGTGCTGGGATTACGGGCTTGAGCCACCGCACCAGGCCAATTTTCTCTATCTTCAATTCTAGCCATGCTTATGGGTATGAAGTGGTATCTCATTGTGGTTTTGATTTCTGTTTCCCTGATGATGAATTTCATTGAGCATCTTTTCATGTGCTTATTGGCCACTTGTATGTCTTCCTTGGAGATGCGCAATATTTTCATATTCAAAAATGAAAGCACAGGTCCACACAAAATTTTGTACATGAATAATTACAGTAGCATCACTCCTAAATAACCCAAAGAGTGAATTAATCCAAATGCCCATCACCAGATGAAGAGATACACCTATTGTTGTCTACCCACATGGTGGAATATTATTTGATCACAAAAAGGAGGAAAGTACATACGCTACAGCGTGGATGAACCTTCAAAACAGATGAAAGATCACATTCTACATGGAAAACATTTCCACATTCAGATGGAAATCTATGGAAATAGGAAGTCGATTAGTGGTTGCTTAGGGCTGGTAGGGGCATGGGAGGATGGGGTTGTTAGCTAAAGCGTATGAGGTTTCTTTTTGAGGTCATGAAATGTTCTAAAATTGACTGGTAATGTTTGTGTATATCTCTGAATATATTAAAAACCATTGAAATGTAAAAAATGCAAAGAAAAAACAGCCCAAGTTGCAATTTTATTCAACACTTGATTGGCTTTAAAAATAGATTCCAGGCTGGGCATGGTGGCTCACATCTGAAATCCCAGTGCTTTGGGAGGCTGTGGTGGGAGGATTTCTTGAGGCCAGGAGTTCCAGGCCAGCCTTGGCAACATGGCAAGACCCTGTCTGTACAAAAAAAGAAAAAATAAATAACAGCTGGGTGCAGTGGCTCACATCTGTAATCCCAGCACTTTGGGAGGCTGAGGTGGGCAGATCACCTGACATCAGGAGTTCAAGAGCAGCTTGGCCAACATTGTGAAATCCCGTCTCTACCAAAAATATAAAATTTAGCCTTTTGGTACTCCAAGCAGCACCATGGCAGTTGTTAAGAACAAGTGCCTTATGAAAGGTGGCAAAAAGGGAGTTAAGAAGAAAGTAGTTGGTCCATTCTCTAAGAAAGATCAGTATGATGTGAAAGCACCTCCTATGTTCAATATAAGAAATATTGGAAAGACTTGGTCGCCAGGACCCAAGGAACCCAAATTGCATCTGATGGTCTCAAGGGTCTTGTGTTTGAAGTGAGTCTTGCTGATTTGCAGAATGATGAAGTTGCATTTAGAAAATTCAAGCTGATTACTGAAGATGTTCAGGACAAAAACTGCCTGACTAACTTCTATGGCATGGATCTTACCTGTGACAAAATATGTTCCATGGTTGAAAAATGTTCAACAATGATTGAAGCTCATGTTGATGTCAAGACTACCGATGGTTACTTCTTTCATCTGTTTTGTGTTGGTTTTACTAAAAAACACAACAATCAGATACTGAAGACCTCTTATGCTCAGCACCATCAGTCTGCCAAATCCAGAAGAAGATGATGGAAATCATGACCTGAGAGATGCAGACAAATGACTTGAAAGAAGTGGTCAATAAATTGATTCCAGACAACATTGGAAAAGATATAGAAAAGGCTTGCCAATTTATCCTCTCCATGATGTCTTCATTAGAAAAGTAAAAATGCTGGAGAACCCTGGATTTGAAAGGCATGGAGCTTCGTGGTGAAGGCAGTAGTTCTGAAAAACCCACTAGGAACGAGACACATGCTAAAGTTGAATGAGCTGATGGATATGAACCACCAGTCCAAGAATCTGTTTAAAGTTCAGACTTAAAACAGTAGCAAATAAGAAGTCCTATTTGTGAAAAACAAACAAGAAACAACAATGAAAGAGCAAAATTAGCCTGGTGTGGTGGTGCATGCCTGTAATCCTAGCTACTCAGGAGGCTGAGGCATGAGAATCACTTGAACCCGGGAGACAGAGGTTGCAGTGAGCCAAGATTGCACCATTGCACTCCAGCCTGGGTAACAGAGTGAGACTCTCTCCAAAAAGAAGAAAAAAAAAACTATCCGCGCTTGGTGGCATGCGCCTGTAGTCTCAGCTACTCTGAAGGCTGAGATGGGAGGATGGATTGAGGCCAGGAGTAATTTGAGGCTGCAGTGAACTATGATTGTGACACTGCACTCCAGCCTGGACTGCAATGACAGCTGAAAATGACAGGATTTCATTCTTTTTTTATGGCTGAATACTATTCTATTGTGCGTATATTCCCATTTTCTTTATCCATTCATCCATTGATTGACACTTAGATTGATTCCATATCTTGGCTATTGTAAATAGTGCTGCAGTAAATATGGGGGTACAGATATCCCGTTGATACACTGATACGTTTTTTTGGATATATACCCAGGAGTGGGATTGCTGCATCATATGGTAGATCTGTTCTTAGTTTTTTGAGAAATCTCTGTACTTTTTTTCATAATGGCTGTACTAATTTACATTCCCACCAACAATATACAATAATTTTCTTTTCTTCACATGCTTGCCAGCATTTGTTGTGCTTTGTCTCTTTAATACCCATTCTAACAAGTGTGTGATGATATCTCATTGTGGTTTTGATTTGCATTTCCGTGATGATTAGTGATGTTGAATATTTTTTCATAAACTTGGTGATTTGTATATTTTCTTTTGAGAAATGTCTGTTTATTTTTTGATAGTTTCTTTTGCTGTGCAGAAGCTCTTTCATTTAATTAGATCCCATTTGTCAATTTTTGCTTTTGTGGCAATTGCGTTTGGCATCTTCACCATGAACTCTTTGCCCATCACTATGTACCGGATGGTATTGCCTAGGTTGTCTTCAGCGTTTTTATAGTTATGGGTTTTACATTTAAGTCTGTAGGCCATCTTGAGTTAATTTTTGTGTATGGTGTAAGGGAGGGGTGTTGTCTTTTCACTCTGTTGATTGTTTTCTTTGATATGCAGAAGGTATTTAGTTTAATATAATCCCATTTGTCTGTTTTTGTTGCTTGTACTTTTAAATGTTAGCGATACAATCTTTGTTCTCAAGCGTTTCTCCTGTGTTTATTTCTAGTAGTTTTATAGTTGTGGCTGTTACATTTAAGTCTTTAATTGATTTTGAGTTTATTTTTGTAAGTGATGAGAGATAAGGGTCTAGTTTTATTCTTCTCTGTTTGGATATCTAGTTTTCCTGGCACCATTTAATGAAGAGGGTGTCCTTTATTCAATGTATGTTCTTGACAGCTTTCTTGAAAATCAGTTAGCTGTAAATATGTGGATTCATTTCTGGATTCTTTAGTCTGTTTCCTTTGTTTTTGTGTCTGTTTTAATACCAATACACGCTGTTTTGGTTACTATAGCTTTGCAGTATATATATATATATATGTGTATATATATATATACACACACATATATACATATATATACACACACATATACATATATACGTATATATACACATATATATATGTATATGTGTATATATATATATATGTGTTTTTTTTTTCTTTTTGAGATGGAGTCTTGCTCTGTCGCCGAGGCTGGAGTGCAGTGGCGTGATCTCTGCTCACTGCAAGCTCTTCCTCCCGGTTTCATGCCATTCTCCTGCCTCAGCCTCCCGAGTAGCTGCTGGGACTACAGATGCCCGCCACCACGCCTGGCTAATTTTTTGTTTTTTTTTTTTAGTAGAGACAGGGTTTCACCGTGTTAGCCAGGATGGTCTCGATCTCCTGACCTTGTGATCCACCAGCCTTGGCCTCCCAAAGTGCTGGGATATAGGCTTGAGCCACCTCGCCCGGCCTCTTTGCAGTATATTTTTAAATCAGGTAGTGTGAGGCTTCTAGCTTTGTTCTTTTTGCTCAGTATTGCTCTGGCTATTTGGGGTCTTCTGTGGTTCCATATGAATTTCAGGGTTTTTTTTTCCTGTTTCTGTGAAGAATATAATTGATAGGGATTATACTGAATCTCTAGATTGCTTCGGGTAGTATGGTCATTTTAACAGTATTAGTTATTCCAACCCACGAGCATAAGATGCCTTTCCATTTGTTTGTGTCCTTCTCAATTTATTTTATCAGTGTTTTGTGGTTTTCATTGTAGAGGTTTTTTGGTTTTTTTTTTTTCCTCATCCTCGGTTAAGTTTATTCCTAGGTATTTTATTTTTGTAGCTATTGTAAATAGAATTTCTTCCTTGATTTCTATTTTAGCTAGTTTGTTACTGGTATATAGAAACATTACTGATTTTTGTATGTTGATTTTGTGTCCTGAAGCTTTACTGAATTATACATCTGTTTTTAAAAATGTTTTTTATTTTTTATTTTTTATTTTTTGAGAGAGTCTCACTCTGTTTTCTAGGCTGGAGTGCAGTAGTGCAATCTTGGCTCACTGCAACCTCCACCTCTCGGGTTCAAGCGATTCTCCTGCTTCAGCCTCCCAAGTAGCTGGGATTACAGGCACCTACCACCATGCCTGGCTAATTGTATTTTTGGTAGAGACAGGGTTTCACCATGTTGGCCACGCTGGTCTCAAACTCCCAACCTCAGGTGATCCGTCCACCTTGGCCTCCCAAAGTGCTGGGATTACAGGCATGAGCTACCATGCCCAGCCTAATTTATTTTAAGAGTTTTTTGGTAGAGTCTTTAGGTTTTTCTGTTTACAGGTATAAGATTATGTCATTTGCAAAGTGAGACAATTTGACTTCCTTTTGTCCATTTGGATGCCTTTTATTTCTTTATCTTGTCTGATCACTCTGGCTTGGATGTCCCATACTGTGTTGAATAAGAGTGGTGAAAGTGGACATCCTTGTCTTGTTCCAGTTCTTAGAGGAAAGGCTTTTCAATTTTTTCCCAGTAGTAGGATGTTAGCTGTAGATTTGTCATATATGCCTTTTCTTAGGTTGAAGTGTTCCTTGTATGCATAATTTGTTGAGAGTTTTCATCATGAAGGAATGGTAAGTTTTACTGAGTGATTTTTCTGCATCTGCTGAGATGATCAGATAGTTTTTGCCTTTCATCTTGTTGATGTGATGTATCACATGTATTGATTTGTGTGTGTTGAGCCATCTTTGCATTCCTGGGATAAATTCCACTTGATCATGGTATATTATCTTTTTCATTCATCATTAGATTTGGCTAGGTAATATTATGCTGAGAATTTTACCATCTATGTTCATTAGGAATATTGGCCTGCAGTTTTCTCCTTTTGTTGCGTCCTTGTCTTGATTGGATATCAGGGTAATGCTGGCCTTATACAATGAGTTAGGAAGAATTCCTTCCTCTTCAATTTTTGGGAATAGTTTGAGAAGAATTGGTGTTTGTTTTTCTTTATAAATTGGGTAGAAATCAGCATAAAAGCCTAGTCTAGGGCTTTTCTCTTTTGGGAGACTTTTTGTTACTGAGTCAAACCTGCTATTCATTTTGGGTCAGTTCAGGTTTTCTGTTTCTTCCTAGTTCAATCTTGGTAGGCTGTGTATGTCTGGGAATTTATCCCTTTCCTCTAGGTTTTCCAATTTGTTAGCATATGGTTGTTCATAATAGCCTCTAATGATCCTTTTTATTTCTTTGGTAACAGTTGTAATGTCTCCTTTTTCATTTCTGATTGTATTTATTTGGGTCTCTCTTTTTTTTTTTTGCTTAGCCTCACTAGTGGTTTATCAATTTTGTTTAACTTTTCAAAAAACCAACTTTTATCTTGTTGATTCTTTGCATTTCTTTTTTGTCTCTGTTGCATTTGGTTCTGCTATGTTATTTATATTTTTTCTTTCTACTAATTGTGTGTTTGATTTGTTCTTGCTTTTTGAGTTCCTTGAGGTGCATCATTAGGTCGTTTATTTGAAATCTTTCTACTTTTTTGGTGTAGGCATTTATTGCTATAAACTTTCCTCCTAGTACTGCTTTTGCTGTATCCCATAGGTTTTGCATGATGTGTTTCCATTTTCTGTTTAAAAAAATTTTTGATGTCCATCTTAATTTCTTCATTGACCCAATGATTATTCAATAGCATGTTTAAGGTCCATGTATTTGTACAGTTTCCAAATTTCTTCTTCTTATTGATTTCAAGTTTTATTCCATTGTGGTCTGAGAAGATACTTGATATGATTTTAATTTTTAAAATTTTATTGAGCCTTGTTCTGTGTCCTAACATATGGTCTATCCTGGAGAATGTTCCATGTGTTGATGAGATAATTGTATATTCTGCTGCTGCTGGATGAAATATTCTGAAAATATCTGTTAGGTCCATTTGGTCTAAAGTGCAGCTTAAATCAATGTTTCTTTGTTGATTTTATGTCTAGATGAACTTTCCAATGCTGAGAGTAGGATATTGAAGTTCTCAACTATCATTGTATTGGACTGTATCTCTCCATGTAGATTTAATAATATTTGCTCTATGTCTCTGGATGCGCTTGTGTTGGTTGCATGCATATTTGGAATTGTTATACTTTGTTGCTGAATTGATCCCTTTATTACCATATAATGACCTTCTTTGTCCTTTTTACAGTTTTTGACTTAAAGTCTGTTTTATCTGATGTAAGTTTAGCTACTCCTGATTATTTTTGATTTCTGTTTGTGTGGTATATCTTTTTCCATCCCTTCACTTTCAGTCTGTGTGTGTCTTTACAAGTGAAGTGAGTTTCTTGTAGACATTGTTGGGTCATTTTTTATCCATTAAGCCTGTCTCTATCTTTTAGGTAGGTAATTTAACCCATATTCGAAGTTATTATTGATAGGTGAGGACTTATTCTTGTCATTTTGTTCATTGTTTTCTGGTTATTTTGTATAGCCTTTTGATATGGTTTGGCTGTATCCCCACTCAGATCTCATCTTGAATTCCCATGTGTTGTGGGAGGGACCCAGTGGGAAGTAGTTGAATCATGGAGGCAGGTATCTCCCATGCTATTCTTTTAATAGTGAATAAGTCTCATGAGATCTGATGGTTTTAAAAGGAGGAGTTTCCCTGCTCAAGCTCTCTCTTTGCCTGCTGCCATCCCTGTAAGATGTGACTTGCCTCTCCTTGACTTCCGCAATGATTTTGAAGCCTCCCCAGCAATGTAGAACTGTAAGTCCATTAAACCTCTTTCTTTTGTAAATTTCCCAGTCTTGAATGTGTCTTTATAGGTTGTGTGAAAATGGACTAATACAGTAAATTAGTACCAGAAGTGGGGTGTTGCTAAAAGATACCTGAATATGTGGAAGTGACTTTGGAACTGGGAAACAGGCAGAGGCTGGAACAGTTTGGAGGGCTCAGAAGGAGACAGGAAAATGTGGGAAAATTTGGAAGAGATTTCCTAGAGACTTGCCCAAAATGCTGATGGTTATATGGACAATAAAGTCTAGGCTTAGGTTGTCTCAGATGGAAATGAGGAACTTGTTAGGAACTGGCACAATGGTGACTCCTGTTACGTTTTAGCAAAGAGACTGGTGGCTTTTTGCCCCTGCTGTAGAGATTTGTGGAATTTTGAACTTGAGAGATTTAGGGTATCTGATAGGGTATTTGAACTTGAGATTTAGGGTATCTGATAGAAGAAATTTCTAAGCAGCAAAGCATTCAAGAGATGACTTGGGTGCTGTTAAAGGCCTTCAGTTTTATAAGGGAAGCAGAGCATGAAAGTTTGGAAAATCTGCAGCCTGACAATGCAATAGAAAAGAAAATCCCATTTTCTCAAGAAAAATTCGATCTGGCTGCAGAAGTTTCTTTAAGTAACGAGGAGTCAAATGTGAATCCCCAAGACAATGGGGAAAATGTCTCCAGGGCATGTCACAGGTCTTCATGGCAGCCCCTCCCATCAAAGGTCCAGAGGCCTAGGAAGAAAAGATGGTTTTGTGGGCTGGACCCAGGGACCCCTGTTGTGAGCAGCCTAGGGTGCCTGAGTCCTAGCCACTCCAGCTGCAGCTAAAAGGAGCCAAGGTACAACGTGGGCTGTGGCTTCAGAGGGTGCAAGCCCCAAGCCTTAGCAGCTTCCACATAGTGTTGAGCCTGTGGGTGCACAGAAGTCAAAAATTGAGGTTTGGGAACTGCTGCCTAGATTTCAGAAGGTGTATGGAAATGCCTAGATATCCAGGCAGGAGTTTGCTGCAGGGGCAGGGCACTCATGGAGAACCTCTACTAGGGCAGTGCAGAAGGGAAATGTGGGGTTGGAGCCCCCACATAGAGTCCCTACTGCAGCGCCACCTAGTGGAGCTGTGAGAAGAGGGCCACCATCCTCCAGACCCCAGAATGGTGGATTCACTGACAGCTTGCACTGTGTGCTTGGAAAAGCTGCAGACACTCAATGCCAACCCGTGAAAGGAGCCAGGAGGGGGTTTAAACCATACAAAGCCACAGGAGTGGAGCCCACCTCTTACATCAGCATGACCTGCATGTGAGACATGGAGTCAAAGGAGATAATTTTGGAGCTTTGAGATTTGACTGCCCCACTGGATTTTGGGCTTGCATGGGTCCTGTAGCCCCTTTGTTTTGACAATTTTCTGCCATTTGGAATGACTGTGTTTACCCAATGCCTATACCCCCATTGTATCTAGGAAGTAACTAACTTGTTTTTGATTTTACATGCTCATAGGCAGAAGGGATTTGCCTTGTCTCACATGAGACTTTGGACTGTGGACTTTTGAGTTAATGCTGAACTTAGTTAAGACTTTGGGGGACTGTTGGGAAGGAATGATTGGTTTTGAAATGTGAGGATATGAGATTTGGGAAGGGCCAGGGGCAGAATGATATGGTTTGGTTGTGTCCCCACCCAAGTCTCATCTTGAATTCCCACATGTTGTGGGAGGGACCTGGTGGGAAGTAATTGATTCATGGGGGCAGGTCTTTCCCATGCTGTTCTCATGATAGTGAATACGTCTCACAAGGTGTGATGGTTTTGAAAAGGGTAGTTTCTCTGTAGAAGCTCTATCTTTGATTGCTGCCATCCATGTGAGACATGACTTGCTTCTTCTTGCCTTCCAACGTGATTCTTAGGCTTCCTCAGCTATGTGGAAGTGTAAGTCCATTAAACCTCTTTCTTTTGTAAATTGCCCAGTCTCAGTCAGGTATGTCTTTATCAACAGTGTGAAAACAGACTAATACACCTTTGTTCCTTTTTTCTCTCATTATTTATGGTTGCAGTTTGGTGGTTTTCTTTAGTGGTGATGTTTGAATCCTTTCTTCTTTGTGTGTCTGAACTACCAGTGAGTTTTATACTTTCATGTATTTTCATGATGGTAGATATTGTTCTTTTGCTTCCCAATGTAGGACTCCCTTAAACATTTCTTGTAGGAGCACAACAAACAAGACACAAACAAACAGTCTTTTGCTTATCTGGGAAATACTTTTTTATTATTACTATTTTTTTTTTAGCAATGAAGTCTCACTCTGCCACCCAGGCTGGAGTACAGTGTCATGATCATAGCTCACTGCAGCCTTGAACTCCTGGGATCAAATGGTCCTCCTGCCTCAGCCTTCTGAGTCTCTGGAATTGCAGATGTGAGCTACTGTGCCAGGCTCCTTCATTTGTGAAGGATAGCTTTGCTGGGTATAGTATTTTTGGCTTACATTTTTTAATTTTTATTTTACTTGTAGTATGCATCCCCTTTTCTCCTAGCCTGTAAGGTTTCTGCTGAGAAATCCCCTGTTAGCCTGATGGAGATTCTCTTATAAGTGACTTGATGCCTTTCTCTTGCTGTTTTTAGCATTTTCTCTTTGTCTTTTGACAATTTTACAATAATGTGCCTTGGAGAAGACCTTTTTGAGTTGTATTTATTTGGTAATCTTTGAGCTTCCTGCATTTGGAAGCATTCAGGAAGTTTTCAGTTATTATTTCATTAAATAGGTTTTCTATGCCTTTACCCATCTCATCTCCATCCAGAACTCCCAGAATTTCAGTTTTTGGTCACATATGTGTCCCATATGTCATGTAGTCTTGCTTCATTCTTTTTTCTTTCTTTTTGTCTGACTGGATTATTTTAAAAGACTAGTCTTCAGGTTCAGAAATTCTTTGTTTTGCTTGATCTAGTCTATTGTTAAAGCTGTCAATTATCTTTTGTATTTATTTCAATGATTTATTCTCTTCCAGGATTTGTGTTTGGTTCTTTGTTATGCTGTCTATCTCTGTTGAATTTGTCATTCAGATTCTGAATTGTTTTCCTGTTTTTTTTTTTTTTTGTATTCATTATCTGTGTTCTCTTGTATCTCCCTGAGTTTCTTTAATAACATTATTCTGAATTTTTTTCAGGCATTTCATAGATTTTCTTTTCATTGGATCTGTTGCTGGAGAATTATTGTGCTTCTTTGGAGATGTTATGTTTCCTTTTTCATATTTCTTGCATCCTTATGTGACTATCTGTGCCTCTGACATAACAGTCATTTCTTCCAATTTTATGGATTGGCTTTTATATGGGAAAGACCTTTTCTTATAGCTGTATCTACAGTGTTCATTGGATATCACACTTTGGCTTTGATTCTGGGTGGGTACAGTGGTATAGTCTGCATATGATTCCTTCAGCTGTAATTGGCATGAGTGGTGCCTGTGAGTCATTCAGTGGCTTAGACTGCAGTGTTTTTTTTTTTGTGGTTGTTGAGATGGAGTCTAGCTCTGTCACCAGGCTGGAGTGCAGTGGCACAATCTCAGCTCACTGCAACCTCTGCCTCCCGGGTTCAAGCAATTCTCCTGCCTCAGCCTCCTGAGTAGCTGGGACTATAGGCAAGTACAACCATGCGCAGCTAATTTTTGTATTTTTAGTAGAGATGGGGTTTCACTATCTTGGCCAGGCTGCTCTCGAACTCCTGACCTTGTGATCTACCCGTCTCGGCCTCTCAAAGTGCTGGGATTACAGGCAGAAGCCACCACACTTGGCCAGACTGTAGTTGTTATTGGAGGCTGTGGTGAGGCTTTGCTGAGGATGGGGATGCCAGGAAGTCTTGTCCTTCAGCATCAGTGGTAGTGGTGGTGGACCAGGTGTGTCAATACTAGGGACCGTGGGCAGCGTTTGTGGGCACTGATGATAGCCTGTCTGCGTGGGCCAATCCCTGGGCCTCCAGGTGGCTCCTTTGGTTGCTGGCAGTGGCAGCACTGGGCCAGGTGGGCAGGTGCACCACTGGGCTCCTGGGTGGTGTGCGTGGCAGGCTGATCTCTAGTTCTCCAGGTGACGTATGCAGGTTCTGGTGGTGGGTAGGCAGGCGTTTCCTCAGGCCTCTCAGTAGTAAGTGTGAGCACTAGCTCTGGAGGCAGGTGAGTCAATCTCCAGGCCCCCAGTTGGTACATTGAGGCACCAGCATATTCCTATGCATTTCTAGATAAAAGTATTTTTCAGAAAACCTGAGCATATGTCCTATTAATACAACTTACCCTCATCAGCTCTGCATGAGAAGAAGGGGGAATTCCCTCAGTAGAACAGTCAGAATGGAATCACAGACTTGTTTTTAGCCAGTCACTGGTACGGTGGGGTAGGCTAAAATGATAAGCTCAGAATCTAAACCTTAGACTAGGGAATGGCAAACTTTTTCCATAAAGAGGCAAACGGTAATATTTTAGGCTTTTGGTCTAGATAACCTCTGTTGTAGTGACACAGTGGTGCCATCGTAGCCTAAAAGCGTATGTAGACAATGGATAAATCAATGGACCTGGTTTTATTCCAGTAAAACTTAATTTATACAGTCAGAGGGCCAGATTTGGCCCTTGGTCTATAGTTGGCCAACCCTGTTTAGAGCAGTCAAAATTTATTCCCTGGGGCTGGGCCAACTTTTTCTTAAAAAAAAAAAAAAAGAAAGCAACCCACTGTCAGAATAAAATAAGGTTTCTATTTAAAAAGAAGAAGATGCTGGGTGTGGTGGCTCATGCCTATAATCCTAGCACTTTGGAAGGGTGAAGCAGGAGGACTGCTTGAGGCCAGGAGTTTGAAACCAACTTGGGCAATATAGTGAGACCCTCTCTCTGCAAAGAATAAAAAAATTAGCCAGGCATGGTGGCACATGTCTGTAGTCTTAGCTACATAGGAGGCTGAAGGGTAAGATCACTTGAGCCCAAGATTTTGAGGTTACAGTGAGCTCTGACTGTACCATTTGTACTCTAGCCTAGGCAAAGAGGGAGAACCCAAAAACAAACGAACAAAAAAAAGGTTGGTTGGGGCGGGTTGGAGAAGAAAGTATTTCTGAATTTCTGGGTAGGTTACTGGTAGTGTCAGGCCAAACTAGCTCTACAGTCATATTCATTATAAATAAAGGCAACTAGAAGATCTCCATCTAGCTATTAAAAATTGGTTAAAATCTACAGAGATAAAGGACGGTGACCCTTGTATCAGTTAGTTGTTGTCACAAAATGCTGCATAACAAGTCACTCCAAATCTCAGTGGCTTAATACAACAATCGTTTATTTTCATGGATCTATGGGTCAGCTGAGGATTGGTCAATCTAGCATGAGCATGTCTGGGAAGCTCGACTTTGCTCTTGGTGTCTCTTATCTTCTGCTGGAAGCAGCAGTCTGGCCTGGGCTTGTTCTCATGGTGATAGCAGGAGTGAGCGAGCACAAATGAATGCACACTTTCCAAGTTTTTGGTCATACAGATTAATATTCCAGTGGCCAAAGCGAGACACAATTCAAAACCCAACATTAGGGACTGGAGAAATATACTCCGATTCTTCAGTGGGAGGAACTGCAGAGACAAATAACAGAGTCTTGGATACAGGGAGGACATGGATCCATTAATGTACCTTAATCAATCGCAACCCTCTAACCACCAATACAATTAAATAAGTATTTGTTGAATGCACTTGTGCCTGAATGCTTCTGGCTGCAGCCCAGGCAATGGGGGCCTGACTGGGGAGGGACCATAGCAGGGACTCAATGTCCTGCAGGTCTGCATGTAATTGTGCACGGCCGACTCCACATTGGTCATGGATGACTTGCGTCCTCAAGGGGCAACGATTGGCTGATTATATTTCTGAACAATTTTGACAAAGTTGTTTTCAAGAGCCCAGGAAGCAAATCAGTTATAGATTTGAATTTTGCAGGGGGTCAGAATTGTTGAATATATATATAGTCTTTTACATGCTGATAATTATTTCCACATCACAAAGAAGGCCGGCTATTAGGAGGCTGCTGTTCAATTCCTTTGCCCCGTGAACTCATGAGCTGTGTCTATGTGGGGGGCACTCAGTTGTTAGAGCTGTTTTCCTTCATAATAACATCAGCCAACGTTCTAAATAAATTCAGGAAATTAAATAGTCTTCCCCAGACAGGTACTTTGCCCTTCTAAAGTGAATTACACATTCTAAAATAAAACATAGTCACATTAAAAAACCAAAAGGTCTTTGTGTCAGGTTGGTCTGGCTTCAGCAAAGATAATATTAGCCTCCAGAGTAGGAGATCCATGGAATCCACAGTATTGCACTTGGCAGCCCCACGTCTTGTTTTCTTTTCTTTTTTTTTGTTTTTAACTAAAGGAGTTGGCAATTTTATTTTCACATTTCCCTATACAAATGAAAACTGCATCTTTTTTGGCCCCACTTCTCCCCTCCAAAACTATTCTCTTTGATAGGGCAAGGGGGCAAGTCTTCCTTATGCTGTTAAGAAAACCCGATATCACAGCAGCATGATCTCCTGGTGAAGGGAGCAGGTAAATATAAAATTCATATAGGCCAGGCGCAGTGGCTCACACCTGTAATCCCAGCACTTTCGGAGGCTGAGGCGAGCGGGTCACGAGGTCAGGAGATTGAGACCGTCCTGGCCAACATGGTGAAACCCCGTTTCTACTAAAATAAAAAAAATTAGCCGGGCATGGTGCACACGCCTGTAGTCCCACACTACTCAGGAGGCTGAGGCAGGGGAATCGCTTGAACCCGGGAGGTGGAGGTTTCAGTGAGCTGAGATCATGCCACTGCCCTCCAGCCTGGGTGACAGAGGAAGACTCTGTCTCAAAAACAAAACAAAACATTACAAACAAAAAAAAAAACACAACAATAACAACAACAAAACAACACTGATGCAATGAGGCCTCCCCTCTATCCTTATCTGTCTGGTCGAGTCATTCTGGGCTGACTGGGCACCATCATGAGACGGGCAGGAGGTCTCATCATTGGGTACCCAGGCATCATGGGCATGTGGCCTCCCGTGGGCGGCCTCATTCCAGGAGCAGGTCCCACTGGCATCATCCCAGGAGGAGGAGAGCCCATCATTGGCATCATGGGCGGGCCCCCCATATGGGCTGCTGCCATCATTCTGAAATGTGTGAGAAGTGTCAAATACACATTAGATTGTGAAGACTTAATATAAAAAGAAAGCAAAGTATTTTGTTATTGTTAAAATATTTTATACATGTTGACCTGGTATTTTGGATAGGTTTAAATCTGTGATATTATTCCAATTACCTTCACTTCTTTTGTTTTACTTTTTAAAATGTGGTTACTACAAAATGCAAAAGTAAATATGTGGCTTGCATCATATTTCATCACATTTAGTGTGGACCCTGAGGATCTAGGGGAGTTATGAGCCTTAAGTTGAGGGTGACCCAGGTCAACGTGAATTGCTCTGAAAGAGAAGCAAAGGGCTTAAAGAGAATGTATAAATGGAGAGAGGGAGCTCAGTCTCACAGGGTGAGGAAAGGCTTTCTTTCTTACACAGTCTGGCACTTCTTCCAAAGATTAAACACAGAGTTCTATGACCCACCACTTCCACTCCAGTTTATGAAAGAAATGAAAATATATGTCCATCCAGAAACTTGTACACAAATGCTCATAGCAGCATTATTCATAATAGCGCCAAAGTGAAAACAACACAAATGCTTGTCTACTGATGAGTGGAGAAATAGAACATGGTTTGACTATGCAATGGAATATTATTCAGTCATCAAAAGGAATGAAGTACTAACACGTGCTACAACACGGATGAACTATGAGAATATTAAGCTAAGTGGAAGAAACCAGTCACAAAAGGTCACATATTCTAAGATGTCATTTATATGAAATGTCCAGAACACGCAAATCTATGAAGACAGAAACCCTGTCTCTACTAAAAATACAAAATTAGATGGGCATGGTGACACATCCCTGTAATCCCAGCTACTCGGGAGGCAGGAGAATTGCTTGAACCTGGGAGGTGGAGGTTGCAGTGAGCCGAGATTGTGCCACTGCACTCCAGCCTGTGACAGAGACTCTATCTCAAAAAAAGTAGATTGTCAGGGCTTAGTGGGAGGAGGAAATGGCAGGTACCTGCTCATGGATACAGGGTTTCTTTTTGGGGTGATGAAAATGTTTTAAAATTGATCATGATGGTGGTTGCCGAGCTCTGTGAGTGCACTGAAACCATTGATTTGTTCACTTTAAATGGGCAAATCATACGGTACCTGAATTATATTTTAATAGTTATATTAAAAAAGTAAAATCTTCCTTGAAGAGATGACACTTAAGGAGAGGCCTAAGGGGTGGGATGAGTTCACTATGTAGAGAAATGAGGAACAGCATTTCAGGGTGAGAAACAGCATAGTGAAGTCCCTGAGGTTGATAGGCATAGAGCAGATTTAAGGGACTTATTTTTTGAGACGGACTTTCACTCTTGACGCCCAGGCTTGGGTGGAGTGGTGCGACCTTGGCTCACGGCAACCTCTGCCTCCCGAGTTCAAGCGATTTTCCTGCCTCGGTCTCCCGAGTAGCTGGGATTACAGGTGCCATCCACCACACCTGGCTAATTTTGGGATATTTAGTAGAGATGGGGTTCCACCATATTGACCAGGCTGGTCTCGAACTCCTGATCTCAGGTGATCCAGCCGCCTCAGCTTCCCAAAGTGCTGAGATTACAGGCGTGAGCCACTGCGCTCAGCCAGATTTAAGGGACTTTCAAGAAGTTTGTGTGGCTGAAGCCTTCAGGGCAAGCGAGAGAATCAGGAAATGAGGCTGGAGAAAGAGAGGGGCTAGGTCACGGAGGGTCTCACATTAGTGTGTGGAAACTTCACACGAGTGGTCCCACCTTGGGCATTCCACCTAACTACTCTGTGTCCCAGCTTCCCAACTGGTGAAATAAAGGGCTGATGTAGGGATGGAATGAGATAGTGTGTGCTCAGTAAAGGTGACCTTTTATAATTTTTTTTTTTTTTTTTTTTTTTTTTTTTTTTTTTTTTTGAGATGGAGTCTCACTCTGTCGCCCAGGCCGGAGTGCAGTGGCGTGACCTCGGCTCACTGCAAACTCCACCTCCCGCGTTCACGCCATTCTCCTGCCTCAGTCTCCCAAGTAGCTGCGACTACAGGCGCCCGCCACCACGCCCGGCTAATTGTTTTGTATTTTTAATAGAGACGGGGTTTCAACGTGTTAGGGAGAATGGTCTGGATCTCCTAACGTCATGATCCGACCGCCTCGGCTTCCCAAAGTGCTGGCATTACAGGCGTGAGCCACCGCGCCCGGCCGAGCGTTTATCATTGTTAACCCACACAGCAGAGGGAGCCATTGAAAGCGAGTGATCGGTTTGGATGCACCTTCTGAAGTGATCGCTTTGGTCCCTGTGAGGAGTGCAGATTGTCACAGGGCCAGGGAAAGACAGAGGCCAGTGAGGAGGCATTTGCAGTCAAACAGCTGGAGGTGATGGTGGCTTGGTTTATGGTGGTGTCAGGAGAGTGGCTGAGCAGTGAACGGATCTGAAAAGATTTAGGAGGTAAAACCCACGTGACTTGGTCACTGAATGTGGGTTGGGTGGGCTGGAGGGAAGGTAAGAAAGAATGAGAAGAAAAACATACTCAAGTGGGCCCTCCAGCCTAAGGTTACTTGAGGTCCCTTTGTGAAGAGGAATGTTTGTGTTTATGATGAAGATGTCTAGACTTTCAAAGGCCATTTGCAGTATTTTTTTTTTAACAGCCAACAACTCCTCCTTCCCTATGCCCTAGACATATGAATTTTTTTTTTTGCCCTAATTTATCACAGAGGAATGGATGTTTATTTGCTTTAATGAGAAATGCGGAATGCCAATAAGAAAGCATATTAAATTAATCTAGATTGCTGTGAGGGAGTTAAATCTGTTTAGATGTGCACCAGTGTTACTATAATAGTTTGGCCTAAACCCATTTCTGGCCTGCGGCTGCAGGAGGTTGACTCCCAGCTTGCTTCCATTTGAAAGATCCCAGCAACAAGCACACTTGGCATTTCCAGCCAAACCCACTTTGTGCAGCGAAGGAAAAGTTGAGGAGTGCCTCTGTTGTTTTCCCCTAAATCATTTGGCAGAAATGTGGCTGGGAGCTTCATTGCTGATTTTTTCAGTTTTAATATTGCTATGGAAAGCCTGTACCAACACTCAGCCATGTTATTCATCCACAGCTCCAGTGTGGGCTGTGATTTGTTTTTCCTTTGAATGACACAACCTTATTTTCCATTAAGACTCAATGCAAATAGGCACTCATGCACCATCACCATCACTCCCCCTGCTTGGTGGAGGGAAGTCAATGGAGTGATTCTCGTTTGGTGTTCATATCGGTGGGATTTATTTATTTATTTATTTATTTATTTATTTAATCTCTCTCTGTCGCCAGGCTGGAGTACAGTGACGCGATCTCGGCTCACTGCAACCTCTGACTCCCTGGTTCAAGCGATTCTCCTGCCTCAGCCTCCCGAGTAGCTGGGCTTACAGGCATGTGCCACCATGCCCAGCTAATTTTTTGTATTTTTAGTAGACACGGGGTTTCACCATGTTGGCCAGGATGGTCTTGATCTCCTGACCTCGTGATCCATCCGCCTCGGCTTCCGAAAGTGCTAGGATTACAGGCGTGAGCCACTGCGCCTGGCCTGGAGTTGTTTTTAAAAGCACATTTCTCTCAAATTAACTCCGGGGTGTCCCACTGTGACTTGGGAAAAGGTTGGATTTTCTGGAGGGGGAAAGTCAAACTTCAAATAGAATTTGGAGGCTGCCACTGTGGCTCATGCCTGTAATCCCAGTACTTTGGGAGGCTGAGGTGGGTGGATCATGTAAGGCCAGAAGTTCAAGACGAACCTGGGCAACATGACGAGATCTTGTTTCTACTAAAAATATAAAAATTAGCCAGGCGTGGTGGTACATGCCTGTAATCCCAGCTACTTAAGAGGCTGAGGCAGGTGTTATATCGCTTGAACCTGGGAGGCAGAGGTGTCCTGTGTCCAAACCCCATGAGGCGTATCAGCTGGCTGAAGATAAAATCGGTCACGCTGTGTTGGGATTGGGGTTGCTGTTATCATACCTCATCCCCACCCCTGCTAGGCATCCACAAATAGTCATCTTCAATGAGACGTCCCTCCTGCCCCTGGCTGCCTTATTTCATCTGCACCCAATCGTATCCATTGCTCGTCAGTGGATCTCAACCTTGGCTGCACCTTGGAATCTCCTGGGGAGATGAGACAATACCAAGGCTCTCTCTCACTTAGCGTGATGTTTCCAAGGTCCATCCACATGTAGTAGGCACCAATATTTCCATTGTATGGATACAGCACATTTTGTTTGTTCATTCGTCAACCAAATGGCCATCTTGGTTGTTGCTACCTTTTGGTTATTATATATATTACATGATTCCATTTATGTGAAAGGCCCAGAATAGGCAAATCTATAGAGGCAGAAAGCAGGTAAGTGGTTGCCAGCAGCTGGGGGAAAGGGGAGGGGATGGAGAGTGCTTGATGGATACAGGGTTATTTTTTGGGGGGGCGGGGGGTGTTAATGAAAATGTTTTGGAACTAGACAGAGATGATGATTGCTTAACATTGTGAATGTATTTAATAGTACTGAAGTGTATGGTTTCATACAGGGACTTGTATGTTATGTGAATTTTGCCTCATTAAAAAAATACTGCTAGGAGCAATGGCTCATGCCTGTAATCCCAGCACTGTGTGAGGCCAAGGCGGGCAGATCACCTGAGGCTGGGAGTTCGAGACCTGCCTGGGCAGCATGGTGAAACCCTATCTCTATTAAAAATACAAAAGTTAGCCAGGCGTGGTGGTGCACACCTGTAATCCCAGCTACTTGGGAGGCTGAGGTAGGAAAATGGGTTGAACCCGGGAGACAGAGGTAGCAGTGAGCTGAGATCGCACCACTGCACTTCAGCCTGGGTGACAGAACAAGATTCCATCTCAAAAAACAAAACAAAACAAAACAAACACACACACACACACACAAACCAAAAATACTGATGCCCATGTTTCATCCCCAAGAGATTCTGTAATAATTGATCTGGGCTGCAGAGCCCGGGCACTGGGGTTTTAAAATCTCCCCAGGTGATTCTGATGTGCAGCTGTGTTTGAGAATCTCCTTCTGGAATGAACTTGTTCATGTTTTACTTCTGTTGTTTTCTAGCCTGCCAATGTCTTTCTGTTTCCCTTCACATCTTTGGGGGGTAATTTTTACAATGCAGTCTTAACAACCAGCTGCCTCAAAATGCACTGGGATCCCTCGTAACTAGGTAGCTCCCCATCTCCAACTCTGACCTGCCAAGTCAGAATCTTGTGCGTGGGGCCCAGGACTGTACATATTGAAACAGGCAGTGACCTGGGAACTATTTCTGAACACCCCTAGGTTTCCCTTGTGTTTGCCCTTTCCTTTCACATTTGGACCCCTTTGTATGCTGACCACTGGGCTGTTTCACATGGATATAACATAAAAAAGCCAGGCCAGGTGCATTGGCTCATGCCTGTGATCCCAGCACTTTGGGAAGCCGAGGTAGGCGAATCACTTGAGGCCAGGAGTTCAAGATCTGCCTGGCCAACATGAGTAAACCCCGTCTCTACCAAAAATATGAAATTAGCTAGGTGTGGTGATGCACACCTTTGATCTCAGCTACTCAGGAGGCTGAGGCTGGAGAATCCCTTGAGCCCAGGAGGCAGAGACTGCAGTGAGCCGAGATCGCACCACTACACTCCAGCCTGGGTGAGAGTGAGACTCTTAAAAAAAAAAAAAAAAAAAAAAGACAGAGATGATCCTTCCTTTATGGAGCTCTCAGTAAAACAAGAAAGCTCACGATGTCCTGGCATTTGTCAGAAATACATTTGGTATATGTAGCTGGGGTCACATGCTTGACATGCCTATTGAAAGCTTCTGGGTAGGAAGAGAACAATCATCACAGCATCACAGCCTGGCATAACTGTCTCCCAGGACAGGTCTCCCTGGGGAGACTGAGACCACAACTCTGAAATCAGAGCTTAAATCCAGGTTCTACATTTCGCTCAGTAATGTACATGATGTAGGACAGTTTTTATATTATCTATTGCTGTGCAACAATATTACTGCAAACTTTGTGGCTTGAGACAGCACACAGTTATCACTATGTGGTTTCTGTGGGTCAGGAATCCAGCGTGACTCAGCTGGGTTCAGTGCAAGGCTGCAACCAGAATGTCAGCCAGGGCTCAGTTCTCATCTGGAGGCTTGGCTGGTGATTGATCTGCTTCCCGTCTCATCTGGTTGTTGGCAGCATTCGGTTCCTTGCAGGCTGCTGGTCTCAGGGCCCCAGGTTCCTGCTGTCCTCAGCTTCCTGCCACATGGGCCTCTCCATCTGGCCACTCATGACATGGCAGCTCACATCTTCAAAGCCAGCAAGATAGCCTCCTAGCAAGACAACTTAACATCCTATCTAACATAATCACGACATCCCATCACCTCTGCCATATTCTCTTGGTTATAAGAAAGTCATAGGTCCCTTTGTCAGACGAGTAGATTGCAAAAATTTTCTCCCATTCTGTAGGTTACCTGTTCACTCTGATGGTAGTTTCTTTTGCTGTGCAGAAGCCCTTGAGTTTAATTAGATCCCATTTGTCAATTTTGGCTTTTGTTGCCATTGCTTTTGGTGTTTTAGATATGAAGTCCTTGCCCATGCCTATGTCCTGAATGGTATTGCCTAGGTTTTCTTCTAGGGTTTTTATGGTTTTAGGTCTAACATTTAAGTCTTTAATCCATCTTGAATTGATTTTTGTATAAGGTGTAAGGAAGGGATCCAGTTTCAGCTTTCTGCATATGGCTAGCCAGTTTTCCCAGCACCATTTATTAAATAGGGAACCCTTTCCCCATTGCTTGTTTTTGTCAGGTTTGTCAAAGATCAGATAGTTGTAGATAATGCGGCATTATTTCTGAGGGCTCTGTTCTGTTCCATTTATCTATATCTCTGTTTTGGTACCAGTACTATGCTGTTTTGGTTACTGTAGCCTTGTAGTATAGTTTGAAGTCAGGTAGCGTGATGCCTCCAGCTTTGTTCTTTTGGCTTAGGATTGACTTGGTAATGCCGGCTCTTTTTTGGTTCCATATGAACTTTAAAGTAGTTTTTTTCCAATTCTGTGAAGAAAGTCATTGGTAGCTTGATGGGGATGGCATTGAATCTATAAATTACCTTGGGCAGTATGGCCATTTTCATGATATTGATTCTTCCTACCCATGAGCATGGAATGTTCTTCCATTTGTTTGTATCCTCTTTTATTTCATTGAGCAGTGGTTTTTAGTTCTCCTTGAAGAGGTCCTTCACATCCCTTGTAAGTTGGATTCCTAGGTATTTTATTCTCTTTGAAGCAATTGTGAATGGGAGTTCACTCATGATTTGGCTCTCTGTTTATTATTGGTGTATACGAATGCTTGTGATGTTTGCACATTGATTTTTATCCTGAGACTTTGTTGAATTTTGCTATTTTTAGTAGAGATGGGGTTTGCTGAATGCAGCCCCCAGTCACATACTCCCTTCTTGGTCAATCGATCACGACTCTCTCATGATCACGACCCTCTCACGCAGACCCCCTTAGAGTTGTGAGCCCTTAAAAGGGACAGGAATTGCTCACTTGGGGAGCTGGGTTGTTAGAGACGTGTGCCACCACTCCCAGCTAATTTTTGTATTTTTAGTAGAGACGGGGTTTCCCCATGTTGGTTGGCCAGGATAGTCTCGATCTCTTGACCTCGTGATCCGCCCACCTCGGCCTCCCAAAGTGTTGGGATTACAGGTGTGAGCCACTCCACCCAGCCCAGAGAAGGCTTTTCATACTTGCTTGGCAGCCTCCTGCATCCTAGGCCAGCACCTGGCGCTCACAACCTGTGGGCTGCTCTCATCCGTGATCATCTCTCCCCAGGCCTGCTGTTCCTTGAGAAAGGAAGTTGTAATGGGCAGAATTCTAGGACAGCCCCCAAGAGAACCACTCCCTTATATCTGCTCCCTGTATCATCTCTTCTTGAGTGTGTGCAGAGCTTGTGATTTGGCCAAGGGGAAGGAATTTTGCAAATGTGATTATGGTCACACTTGCTTTGTTAAGCACATTTGCTCAGCTGACTTTGAGTTCATCCAAAGCAGGATGATCTTAGGTGGGCCAGACCTAATCAGGTGAGTCTTTTAAAGGTGAAGTTTCAGAGATTCAACCCTTAGCCTCCAAGGAGACACAAATGGCCATGCTGTGAACTGTCTTTGGAGGTGGCAGCTCTAGGAGCTGAGGGCCTTCGTTCAACAATTGCAAGAAATTGAATTCAGTCCACAAACTGAATAAGCTTGGAAGAGGACACTGAGCATCTGATGAGACCCCAGCTGACACTCTGGTTGCAGTATTGTGACCCTGAATAGAAGACCCAGTTAAACCCTGCCCAGACCCTTGGCTCATGGAAACAGATAATAACTGGATGGTGTTTTAAGCTGCTCAGTTTGCACTGGTAAATCCACCAACAGGCGAGTAATATAGAAGTTAAATGGGCCAGGCATGGTGGCTCATGCCTGTAATCCCAACACTTTGGGAGGCTAAGGTAGGTGGATCACAATGTCAGGAGATCGAGACCATCCTGGCCAACATGGTAAAACCCCGTCTCTACTAAAAATACAAAAATTAGCCAGGCGTGGTGGCACGCACCTGTAGTCCCAGCTACTCAGGAGGCTGAGGCAGGGGAATCACTTGAACCCAGGAGGTGGAGGTTGCAGTGACCCGGGACCATGCCACTGCACTCCAACCTGGGCAACAGAGAGAGACTCCATCTCAAAAAAAAAAAAAAAAAAAAGAAGTTAAATGAATACTTTTGACCATTGATGGAAGTTGCTTTCATTCCCTCTTACTTAATCATCTTTATCTTAGCCCTGAAAGAGGGATGCTTTAACCCCATTTGTAACAAGTGAGTCTGAGGCCCAGGAAAGTGATAGAATTTAGCAAAGTCCACCTTGCTACCTGGTGGCCCCAGCTAGAACTCAGCCCCAGGTCCATATACCTAAAGTCATTACAGCGTCCACTAAAATTTTGCCCCTCTCTCGATGCCTTCCTCTTTAGAAGCCTGTTCCTTCAGGGATAGATCCCAACTCAGTATTACAAGGTACTGAACTCTGATTTTCACAAAATATAGTAACTGCCCCCCCAAAATTAATAATAGTATTTTTGAGCTGGGCACGGTGGTTCATGCCTGTAATGCCAGCACTTTGGGAGGCTGAGGTGCTTGGATCATGAGGTCAAGAGATCGAGAGCATCCTGGACAACATGGTGAAACCCAGTCTCTACTAAAAATACAAAAATTAACTGGGAGTTGTAGCAGGTGCCTGTAATCCCAGCTACTCGGGAGGCTGAGGCAGGAGAATCGATTGAACCCAGGAGGCAGAGGTTGCAGTGAGCCGAGATTGCACCACTGCACTCCAGCCTGGCAACAGAGCAAGACTCCGTCTCAAAAAAAAACCAAAAAAACTATGTTTGAGTCCTTATGTGTCAACCACTGGGCTATCCCAACACCAATAGCTATTATGATTATGATTATTTTTTCCATTTTATTGATGAGGAAACCAACACATAGAAAGGTAAAGGAACTTGCCAAAGGTGACGGTCACACAGCCAAAGAGCTGTAGAAGCAGCACAGGAATACCAGC
Source organism: Pan paniscus (assembly GCF_029289425.2). Classification (NCBI taxonomy): domain Eukaryota; kingdom Metazoa; phylum Chordata; class Mammalia; order Primates; family Hominidae; genus Pan; species Pan paniscus. The sequence continues at coordinate 115,721,296 of NC_073255.2, read as the reverse complement.
AAACTCACAGCCAAGCTCTGCTTTTCACCTTCACATCATACAGTCCTCAGACTAAAACCCTAACTCTGACCTTCCAAATCAAAAATCATACTCAAGGCCGGGCGCGGCGGCTCATGCCTGTCATCTCAGCACTTTGGGAGGCCGAGGCAGGTGGATCACCTGAGGTCAGGAGTTCCAGACCAACCAGGCCAACATGGTGAAACCCCATCTCTACTAAAAATACAAAACTTAGCCAGGCGTGGTGGTGGGTGTCTGTAATCCCAGCATTTTGGGAGGCTGATGCATGAAAATCACTTGAACCCAGGAGGCAGAAGTTGCAGCGATCCATGATCATGCCACTGCACTCCAGCCTGGGCAAGAGAGTAAGACTCTGTCTCAAAAAAAAAAAAAAAATTGCCTAATAATAGCTTGGAAGTGCACATATCTTCTGTGAAGGTTGATGGACTACAATTAGCTTCAAAACACAAATAAGTAACTGTGTTTAAATGAGGCCTTCTGTGTAATATCTAGGGAAAATCAATGTGGCTATTCAAATTTGTTTCCCCTTCCAGGCACAGAGAAGTTGCCCATGACTCTGTGATCCGTTTTGTCCAATGAACCATGAGCAGCAGCAGCAACTTGAGTCACCTCCAGGTGGAAGTGTTAAGAGGCTCTATGATCCACCACATTCCCTTTCCCCTGAAGGGTGATCAAGGACACATGCAGAGATGGGGCTTTTGTCAGCCTGGATCCCTGAGTGAACACAATGAACAGACCACCACACAATGCCCTAACACAGCCCAGACATGCAACGTGACCAAGAATAAGCCTCACTGTGGCCAGGCATGGTGGCTCATGCCTGTCATCCCAGAACTTTGGGAGGCCAAGGCGGGTGGATCATTTGAGGTCAGGAGTTCAAGACCAGCCTGGCTAACATGGTGAAATCCTGTCTCTACTAAGTACAAAAATTAGCCAGACAGTGGTGGCATGGGCCTGTAATCCCAGCTACTCAGGAGGCAGGAGAATCACTTGAGTCTGGGAGGCAGAGGTTGCAGTGAGCTGAGATTGCACCACTGCACTCTAGTCTGGGTGACAGAGTGAGACCCTGTCTCAAAAACAAACAAATACCTCACTGCATGAAGCCACTGAGATTTGGGGATTGTTGTTACTGCACCAGAACCCAAATCATCCTGACCGCTAGGGTGTCCTAACTAGGGTTTCTTCCCAAAAGCAAAGGCATTTTTAAAGTTCGTGACATTTAAACAAAAGAGCAAATACCAATATCTACCACTTTGTCAGGCTAACAAACCCAAACAAAGCCAACAGCCAGAAGTTAAAATAAACAGATCATTAGGTTGAAAATAGAACTGTAAAAACAGGCACAATTGACTTCATTTAGTGATTGCAAAGAACATCAGGCAAGACACAGGTGTGGTCATCATAACATTTATCACATGCTTATAATTGCACATGTTTGACTAAGAAAAACACAAAGTATTTAAGCTCATCTGTAGTTCAAAGTGCCTATCCGTGTATTTATCTATTCATCCTAATGTATTTATTGAGCAACTCTTTTGTGCCAGGCACTGTGCTGTGTTGCGGGAAGTCAGGGACCCCAAACGGAGGGACCAGCTGAAGCCATGACAGAAGAACGTGGATTATGAAGATTTTATGGACATTTATTAGTTCCCCAAATTAATACTTTTGTAATTTCTTATGCCTGCCTTTACCGCAATCTCTAAACATAAATTGTAAAGATTTCATGGACACTTACCACTTCCCCCAATCAATACCCTTGTGATTTCCTATGCCTGTCATTACTTTAATCTCTTAATCCTGTCAGCCGAGAAGGATGTATATCATCTCAGGACCTGTAATAATTGCGTTAAGTACACAAATTGTACAGCATGTGTGTTTGAGCAATATGAAATGTGGGCACCCTGAAAAAAGAACAGGATAACAGCAATTGTTCAGGGAATAAGAGAGATAACCTTAAACTCTGATCGCCGGTGAGCCGGGCAGAACAGAACCATATTTCTCTTCTTTCAAAAGCAAATGGGAGAAATATCGCTGAATTCCTTTTCTCAGCATGGAACGTCCCTGAGAAAGAGAATGCGCACCTAGGGGTAGGTCTCTGAACTGGCCCCCCGGGGCGTACCTGTCTCTTATGGTCGAGATTGCAGAGGTGAAATAAACTCCAGTCTCCCATAGCACTCCCAGGCTTATTAGGAAGAGAAAATTCCCACCTAATAAACTTTGGTCAGACCGGTTGATCTCAAAACCCTGTCTCCTGATAAGATGTTATCAATGACAATGGTGCCAAAACTTCATTAGCAATTTTAATTTCACCTTTTGCATCTCCTCGAAATGTCTGCCTTTGCACACTCTCCCTGAAAGAGGAGGGCAAGGGAGCCAGGATAGAAAGTGAGGTGGAGAAGGGTAGAGCTCTGGACGGACAAGCAGGAGATACGCAGCACAACGAAGCACACTAGGTAACACACCAAGCAGGGGAACCTGTCTTTCACTACATAGGCAAGATGCTACAGGAAATGGGCTCTGGGTTTACACAGATTATGACTCAATTCTCTACTGTTGTGAAGCTGTGTTTGGATAAATCCCTCAACTTTTCTGAGTCTTATTTTTTCATTTGTAAAATGTAGATAGAAGACCTACTTTCCCACATTGCTCTCAGGTTTAAAGTACGTCAATTAGGATACAGCAAAGTCTGTTTGATACTGAAAATTTTCCAGCAAGAATGAACCTTAGAACAAGTCATCTCTCATCTTTGCTCTTGCCTGTAACTACTAAGCGACTACTCCATCTTCTGTTCTTAGGGATTTTAAATTGTTGGCGTTTTTGATTTAGTCAGGAATGCGTTGTATGGGGATATCAAACCTGCATGCTCTCCAAGCATTGACTGTAGTCTGATCATAGTAGGTCGTGCACATATAATTTTACTATTTCTCAATTTATTTCGGTGCTGATGTAATTAGTAAAATACGATTTAAGAGTGTTATGATACTTTTTTTAAATCGTGATGTCTTTTCTTCATCAAAGAGATACTTAAAAGCACATAATTATCTTGTGGAGGCAAGTTGACAAAATCCTTTTTGAGATTCTAAAAGGAATCTTTGTACTTAAAATGTTTAAGGACCACTGATGTATTTTGGCTTCATGTATCAATTAGATTTAGATTTTATTGTTTTAGAGATGGGGGTCTCCCTTTGTCGCCCAGGCTGGAGTTGAGCTCACCTCAGCCTCAAACTCCTGGGCTCAAACTATCCTTCTGCCTCAGCCTCCTGAGTTGCTGGGACTACCATTGCGTGCCACCAATTTTTATAGAGATGTGATCTCGCTGTGTTTCCCAGGCTGGTCTTGAACTCCTGGTTTCAAGTGATCCTCTTGCCTTGGCTTCCCAAAGTGTTGGGATTATAGGCGTGAGCCACCGCTCCTGGCCCCGATTTATTAATAGATCTTATAAGGACATTTTAGGCCTCACGCATCAGTTTCTTAGGACAAGCTTTTCTCTGCACTGCATAATAAATCAGACGGTAGTGCAACAAAAAAACGGTGATGATTTCCCGAAGAACAAACCAAGTTCAGAAGCCTCCCTAATTGTCAGAACAGCAGGTAGCCTGGGCGGAGCTCTGAGGCTATCCTTAAACAGGCGCACTGAGACTCAAGGCGCTGGAAACAAAAGAGCTCCTCCTTGCGTCCTCCCGCCGCCCCACTTAGTCCTGCTCCGCCCCGGACACCCCGCGGCCCCGCCCCTGTGCGCGCTGGTTGGTCCTCGCAGGCATGATGAAACTTCCCGCACGCGTTACAGGAGCCAGGTTGGTATAAGCGCCAGCAGCCTCGCCGCCCGTCAAGCTGTCCACATCCCTGGCCTCGGCCCGCCACATCACCCTGACTTGCTTACGCCCAGGTGAGCCAGGTCCTGCGCCCCGTGCCCTGCGCCCCGCGCCAGCATTCTCCTCGCGTGCCCTGGGGCTGCTCCAGAAGGAAGGGGTGGAGGATGCGGTCTTCAGCCTGGCACCCGGCAGACGCGGTTCGGGGGCGCCTGCTGATGCTGCGGCTCCTGCGGTAGGGAGGGCGGGGCGGACGCCTAGCGATTGTTACGCACCTGGCAGCTAGCGGAAGGACCTTTCTGTCCTGGTTCCCTGAAGCATCGAGAGGGAACCGCGGCCGGCAGGCCGGACCGCTCCGGAGAGGAGGCAGCGGCGGTCTGAGCCCCTGTAAATGTTATATGTGTACTTTTTTTTACTATGTGGCGTCGAAGCCTGTGGACATTTTCGCGGTCCGGGTCCCTGCGGCGGACGGGTCAGATCGTGCTCGTGGCCAGGGCGCAGTCAGGTGTCGCGTGGTCCTGATCTAGGAAGAAGAGACTGCGGCCTTATCACCGTCTCGGTGTCTGCTTTCACCTTCAACTGCCCCCCTCCTCACCTGGACCGCTCACCCTCCTCCTCCCCTCTCACCCCGCCATCCCCACCAGTCCCCACCCGTCTCTGTAGACTGCAAGACTCAGCAAGTGACTTGCTGAGCAAACCCTGCCGAGAAGAGGTCTGTTTAGGGACACAGGCGACCAAGTACAGAAAAAGGCAAAAGAACTAGCATGCCTTTTTCAATGGCTGTCATTTTGCAGGGCTGGCTTCAGATGATTGTTATAGCTTTAAATAAAAAGGACAGTTTTCATCTCGGCCCGTGGCCTACATTATTTCTTTACTGTCCATTGCCCTGGGCGCTTGACTAATAATTTAACAGCAGTTTTTTTTTTTTAATTTTAAATCATGATTCATAGCATTGCTGTAAGAGTAATTAGAGGTAAAGTAGGGCTTGAACCTGTCTGTAGTTGGTTACTTACTGAGATCTTAATCTAAAAGTAAAGGGAGAGGGTGAAGTTGTAAGTAGCACTAAGTGGAATAGAAATTAAATGCACTGAAACTGCCATGTCCAGTTCGGTAGGCGCTAGCCACCTGTAACTGTTGAGCACTTGAGGTGCTGGCTAGTCCTAACTGAGATGTATTGTGTTAAATACACTGGATTTTGTCGTTGGAGTAGGAAGAACAGTGTAAAATATCTGCTGGATGATTTTTTATATTGATTACATATATGTTAAAATGTTACTATTTGGGACATACTGAGTTAAGTTTATTTAAAATTAATTTCACCTTTTTCTTTTAATGGGGCTACTAGTATATTTAAAATTACATATGTGGCTTACATACATATTTATTGGACAGCACTGCTCTAGAAGTTTAGGAAGAAATAAGAAAAATATTGAGAACAGGTAGCGGCAGTAGGAACTTTGCCCTCCTATAAGACTGATTCCAATAAAAATAATAGGTTATAGTTTTAATTGGCTTTTTCCTACTAGAAAAAATAAGTGTACTTTACATGCCTCTTTGTTCTCCCTTTTTCCCCTCCAGTTTAGTGGTTAGAATGTATTTATTATAGCAGGATTAATACAGGGATTCACTAAGCAGTGTTAAGAAGACTTAGGTAACTGATTCCCTGATGACCATACTTGATTTTCAAAGCACTTTCCTAACCCGTTTTAAATTGATATAGAGTCAAAGGCAGATGGCTTATTAGTAGTCATCTCATTTAAATCTTATGGAATTTTTCCAGTAAATCTCAAATAATTTGTTATAGGCTATTTGGGCTATTTGGTCAAGTGCATGGAAGAGACAGCATAGGACATGTGGTACTTCATTTCCAAATTGCTTGAGATGATTTTCATTCTAACCATATGTTATTTGGTTCTGGTTTTCCAGAAAAGCCAGCTAAACCTTTGGTTCTTTTAGATATAAATGAAATATCATCAAAGAATTGCTCAAAGTGACTTATGCAACTTGAATGTATATTTTTTCCTTAGGGTGTTTATCCCAAATTATTTGGGCATTTGCTGCAATTCGCAGTTTTTTTAAAAAAAAACACCAAAATAGTTATATTTCAAGTTAGAGATGTTTTAATTAAAACATCTTGTTTTTGGTGTATCCATTGACATTCTCAAAACGGAATGTATCTGGACCTCTGTGTACAATCTTCATAGCACTCAGACACTGAACAGAAAGGCAGTCATCACTGCCAAACAGGGCCCAAATGCCACACATGGTGCAATGTGTCATTTTGAGCTGGCAGCAGCCAAATAAAACAGCCCTTTATTTCACAGTTGAGAATTTGAAATTGGAAAGTAATTAACGTATGTAAGGGTGATTTATTTGCTTCCGGGCTTATAGGGATGAGCCAAGTTTTTTATTAGGGATGTTGTTGCTATATATGTCCCACCTACTTTGCTTCCTTACTGAACAATGCAACTTTGAGACAGAAATATTTGAGAACATTTTTGTCAGTTAGGACATTTTGATAGTGAATATTTTGTATCTTCTATTAACTTGAAATGTTTTGTTTGTTATAAAGCCAGGATATCTGATATCAAATTAAATTTTTTTTTTCCCTTTAGATTTTCTTCAATCACATCTGAATAAATCACTTGAAGGTAACCTAGATGTAATATAGTGAAATGCTTGAAAGAGCTGCGTATCTTTTACACTTACAGCAGTGTGATTTTCTGTTGTACCCATTATATGGTACCTGCAGCTAGTTCAGATAAAGAGGGCATTTAACTGTCAAGGGAACCTGAGAGGAGACTCTAGTAATCTGGAAAGTCTGTTGGATCTTTGAGGGATTTTGGGATGGTGAGAGTGGGGCTAGGATCTCTGGCTAGGTTGGAGCCAGCCTGCATTTGTATGTGTATCTTGGAAGCAAACTTAGAATGCAGAGACAGATGTGGCATGGATGCTGTCAGCTCTAGCCAACCACTAAATCCTAAGGTGGGAGAGATGCAGACTTTGGCTAGGTGCTAAGCTGCTGTAGCTGGTTGAATGTAGAGGTCACTATCTTTTCCGAATACCTGTAAGTAAATTAAATCATTCTCTACTCCCATGTGCCTGCCAACCTAATGGGAAATCGCGATAGAAAAGATGGTTTAAATTTTAGTCTTTGAAGTGGTTTATGCATGTTTCCGGAATCAAGATTTAATGCAGAGTTGGATTGGATATTGAATATTTTTGATTTGTCTGCTTTTCTCTCCATAGAAAGCTTATAGCTTCATTGCACCATGTGTGGCATTTGGGCGCTGTTTGGCAGTGATGACTGCCTTTCTGTTCAGTGTCTGAGTGCTATGAAGATTGCACACAGAGGTCCAGATGCATTCCGTTTTGAGAATGTCAATGGATACACCAACTGCTGCTTTGGATTTCACCGGCTGGCGGTAGTTGACCCACTGTTTGGAATGCAGCCAATTCGAGTGAAGAAATATCCGTATTTGTGGCTCTGTTACAATGGTGAAATCTACAACCATAAGAAGGTGAGGAGAAAGAAACCAGATGTCTGGATGCGATTAAACTTCAGAGTTTGTTGGTTACGATGATGTTACATATTCTGTATCATGCTTTTTCCTTTGCAAAGCACTCTATGTTCGTTATCTCATTTGCTCTAAGTACGTAAATAGGGAACTGATGAATAAAAAGGTGAGTGAAATGACTTGGTCACAAAAAAAGTGATAAAAATGGGGATTACAGTTCAGTTTCATTGACTCTTAGAATTTTTTCTCCTTCTCCCCAGCTTTTCATTTTGAAAAAATTCCTAACATACAGTAAAGAACAGAACAACGAGCACCTAGATTAAATAGTCATTAATGTTTTGCCATAGTTGCTTGATTTTTCTTTCTACACACACACACACACACACATTTTTTTGCTGAATCATTTGAGAGTACAGTGCAGATATTATGACACTCCTAAATATATAAGCATTTGTCTCCTAAGAATAAGGACATTCTTCTACATAACATCAATGCCATTATTAAACCTAAGAGTCCATAATACCACCTAATATCCAGTTAATACTTAAATGAAATTTCCCTAAGTGTCCCAAGAATATTTTTATTTATTTTTATTTATTTATTTATTTTGAGACAGAGTCTCACCCTGTCACCCAGGCTGGAGTGCAGTGGTGAGATCTTGGCTTACTGCAGCCTCTGCCTCCCAGGTTCAAGCAATTCTCCTGCCTCAGCCTCCCAAGTAGCTGGGACTACAGGCACCTGCCACCATGCCCGGCTAATTTTTTGTATTTTAGTAAAGACAGGGTTTCACCATGTTGCCCAGGGTGGTCTGGAACTCCTGAGCTCAGGTAATCTGCCCACCTTGACCTCTCAAAGTGCTACCAAGAATATCTTTATAGCTGATTTTTGTTTGTTTTGAGCCAGATTTCATTCAAGGTTCATGCATTTGGTTGGTATGTTTCTTGGTATTTTTTGAGACTTCTTGATAGATACCTGTCATGCATTGATAGAGATTTATATCCTAATCACATTTTGGACATTTTTATCTGTGAACAATAGCTTTTGTCATTGTTTGTTGCCTGCTCATAGGAAGACTCTTAATAATAGTCTTCTCATTTAAAAAGTTTTAAAATAGTTATTCAGGAAATTCCTTTTACGCATTTCTTTATTCCTTTATTAAGGGTCTACTATGCACCAGACATCATTTTTCTAGGTGATTAGAGATGAAATGGTGAAAAGGAAAGGCAAGAATGGAATTTCCTGCTAGTGGGAGGTAGAAGAAGAGAGTATTAAAAATTTTTTCTAAGTCAAATAATGTCATATACATGAGAACGCTAGGTGGTATTATGGCATTATCAGCTTGGCCTTCCCCTTAAATGAAATAGGAAGTGCCCTGTTTCACTTGAACAGTGTTGTTTCTTTTATTAAAAAGTTACAAGAAGTTAAATATTTTGAAAATAATTAATTTCTATTCTAAATTAGCCAGATGTTATATTTGTAAAAGTAGGGAAGTTTGTTCCATTGCTTCTACCAAGCATCTAAGTTTATGTAGTTGGGGCAGCTAGCAGTCTGTCTAATGAGCAGAATGTATACTTTAGGCTTATATAAAGTATTCAGAAATCCCCCCCACACCTCCTTTTTGGTAAAAATAAAGTTTACCACTACAATAAAATACAGCCAGAGGTGTACTGGGAGTAGAAGGAGACTGAATGAAAGAAAGGAGGAATGGGGTAAAGGCTGGGGCAAAGAGCAGGCCCTCTCCCTGCAGGGGAGTATCAGGGGCCTGCAGCCAAGTCAAATGACAGCATGACATCAGGAGGCAAGATTTGAGGGCTTTTATATAAGGTGCAGCATTGGAGTTTGGTTTTAGGAGAGTAGGAAGTAATACATCCGTTACCCAAAGGACCCTTCTCCTTTTTAAATAAATTACCTGCAAAGTTTAGGCCAAAGAGGTGGGCCAGGTAGATTTGGGAAGCTGTTGCTTACTAATATCACCAAATGCTTTATGGTCACTAACCCTTCAGGCAGTTCAGCCCAGAAGAGTCAGCAGAAGACTGTTTACAGGCCCCCACCTGCTAGTTACAGATCATCCCTGATAGAGCAGAGAGGGGTGACCAGGTAGTGACTTTGTAGCCACTGGAGGCAAAGCCCATTTTTGGACAGTTCAGTGAGGACTTATAGACAAAAGATTCACAAATTATGGAGTGAGCTGGATGGAGTGTGAAGCATATTTATGGGTCATGCACATACATAATAGGTTTACTTTTTGAAATTTGAAAGCATGTTTTAAGCTTATCTAGGATTTCCACCTGATTTAAACCTCTTCTTTAATGTCAGCCAAAAACCCGAGTACAAAGAAGAAAGAGGAATACATCAAGGACTTTTCATCCTCATAGTTTGCCATTAATGGCTCATAGTTTGCCGTCGATGGTGGAGAGTGTCAGAATTGGGGAGTAGCCTAATCAAACCTTCTTACTCTGCATGCAGTGGCAGACAGTCCCTTTGCTGTTCTTTTGGGGAATGCAGACTAATAAAGCGCCACCGTCATTTTATCTATCAGTAAGGAGTAGCTTTAATGCTACTGCAGTGGTGGAAGCATTGGGCATTGTCATCCACCCCTGGGGACCAGCAGCTTTGTTTTGGATCATGTATCTGTTATTGTGATGGAGCCATTTATTTTTCAGGGAATGATGCCAAATGATGTTTGTCCCTTTGCTTTACATTTTTATAGCTAGGACTTTGAAGCTGAATTGGAGGAACTTCTTAGCCAATACTATCTTCTCAAACCAAAAGTTTATAGTTGCAGAAGACACGTTTTTTAGTGTCATGGCAACCAGGCAACCTATTATCTTAACTTAAATTTAGAGGTTGAGCATCCCTAATCTGAAAATCTGAAATTTGAAATGCTCCAAAATCTGAAACTTTTTGAGCACTGACATGACATTACATGTGCATTTTGATGTCACAGTCAAAATGCAGATGTAAAACACGCAGTTTATTTGGCATTCCCGAGGGAAAAAAGACCCTCTCAGCCCGCTTCAGCTGCAGTATAACTTTTCTACACATGCCCAGATTTCCCCATGCAAGCACGCCCACAAAGGGTAATAGAATGGCACATGTTCAAGCTGGATATGCCATTGGCAGGATCCCCACAGATGGGACTTATGTGCATTATCCATTGTGTATTTTTGCTTATTTTCTGCTCTGTGGTGTTAAGATACTGAAAATGTCAAAAAGACCTGTAGATATTTCTATGAGCAGCAGTGATAAGGAAAAGTAGAAACACTTATAACACAGAAAGTCAAGCTGTAGGAGAAACTGGACTGTAGTATAAAGGTATAGATGACATGGTGAAAATGCGTGATAGAGATATTGAAGGACTAGAGCTACCTGCATTCATAACAGAACAAGAGGTCATGTCAGTTTATAAAATCAAAGAGAGCCTTCCAAGACAAAAGCCATTGTTAATGAAGCAGATGACTCTGGAGAAACATTTAAAAGTCATCTGGCTGAATGCCTCTTCAATCTCAGAGGACCCGCTTCCTAGTTGCTCAGCTGCTTCTGATATTTCTTCTCACCTGAAAAAGGAAAAAAAAATACAGTGTATAGTAACCTTTTAATCAAAACGCAGCATTGTAGGTGGAGTCTGAAAGCCTGCCATTGTTTGTACAGCTGTTTAACAGCTGATGCAGGTATTCTGGTGATTCTACTATGCTACTTATTACTTTCTTACTGTATTAATGGTATGTCATATTTTATAAGCATATGAAAATGATTGCTCATCAGCAGCATAATAAATTCAGAGTCAGGAATGATGGTCAATGATGTCAAACAGCCACAGATTTTCCACATGGTAGCTGAGATAGTGACCCCTTTGCTTTCTGATGGTTCCATGTATGCAAACTTTGTTTCATGCACAAAATTATTTGAAATATTATATAAAATTACCTTTAGGTTTTGTGTATAACATATATGAAACATAAATGAAGTTCATGTTTAGACTTGGGTCTCATGCCCAAGATATCTCACATATATGCAAATATTCCAAAGTCCAAAACACAAAACACTTCTGGTTCCAAACATTTCAGATAAGGGATACTCAATCTGTATATATATAAATATATGTATGTATTACATATATGGTATGTATATAATATACATTTCCATACCTCCACAGGTTACTGTTCTGGCACATTCCCATTATGTTCTGTTTATCAGACTGCAACTAAAATTTTCATGGGTTCAGCTTTATGTTGAACAGAATTTGCAGAATATGAGTTGAAGCGAACCCTAGTTTAATAATGCTGTGATTCTCCTAAATCACCAAAGTGCATGAAAGGATTATAGAGCTCAGAAATACTGAAGCATCTTTGCAATAAAAAATTATTAGTGAATGTACAAGGAGTCTAACATTTTGGTTTTGCTTTCGCTTCCTAAGATGCAACAGCATTTTGAATTTGAATACCAGACCAAAGTGGATGGTGAGATAATCCTTCATCTTTATGACAAAGGAGGAATTGAGCAAACAATTTGTATGTTGGATGGTGTGTTTGCATTTGTTTTACTGGATACTGCCAATAAGAAAGTGTTCCTGGGTAGAGATACATATGGAGTCAGACCTTTGTTTAAAGCAATGACAGAAGATGGATTTTTGGCTGTATGTTCAGAAGCTAAAGGTAATAATAAATTTTTTTATAGATTTTCATTATTGTCTTGGTTGTATGTTTTCTTTTAAATTGTATTTGAAAATCTCTTAGAGAGCAATCCAGAATTTTACAAGTGACTAAGTTATGAGTCTTTATCTTTTTTTAAAAAAACAGAGGAGTTGTACTCTCCTTTTCAGCACTTAAATTCTGTAATCCTTGAAGGATGATTCTTTAGTGCAGTCGTTTATTCTTTGCTGTGCTAATATGCTCTACATCTAGCTTGATCTTAAGTGCAGTTTTAAGTTTTCCTGTGTCATACTATAATCGTAGGGTTGACTCTGCAATTATTGCATTGTGGTACTTTGCTGCCGTTATAGCACAGCAAGTGTTAGGATTTCTGAAACAGCTTTATTGATAATTCACATACCATGTAATTCACCCACTTGAAGTATATAGTTCAGTGGTTTTTAGTATATTCACAGATGTTGGTAACCAACACTCCAATCAGTTTTAGGATTGTTTTTCCACCTCAAAAAAAACCAAATCAAATCCTATGCCCTTTACCTTAGTTTTTGCTGGCAGGATCAACTAGGTTTTTGTTTGTTTGTTTGTTTAAGAGATGGGGTCTTGCTCAGTCGCCCAGCCCAGGCTGGAGTGCGGTGGTTTGATCATAGCTTAGTGCAGCCTTGAACTCCTGGGCTCAAGTGATTCTCCCACCTCAGCCTCCCTAGTAGCTAGGAGTATAGGCATGCACCACAACACCCTGCCTCCTGTGCCCTTTAGCTTTGAATTCCATCTCTCCATATCCATCAGCTGCACCCCTGCAGTTGTAGCCCCGGCAATCACCAGTCTTTCTGCCTCTGGATTCCCTATTCTGTATGTTTCATATGAATGGGATTATATATCATATGGGCTTTTGTGACTGGATTCTTTCACTTGGTATAGTGCTTTCAAGATTTGTCTATGCTGTAGCATGTATCAGTACTTACTTCTTATGGCCAAATGATATTCCATTACATGGATACACTGCATTTTGTTTATTCGCTTGTCAGTTGATGGACATTTAGGACATTATTTACCCCTTTTGGCTATTATGAATAATACTGCTATAAACATTGGTGTACAAGTTTTTGTGTGGACATTTCTCTTGGGTGTATATCTAGGAGTAGAATTGCTGGGACACATGATAACTATGTTCAGTTGAAGAACTGCCAGACTAATTTTTGAAAAGGCTGCATCATTTTTTATTCACTCCAGCAGTGTATTAAAATTTCTGTTTCTCCACATCTTCACAAACAGTGTGTGACTTTAATTCTAGCCATTCTAGTGTATGTGAAGTGGTATCTCATTGTGATTTTGATTTGTATTTTCCTGTTGACAGTGATGTCCAGCATCTTATCTTATGCTTATTGGCCATTTGTATATCTTCTTTGGAGAAATATTTGTTCAGATCCTTTGCCATTTTTTTTTCCTTTTAGGGATCATTTTATTTTAAAAACATAATAGACTTCATTTTTTTTTGAGCAGTTTTAGAAAAAATTGAGAGGAAAGTGCAGAGAGTTCACATATGCTCCCCCTACAGTGCCCCTGCCCAGTTTTCCCCACTCTTAGCATCTTGCATTACTGTGCTACATTTATTAGATTTGATGAACTGATACTTCTATATTAACTGAAGTTCATAGTTTACATAAGGGTTCACTCTTTGTGTTTTATAGATTTTTCGATTTGACAAATGTTTAATGCCATGTACCCACCATTACAGTATTATGTAGAACAGTTTCATTGCCCTAAAAATCTCCTATGCTCCACTTATTCATTCCTCCCGTCCTCTTCCTCCTAACCCCCTAGTCATTACTGATCTTTTTGCTTTCTCTCTCACTTTGCCTTTCCCAGAATGTCGTATAATAGTTGTAATCATATAGTATGTAGCTTTTTCAGACTGGCTTCTTTCACCTAGCAGTATACATTTATAGTTCTTCTGTGTTTTTTCATGGCTTGATAGCTCATTTATTATTATTATTATTATTATACTTTAAGTTCTAGGGTACATGTGCATAACGTGCAGGTTTGTTACATATGTATACATGTGCCATGTTGGTGTGCTTGCTGAATAATATTCCATTTGTTTGCATGCAATGCAGTTTGTTTATCCATTCTTGAATTACCCATTTCTAATTGAGTTATTTTGTCTTTTTATTACTGAATTGTAATAGTTCCTTATGTATTCTAGATACAAATCCCTTCTGTTCATCAGGGTTGCAGGATACAAGATGAATATACAAAAATCAATGGTATTTGACACACTTTAACTGAATACTACATACTTAAAATGAGCAATCAAAATGAAATTAAGAAAGCAACTTCATTTATAATAGCATCAAAAAGAATAAAATACTTAGAAATAAATTTAAGAAGTGTAAAACTTGTACTCTGAAAACTATAAAACGTTGTTGAAAGAAATGAGAGGAGATCTAAATAAATGGAAAAGTATCCCATGATCATGATTTGAAGGCTTAACATTGTTAAGATGGCAGTCCTCCCTAAACTGATTTACAGATTTAACTTGATCCCTATCAGAATCCCAGATGAGTTCTTTGTGAAATCTACAAGCTGACTCTCAAATTCATATGGAATTGCAGGAGACTAAGAATAGCCAAAACAATCTTTTGAAAATGAGGAACAAAGTAGGAGACCTCATACTTAACTGATTTTAAAACTTACTACAAGACAATGGTAATAAGGACAATGTAATACTGACAGAAGGATAGATGTATAGACGAGTGGGATAGAATTGAGAGTCAGAAATGAACCCATACATATATAATCAACTTATTTTTGACAAGGGTGCCAAGATTATTCAGTGGGGAAAGAAGTTTGAAAACTGGCACAGGGGCAACCAGATATGTAACCATATGCAAAACCTGGAGTTGAATCTTTACCCAACATCGTATACAAAAATTATGGATACAGAAAAATGGATCAGGCCAGGCGCGATGGCTTATGCCTGTAATCCCAGCACTTTGGGAGGCCGAGGCGGGTGGATCACGAGGTCAGGAGATCGAGACCATCCTGGCTAACACAGTGAAACCGAGGCTGAGGCAGGAGAATGGCATGAACCCAGGAGACGGAGCTTGCGGTAAGCCGAGATCGCGCAACTGCACTCCAGCCTCAGTGACAGAGCGAGGCTCGTCTCAAAAAAAAAAAAAAAAAAAAAAAAAAAAGGATCAAATGAATCAGTTTTGAACTAATCCACTTAAATGTAAGGGCTAAAACTATAAAATCCTGAGAAGCAAACATAGAAGTAAATTGTCATGACCCTGGATTTGGCAAAGCTTTCTTAAATATGAGACCAGCAACAATAATAAAAATCAATGAATTGGACTTCATCAAAATTAAACATTTTTGCACATCAAAGGACACCATCAAGAAAGTGAAAAGACAGCCCACAAGTTGGAAGAAAATACTTGCAAATCATGTATAGCACTTTTTGATGGTAAACTTGAGGAAGACATTTATTTTTTATCCCTTACCTATACAGCAGTAACATCCTAATATCTCTCTCCCTGCCTCTTTTTGCCATTCTTTAAATTCTTTCTCACTTAATTTTCAGATTTAATATTGGCTGAAGCAGGGATAATGAGATCAATCAAAGGGGTCCTTAGGACACTAGTCACAGTGTTTGTACTAATACTGGAACTGGCTTATTTTCAGGCATTTCTAGTGTGATCAGATGGCAAAGAACAAGCATATATATACGTCAGTTGCCAGGACTGCTGGGAAAGCCTGGTAAAGAGAACACTGGGGAAAAGCAGCCTCCTGCTCCCCTGGGCCTTCTTTGAGCCTGATGATCACTTGATATGGAACTTACCCTCTGAAATTCCTTGATTGTTCTTTTCTATATCCTTGACACTGTCCTTTTCCAGACCAAATTATCTCATCTGGAATACTGCAACAATTTTCTTTTCTCACTGCTTTTAGAATAACCTGTCAAAAACTCATCTGATTATAGTATTGCCTGCTTAAAACCTTTTAATTACTCCCCATTCCCTATCCGGGTTGTGTAGCTCACTTGAGCTCTGCTGGCTGGTGAGGGAATCTGGGTCCTTTTTCTGGTATTTGAATTCAGTGCTACACAGGTTACTGGCTGGGTAGAATATCTCAAATTGTAAATCACGAGTATTCCAATGTAGATAGTCCGTTACGATCTACAATAAAACATTGATGTTTGTATCAAAGATCATGGTGATGTGAGGTTGGGTACTGTACTGTCTGTGAGAATTTATTGAGGAAATTTAAGTTATATGGTTTTATTCACATATAGTGTATAACAACTAGTTAAGGGATAGGTGTCTTCTTATCTGACTTTAAAGTAGCTAAAAGTGGATCATTGTACTTGTTAAAGGTCTGGGAACCATGGCTGTGTTCTGAAAATACCTCAGTGATGACAAATAAATGACTCCCAGCCTATCATAACATTAGGACTCCAGTTCATCCCTTTGCTTCATAAGTGTGTCTTTTCCTTTTGTGTATTTGCTTTAGTATAGAAAATAGGTTTTCTTGATTAGAAATCTAAGAAGAAGAAATTGAACACTGGAGATTTTTCTATTTCTTTGAATTACGAAAAGTTAGTGTAATTTGGCAGTATATCCCTGTGCCATTATTATCTGTCAGGTAAGTAGATGGTAGGGCTTAGGAAAATAGAAAAATTTTTTTCCTATTTTGCTTATTTAATGGGTATGTGTTTGTATTAAAAAGGGAAAATAGGAATGTAGATGATGTTAACTAATCGTGAAAGTTATTGGGAAGGGTTACCTAATTTGAATAAAGGTATCATTGTGAATTTCCAGGTCTTGTTACATTGAAGCACTCCGCGACTCCCTTTTTAAAAGTGGAGCCTTTTCTTCCTGGACACTATGAAGTTTTGGATTTAAAGCCAAATGGCAAAGTTGCATCCGTGGAAATGGTTAAATATCATCACTGTCGGGATGAACCCCTGCACGCCCTCTATGACAATGTGGAGAAACTCTTTCCAGGTAGCAGACACCCACCCACCTATTCCCCATCCTTCTCCAAGGGAAAAAAATTTTAAGTTGTATTCTCCCATCATTTGAATGATTTTAGTTTCAAGACCTACTTCCTATTTTGTTTGGAGGGAACACATTAAGATTTGGCACACTCCACCATTGAGTAAATACCATCATGATAGATGTTGATGATTGTGTATTTCATTTCAATAACTAATCCAGCCCAAGATTTTCTGGAGCTGTTTGATTTACTGCTGTGTTTATAGGTTTTGAGATAGAAACTGTGAAGAACAACCTCAGGATCCTTTTTAATAATGCTGTAAAGAAACGTTTGATGACAGACAGAAGGATTGGCTGCCTTTTATCAGGTGAAGTCAATTAAAAAAAACCTAATTATATTTCATGTGTGTTTAATTGAAATGATTTGTAGCCATCCCTTTGGTTTTTACTATAAAATATTTACTGTATGATTTCCTCTTTCCTTCATTATAGGATGGAAATGATTTTTTATAAGCTGTATTTAATAGTCATAGTCATACTCCAACTTGAATTACACTATAGCTATGTTATTGGTGTTAAGAGTGAGTCAGTGAATGTTCTTTAGAATTCTGTGTAGTGATTTTTAACCAATTCAAATACTACTATTATCACAGTTTATATATTTTTCTCTTGTTGAAGTTGATTTCAGTTTATAAAACTTGGCGGATTTTAAATAGTAAAACTATGATCTTGGTGTTTATCAGGAATATACATCTTCTGTCCCTGTCTTATGCAAGGCACATAACTAGGACACTTCCACTTCCTCTTTTGCATGTAGGGGGCTTGGACTCCAGCTTGGTTGCTGCCACTCTGTTGAAGCAGCTGAAAGAAGCCCAAGTACAGTATCCTCTCCAGACATTTGCAATTGGCATGGAAGACAGCCCCGATTTACTGGCTGCTAGAAAGGTAAGGTGCTGTCTCTGTCCCTTGTGTAGTGTAGTTAGAGTAGACTTGTTATTAGAATGAAAATGGAGTCAATAATGGGTGATTCTACTGCTGCTGTATTGACTGGGTCAATTGTTTTAAATTGATTGTATTAAAATAGAATGAAATGGCTGTTGGATATGCACTGTGTTGTACACTGTCCTCTGTGTACTTTTATCTGTTATGACCCATGCGATTCTCACAAAGACCCTATGATGATAAGTATGCTCTTTTGAAAGTAAAGGTGTCTGGGCATTGTGGCCTACACCTGTAATCCCAGCACTTTACGAGGCTGAGGGAGGTAGATTACCTGAGGTCAGGAGTTTGAAACCAGCCTGAGCAACATAATGAAACTCCATCTCTACAAAAAAATACAAAAACTAGCCAGGCTTGGTGACGCATGCCTGTAGTCTTAGCCTTATGGGAGCCTGGGTGACAGAGCGAGACCTTGTCTCAAAAAAAAAAGAAAGTAAAGGCATAAGTCAGGTGCAGTGGCACACACCTATAGTCCCAGATACTTGGGAGGCTGTGGTGGGAGGTCTGAGCTCAGGAGTTCAAGTCCAGGCTGGGCAACGTAGCAAGACCCCATCTTGAAAAATTAAAAAAACGGGTTTTTTGTTTGTTCGTTTTTTTTTTGTTTTTTTTTTTTTAAACGTAAAGGCATGGTATCATGGCTAAGACTGCAGACTTTGGAACCTGACTTGTGGTTTGAAATCCTGGCTCTACTCATTTATGTAACAAAAATAATAGTGTCTGCT
Source organism: Pan paniscus (assembly GCF_029289425.2). NCBI lineage: Eukaryota > Metazoa > Chordata > Mammalia > Primates > Hominidae > Pan > Pan paniscus. Next base: position 115,702,581 of record NC_073255.2, on the reverse strand, counting down.
ATGGGGAAATTTTAAGGTGAAATGATATAATTCATGTAAAGTAAGTAGGGTAGAACTTAGCATGTAGTAAGTACTTAATGAGTGTTAGCTGTTATTATTATTTTTGAAATTACTGTATTTAGAATACTGTGGGCAGAGGGCAGCTTGTCTGTATTCAGTGAGCGGGAGACCTAGTTCCCACTATGGAGGACTTTCATAGCATGGATGAGAAAAAGCTAGAGAGCAGTCTCAGTGCAAGGTAGTCAATGCCGAGAGAATCCAAAATAGCCAAGGAAAGCAGAATGAGGGGAAGGGCCATTCTATATAAGAATAACATCCTGGATATAAAATTAGGCATTTAAGAAGGACCAAAAAAGACCAAGCTTAGCGTGGGACCATGTTGGACTAGAGAGAGATGAGGTGGGTTAGGTAAAATAGGTAGAGAGGGAGGTGCCAACTGGGAGAATGGTTGAAGCCTTGGCACCAGAGGAGCTGAGGGGAGACTTACTTCCTGGTGGTGGAGTTGAAGCAGGTGAGGAAACAGTGCTGGATGGGGCTTGTATGTGGTGGGCTGTAAAGTCATTTTTCTTTTTTTCCCTTGTTTAGTTTTCACCATTGTTAATTCATAAAGCTTTGTGAACTCCCATCATGTCTGATTTTCAAGGGAAGTTATTTTCTTTAACAAGTAAATGGGTATTTCTTTATATAATAAGGTGGCAGATCATATTGGAAGTGAACATTATGAAGTCCTTTTTAACTCTGAGGAAGGCATTCAGGCTCTGGATGAAGTCATATTTTCCTTGGAAACTTATGACATTACAACAGTTCGTGCTTCAGTAGGTAAGGTATTATGACATTATTAAATAAAAAGCTTTTTTTAATACTGAAAAAATTGTAAGGTTTAAAAAAATTATTTCAAGCCATAGTTTAAAAATGTTATTTAAGGATGAATGCAAATTAAATCCCTATGTTACTGATTATTTAAGACCACTTAAGAATTCTCTGAATCTCTTTTGGAGTGAAGGGAACAATAAATACGTAGTTCAATCTCCACATTGTTGGTGTCACTGTCGGTGTTTCCCCAGGGAGCAGATACATATTTTCTGCCCTCTACCTCCCATTTCTCTTATAGTTTCTTGGGCTACAGTCTATATACAGTGAGGAAATAGGTCTATTTGGTAATGCATTTTTGATAAGAAATAGTCATTTTAGATATATTCCATCACACAACTTAGCAGTCACTAGCTATCATTGCTCTGCAAACAATACTAATTTTATCTTGTAGATAATGTATCTACTGAGATTGGAAGTATCCCCCAAATCAGACTGATCCAGTGTTATTGAGCCTTTATATGCTACTGCCTCCCTTGAGAGACTTGCCTTGGAAGGCAAAAATATCTTAGGTATTACAATGGTTTATGGCCCTCCAAAACATCACAATAAATAAGCAGATAGACAGGATAGCTCTGGTATTGGAATTTCATGGGGCTGGGGTGAGGTTAGGAAAATAAGTGTCTAAAAAGGCTCTCTAGCTGAGGTGATAATAAAAACAAGGTTGAGAAGAAACACTGGTTTAGAGAGATGTGGTGCAGGACCAAGGAGGCAAGTTTAATAACTTATATAGTCTCCCCAGCTTTACGTGAAATCTGGTAAATGGGGAGTGGCAGGGGGAAAATACCCATCAAAATGAACACTAAACCACCAAAACGGTTATTCTTATTTTTGTGTCATAATACCACTATGAAAGGCATGATTTTTAGGTATTTGAGTCATTGTTCAGCTTAGCAAAGTTTTGAGGTGGACATTCTTGGTCTCAAAACATTAGAATTTTAAAAGCTGTTTAGAAAATGACAGAATGGTTCCAGGTTATTTTATTTTACAGTAGTACTTTTGGATTAAGTACATATAAATGGCTTATAAATACAAGGTCATTATTGTGGAAACTACTTTATATTAATATGAAGTCCAGTATAGTAGTAAAGCTTTCAATTATTTCCAAAAATCAAATCAAAGGCATTTTTGGTGGAAGGTTATGTTGACATTAAAGTTAATTTCTCTCTCTCATTTAAGGTATGTATTTAATTTCCAAGTATATTCGGAAGAACACAGATAGCGTGGTGATCTTCTCTGGAGAAGGATCAGATGAACTTACGCAGGGTTACATATATTTTCACAAGGTAACCACTCTGAAGTGGAGGGATATTCATGCTATATTAAGAAAAGTATGAATTGTTTGACTATTTTCTATCATCTTTCAGTATGACAGTGATATTTTTGAGTATCTTGTGAGGTTACAAAAGGGAATCTGATAGTGTTTGCTTTCTATCTCTTGGGGAAGAAAGAAATTTTAATGTGTCAGATAATTTTTATTCTTTAAAACTAGTTACAGCTGGGTATGAGGGCTCATGCTCATACCCCCAGCTGCCGAGGAGGCTGAGGTGGGAGGATCACCTGAACCCAGGAGATTGAGGCTGCAGTGAGCTGTGATTGCACCACTGCACTCCTGTCTGGTTGACAGAGTAAGACCCTGTCTCTAAAAAAAAAAAAAAAAAAAAAAAAAAGTTAAAAATAAATAAATAAAACTACTTACGCTTGAGAATCCCCTTTCTGCCATTTCTTAGCATCCTATAGAATTATGACTGTTGCCCAGTGTGTTCATTTTATTCTAATATTAGCAGTTTGGTAGGAAGGAAGGCATGTTTTGTGAAGCATTGCTTACTACCCCCGTTCAGTTATTTACTCCCTTCCCTAAATTTGTTTAACTTTTTGTCTTATCCACCTTTAGGATTGGAGAGGGAGAAAGAAAAACTGCTTTGTGTGCCAAAAGCAAAACTCTTGGTGTTTTTGTTTGTGAAATAGGCTCCTTCTCCTGAAAAAGCCGAGGAGGAGAGTGAGAGGCTTCTGAGGGAACTCTATTTGTTTGATGTTCTCCGCGCAGATCGAACTACTGCTGCCCATGGGTAATATTTTTAGAGGCTATTGTAAAACAAAAACAAAAAAACACCAAAAACAAAACAAAACAAAACAAAAAGCTCAATACCCTGAGAAAATAAAAATCAATAGCTGATTGGCTATATGTTACATATAGTTGGCTATATGTTACAAAGTGTGACTTTTATAGAGAAAATGAAGCTGTTTCTTAACTTTGTCCCAAAAGGATTAGGCCACATTTCAAAGTGGTGTTGTGGTATATGGAGAGAAGTCTTCTTCCATAGGTTGTTTGAGGTGGAGTTTTCACCTTTAAAGGGTAACAACATTCTGCTCACATCTGAACAACCAAGATGGAAGAGGCAAGGCTGCTACAGCAGCTACTGTTAAGTGTTTTAAAGAGAAGTAAAGATCGTAAACATCATGTGACAAGTAGTGAGTGCCCACCATGCCCATGTGGTGCTGTAGTGACCCTGAGGGAATAGAGTAGTGAAGATACAAGGGGTTTGATTACATTATAAAGAACCAGGTTTCTTTGGTTATCATTCTAATTGTCTAAAGATATGTTGAAGAACTGAAGACTTTTACTGTACAGGATAAACAACTGACATAAAATGTCTTAGTTGCCTCAGCTGAATCACACCTAGATCAGGATATAATTAAATATGGGTTTGAGGAATGAACTGAATCTGGTCATTATCCTCTCTGCTTGTCCTAACTAGAGTCAGTAGGCTTCAGGAAACCGGTGATATGGAATTTGATGTAATATAGTGGGACACTGGTTTATATCGCATATTGTATGTGAATTGTTAATCAGTGGCAAAAAAATACTGTGTTGTCATCACAATTGTTAGAAGAGATGGTCTCACCTAGAAAACACTGAGTTAGGTCTAGGCAAGGTATTTTCTTAATGATTGGGTCACTCATGTTTTGTAACTTTTTCTGCTTTTTGAAATATGCATTTAACTATTCCTAGAAGGGAAAGTAAAAGTAATAGTCTCAGTTAGTTTTACTCCCTAGATGACATGATATATGTATTATTTTAAATGAAGATTTATTTTTTGTATCTATTCATTAGCGTAGGGCAGTCATTAGGAGGCTTGTATGTGACTGTATGACCTTAACATTTCTTAAGATCTGGTTGAATTGATGGGAAACTGAATCAGAACCTAACCTGGCAGGCACTAAATACCCATTTTAATTTAGATTTTCTTCTTTTCTCCTTTAAGTCTTGAACTGAGAGTCCCATTTCTAGATCATCGATTTTCTTCCTATTACTTGTCTCTGCCACCAGAAATGAGAATTCCAAAGGTAGGTAAATCAACTCAAGGTAAAACTGTCCATTGCCATCAGATTATATTTGTAATTTTTACCTGATGCTCCTTTTTTTGTCACGTCAGAATGGGATAGAAAAACATCTCCTGAGAGAGACGTTTGAGGATTCCAATCTGATACCCAAAGATATTCTCTGGCGACCAAAAGAAGCCTTCAGTGATGGAATAACTTCAGTTAAGAATTCCTGGTTTAAGATTTTACAGGAATACGTTGAACATCAGGTATAATGTCTTTAAAAACATTTTCAGGAATAAGACAGTTTGGATGCAGAGCTGTCATTGCTGTTCATTTTGTATTTAGTTTGAATGATACATGTATTTGGTTTGAATGATACATACATCAGATATCTCTCTGATAGGATGTCCCTATCAGAGAGATTCAGAGTCTCTGTAAACAATTATCTCTTTT